>NC_045443.1:36213509-36311065 GCF_002776525.5 Piliocolobus tephrosceles | reverse complement strand
AGAAAGAAAGAAAGAAAGAAAGAAAGAAAGAAAGAAAGAAAGAAAGAGAAAAGAAAAAGAAAAAACTGAAAGAAATATCTTGACATTCTTAGTTTTTTACTTACATGCCATGTATTATTGACTCAATTGTCTATATGGCTTCTGTCTTCTTGAATCCTTCCTCTTCCTTATCTGAAGGCTTGTGCCTAGTCTCAGACACTAGGACCAACTCTTACCCTTGAGAGCAGGGTGAGGTGAATGGTGGGAGTGAAATTTAGGTGGTTAGAGTTAGGTCTTCACCTAAGTGGCTCAACATCAAATCAAATCTCACATTGATGTTTTCCACAGTTCAAGTAACTCACTTTCAACCTTCCTTGTACCATGATTCAGGTAACAAAATTTCTGTCTTGATCATTTTCCTGATAAACAATTCTTCATTCTCACAAGTCTCTCATTCCAGGTGCTAAAAGCTTGTTTCTGCACTACAACCTCATTATCAGTTGGTAAACTGACCTACCTCCACCTAAGTCCTGTTTGAATCTCTAGTGTCCTTTGCTTCTAAATTTCTCACTGCCGTGCTCCTCCCCAATATAGCTGCCTCTAGTTGTATGAATTGCAAACTACTTGCTTCGACTTTCAGCTACTGTCTGACCCATGCATCCTTCTGTGTACCATGTTCTGCCTAACAACATCCTGCCATCACCGCCCCTTAGGTTTACCCTGGCCTTTAACCTGTCCTGTCGCTGCTAACCCTTTTGTGTTTAGCTGTTAGGAGATATGACAAAAATGAAAGGCAACCTTACCTTGCATACAACAAAAGCAAGAGCTTAGGAAGAAAAGATTTTGACAATAACTTCCATGACCACTATGATCTGTACAGACAGGCTTAAAAAGTCTTAATGGGATGATGGAGTGTGCTACTAATATGGCCAGTTATCAAAAAAACTTGTGTGAGTTTGACACTCATGTGTCAGTCAGTCTGCTGAATTGAATGCAAACAAATGAAGACATATATGATGACTGTCAGAATTAATATAACTACATAGGAAAGAAGTTTTAAAAATTTAAAAATATGATTACTTATAAAAGTGAGGACAGTTCTTTATTTGTGATAAACTCAGTAATGAAGATCATTTAATGCTGAGATGGGTTTTATATTCTAGCACAGTGGTTTGCAAACTTCTCTAAAGGGCCAAATAGTATCTATTTTAGTCTTTGTTGCACCCACCACTGTGGCTTGAAAAAAGCCATAGACAGAGAATAAATGAATGGGTGTGACTGTTTTCCAATAAAACTTTATTTATAAACACAAAAATGAGAATTTTATATAAATTTCACAGGACAAAATATTCCTCTTTTGATGTATTTTCAACCACTTTAAAAATGTAAAAATCATTCCTAGCTTAAGGGTCATACAAAATTAAGTGGCAGGCTAGATTTGGCCCACCAGTTGTTGTAATTTGCCAACTTCTGTTCTAGCTTAATGCATATTTTCCTAAGGTTCTAATTGACTGGAAATGTGTATGTATGTTAGGGGCCAGCTGCTGGCAAACAAAACTGGCCATAGCTACTGAGCATGCTCAGTGTCACTTAGAAATCCCCAGAAGTTTCAGAATATACATCACTTCTGTAAGATTTCAGTAGATACCACAAGCAAAGTAGCAAGCAGAAAGGGAGTTTTCCGAGAGTTTTAATGAGATGGGGGGCGGGAAGAGTGGAGAGCAAAAAAATGGTTTTTGCACATCCAAAAATATACTCAGCCTTGACTTAAAAAATGCTCTTGGCTGGGCGTGGTGGCCCACGTCTATAATCCAAGCACTTTGGGAGGTTAAGGCAGGTGGATCACTTGAGGCCAGGAGGTTGAGACCAGCCTGGCAAACATGGCAAGACCTATCTCTACTAAAACTACAGAAATTAGCCAGGTATGGTGGCGCATACTTGTAATCCCAGCTAAATTGGGCTGCTGAGGCACCCAATCTGGGAGGTGGAGGTTGCAGTGAGCCGAGATCGTCCCACTGCACTCCAGCCTGGGTGACAAAGAGAGATTGTCTCAAACAAACAAACAAACAAACAAAAAAGCTTTTTACATTTTTTAAAATATGCAGAATTGTCCTTGACTGTTGAACAGTTTAAATCCTCCATTATGGATGTGAAGAAATTTAAGACTCTTAGTTTTTGTCAAATAACCAAATGGAAATAGAAAGTAGCCAGTAGATTATCTCTACAGCTAAACAAAATAAACAAAAAAGACACTTGCAAAAGACAAGGAATTCCTGAAAAATGAAGAAAGGTCCTAGAGAAGTTATTTCCATCATCCAACACCAGCTGAATTCCCAAATGGTTAAACTTTGACTATAAGTGCTACCCCCCTCGAAGTAAAAACTACCTAACACATGGGAGTAGTAAAAATGAAACATTGCTCTCATTTACTTAATAGTTGCCTCCTTGTAAATAAATATGAGTACATCAGATCTCCAGTTATGGGGCTGGAAGATTTTTATCATAAGGACAAGTAAGATGGAGGGGAAAAAGGGAAAATGTCTAGAGGCATAGCAAATAACTATTTTCTGTAACACGGAAGACTTTTATTCTATTTATTTACAAGGGATACCCTCAATTACAACTTGTCTATTAGGTTCTGAGACCTTATGTGAAATCAGACCCCCCAAAAAGCCGGGGGTGGGGGGACGGAAAAACAGATCCAAGTGTTTGTATTTGATATTTGGCATTCTCCAGTGTCCCGCCCACTTATCACTTTCTTTTCTGATCCCTTTCAGATTTTTTCCATACTTTTTCCATATTCATTTTATGTTGATCCTCTTGTCCCTCCTCCCTCATTTCCGTGGTTCCTTCTCCCTCCTCGTCTCACTAAAACTCTTGGAAATCTCCCTTTCTGCTTGCTCTTCTGTTTGCAGTAGCTACTGAAATCTTACCGAAGCGATGTATGTTCTGAAACTTCTGCGGGTTTCTAAGTGACACTGAACATGCTCAGTAGCTAGAGCCGGTTTTGTTCGCTTGGAAATCTCCCTTTCTGCTTGCTCTTCTGTTTGCCTTAGGTACTGAAATCTTACCGAAGTGATGTATATTCTGAAACTTCTGCGGGTTTCTAGGTGACACTGAGCATGCTCAGTAGCTAGAGCGGTTTTGTTCGCCAGCAGATGGCCTGATTCGACCTCTCCAAAAATAGACATTTAACTCTCTGAACTCCTGTTTAAGGAAGGATGTAATTCGTTTTGCTGTCTCCTCATTTTCAAGGTTCAAAGGGAAGCTGCTAAGATTCCAAGGTCCCACCGCCCTCACAGCCAATGAGGGGCCTGGGAGGGAGGAGTTTGGTGCAGCTGGAGCTTCTGAGAGAATCATTCCCGGTAGATGCAGCGGAGTCTGAGCTCTGCTGCATCTGGCATAGCAGAACAAAATTAAAAACAAAACAGTGGAAGAGAAACGCTGCGGACTATGGGACGCTGTAGGACTTTCTGAAACATTTGCTGGGGATTTCTGTGAAGCATGATCTTTTAAAACGAATTCTTTTGGAAGCCGGTTTGGGTAACTGGGAAAATGACACATATGCTAAATGCAGCAGCTGATCGAGTGAAATGGACCAGATCGAGTGCAGCTAAGAGGGCTGCCTGCCTGGTAGCTGCGGCATATGCTCTGAAAACCCTCTATCCCATCGTTGGCAAGCGTTTAAAGCAATCTGGCCACGGGAAGAAAAAAGAAGCAGCTTACCCTGCTGCAGAGAACACAGAAATACTGCATTGCACCGAGACCGTTTGTAAAATACATTCGCCTGGAGTGAACGCAGATTTCTTCAAACAGCTACTAGAACTTCGGAAAATTTTGTTTCCAAAACTTGTGACCACTGAAACAGGGTGGCTCTGCCTGCACTCAGTGGCTCTAATCTCAAGAACCTTTCTGTCTATCTATGTTGCTGGTCTGGATGGAAAAATCGTGAAAAGCATTGTGGAAAAGAAGCCTCGGACTTTCATCATCAAATTAATCAAGTGGCTTATGATTGCCATCCCTGCTACCTTCGTCAACAGTGCAATAAGGTACCTGGAATGCAAATTGGCTTTGGCCTTCAGAACTCGCCTAGTAGACCATGCCTATGAAACCTATTTTACAAATCAGACTTACTATAAAGTGATCAACATGGATGGGAGGCTGGCAAACCCTGACCAATCTCTTACAGAGGATATTATGATGTTCTCCCAATCTGTGGCTCACTTGTATTCTAATCTGACCAAACCTATTTTAGATGTAATCCTGACCTCCTATACACTAATTCAAACTGCTACATCCAGAGGAGCAAGCCCAATTGGGCCCACCCTATTAGCAGGACTTGTGGTATATGCCACTGCTAAAGTGTTGAAAGCCTGTTCTCCCAAATTTGGCAAACTGGTGGCAGAGGAAGCTCATAGAAAAGGCTATTTGCGGTATGTGCACTCCAGAATTATAGCCAATGTAGAAGAAATTGCCTTTTACAGAGGACATAAGGTAAGATAGAAATTAAGGTGATGGGTGAAATGTGAGACTGTTCAAGCTGCCACTGCAGTGCCAGATACCATCTGTTGTCCTGTCGATGGACCCACTTCTTTAGTGTCTTAGATTCCTCTGACATCTAAACCCGAATTAAAATATATGCTTCATTACCCCTTTTAACCGTAACCAGTTAAAGAATTATAGGGTGCAAACTTTTCTAAAGTTTCATGAGAATAAAATTTGCAACACTCTGAAAAAGGCTACTTAGCCTCAGTTACTCAAATATGGTCAGAATTATTTCTAACGCATTTTCTTAAAACTTAAATCCTAACTTGGTAGGTGGCCCCAAAACACCTACCAGAAGAAAATATATATTTGGAAACTAAGACTAAACATGTTTCCATTGAAGTGGAAAATTTAGAATGATATTCTTTGTTGTTCCTTTGTTGTCAAAGGGGGGGAGGGGACAAGGATTTCTTATAGAAGACATTTTTAACAATTTTGAATGTCTGATCAATATGGAGCATCCCCATTCCCAAGAAGCATAGGAGAGTGTCTAACAAAATGGCATTTCTACTACTCTTAGTTCATGTTCAGCACTATATTTTGACAAAATGAAAAGAGGAAGTGAAATGAAATTTTGTCCAGCTTTGAAAAAAAAAGTTGAGATTAGAGAAGAAATGAGGAGTACAAAAGGAGTTTCAGAATGTTTTCAATTATTAAAGATTTTCAACATTAAGCAGATCCCTAAAACAATTAGCCCAATTATACATACTCATAGTGCACGCAGGTAACTTCAGAATATGAAATAAGACAGAAATTTTAAAGCAATGCAATGTTAATTTAAATGACTTGGTGAATAAAATAAAGTATTCTACTGTTGAAGATGGCATGTCAATCACCAAGCAGAATTACTTAATTTTTAAAGCATCAGTAATTATCAGTGTCTTTTTTAATAGCAGTAGCAACCTGAAAAAGAATATTTAAAGTAAATTTAGGACTCCTGCTCCCACTTGAAAATTACCTCATATACTGTATTATATCATATTGATTTGTGATTCTTCTTGAACTATTGAATTCAGTGATATAAATTATAGTCACTTAGACTTCTTGCATAAAAGACAAAATCCAACAAAGTGAGTCAGTTCAAAAGTAGAGTCTATACATACATATGTCATGTGTCCATTTTCAGGTATTTTTGGTGTGATCAACAAAGACAAAGCTCTAACAATTGTTTATTCATATTTTACATAATATAATTTAATTTTAACATCTCATACATAAAATTTAAATATCATAAGTATAAATTACTTATATGTATGTTATACCAAACATTATGTCCACTGAGTAGCATAAACTTTTAAAAATAATACACATGTGACCAAAACTAAATAATAACTAATACTGGTATTAATCTGCATTTATTGGTTGTTAAGACACATAGATAATGCCATACTAAAAAAAAAAAAAAAAAAAAAAGAAGAAGAAGAAGAATATGTATATGTCTTTAAGGAAAGTCCTCAACTCTTTTTCCTCTTTATAGGTAGAAATGAAACAACTTCAGAAAAGTTACAAAGCTTTAGCGGATCAGATGAACCTCATTTTATCCAAACGTTTGTGGTACATCATGATAGAACAATTCCTGATGAAGTATGTTTGGAGCAGCAGTGGACTAATTATGGTGGCTATACCTATTATCACTGCGACTGGCTTTGCAGATGGTGGTAATGACATTTATGCTTAATCTCAAATATATGTTTAACATTATTTCTTTTGAAGGTGCCATTGCTAGTTTTATGTGAACTAAACTGTGTACATAGTCATTATTCTAGTTAATAATGGTCCGAAACAATGGCAGACTTTACAGCATCCAATAATAAGAACAACAGTATGAAAAAGGAGACAGTGGCTCAAAGACATTTCCAGTTCTGAGCTATTTCAGAGATCTCTGATGCAGTGTTTCTGGGAGTTGACCTTGAGCAATTTTAATGATATTGCCTAATATAGGATGATTCTCTAGTTCACACTTAACCTCAGAACAAGTCATTTCCCACAGAAAGAGTATAACACAAGCTTTCCTCATGTGTTATAAATGTTAGTTCTACACATCCCATACATTTAGTCTATAAATATTCTATAGCTGAATTTGCCCTGTTTTGTGATTTGAAAAGTCAGTTGACTACATTGGACAAGCAGGAATATTGCTTCAGGGAATGCTTAAATGCCATGGAACAAGTTCGGGCTCCTCTACTTGTGAATAACATAGATAACCTCTTATGCAGCATGATTTGGTGGTTTTGTAGGAATGGTGGTTGTCAAGCTGCAGCTGGCTAATTCTATCCTATCACTGTCTCAACAGTTTTTTAATAATAGTTTTCATTCTTCGGAATAACAAAGAAAGATAAGGGCAAGGAAGAAAAAACAATGTTAAAATGTTGTATCATCCTTGGATGGGAGTTTGGATCTTAATCTGTTGGAACAGAGAAGAATTAACTGAAGAAGTATTTTCTACTCTTTTCCTAAAATAAGACATCCCTCCTTAAAAATCACAGGGCTAAAATTGGCCATGGTGTTTAAGAAGCTAGACAAAAGCATAGGCTTTGTAGTGAAAGAGAGTTTTGTTCAACTTTTGGTTCCCCCTCTTCCTACTTGTATCCTCTTAGTCTGTTTAATTAGAGTTGATTAAACTCTCTATACCTTAGTTCCCCATTTGTAAAATGAGAACCAGAAAGGCTACTTCAGAGAATTGTTGTGAGGATTTAACTGAATAATGTTTATGAAGTACAGAACATGTTATACTTGATATATGGTGACAATTATTACCTAGAAAATAAAAGGTGACAATTATTACCTAGAAAACTAAGAATATTGTTACAGAATCTATACTATTTTATAGTTATTTTGTGTAGAATTAAGGATTAATAGCTATTTGTTTGAAGTGATCTAATAAAAACAATAATTACGATACGCGTAAATGTTTTGAAAAAGTGCTTCAATGTTTTAACTAATGCTTACAAAAACACTCGTCAAAGTTGAGTTATCCTTAACATAAATATGTTCATTTTAGTAAGTTAGTATTTGTCAGCCTTTCTCTGTGGCAAGTGCTATACATATATCAATTATACTTCACAACTGAACTGTGTAATAGACAGTATATGTAGACCACTGAGAAAATTGAATTTTATATGGTTTTATGTTTCAAAATTTACTAAAAATAATTTAATTTTAAAAAGTTTATATTGAAAAAGGTATTGTTATTAATAGTATTTTAGACATAATCCTTTCATAATGAAATAAAATTACTTTTTCAAAAGAGTATTAGAGAGACACTTTAAAATCTATTGTTTTAACATTAGTTTTACCAAAAAAAGCCAAAAGTATCAGATATTCACTTAAAAAGTCATTTCTTAAAATAACAATACTCATTTAAAAAATTTAATATATAGTGTATATTAGAGAAAACTCTATAGACAAGATTATGATGTAGTTTTGTTAGTCAGTGCTTGGACACACTGGTGTTGTTAGAAAACCCAGGAGTATTCAGCATAGAACAACAAAAATGCAGCTATTAAGTGGTGACGAATTAACCCCACAGAGACCAGTAAAAAGTAAACAATGTATACAAAGAATCTAACAAGCTTATTTAACAAGATGTAATAATATATTTAAAAATAAATCCTACAAATCCTGAAAATACCATGTTAAATTAAAGAAACATTAAAATTTTAGACTGAAATATAATAACCTCATTGAGGCAAGTGAAACAAAGTATTTTTTAAAGCTTCTTTCAAAAGAAAATTTTTATATAGAGAAAAGTAATGTAAGAATTTCATAGACAGAAAAATGAATTCATATGACAATACTGAGAATGTTCTTCAAAATCTGTAATATTAAGGATTACTATCTGTGCTTGTAATGTTTGCAGATATATGTATGTATTTACTAAATATATTCATCATACAAAGACTTAACACATGAAAATACCAAGTGACTTTACTCAGCCAAAAGAATTTTTTAAAGATAATAGTATATCTTTAAGGTTTTAGTTCTTGAAATTACATGCTATGTATTCTAATCTAATCTTCAGTAATTTAGTTGTCCCTTACATTAGAGGTAAAGTGCATGATGCTATATATTTTAAGGCAAAAAAAAAAAAAAAAAAGATGGAAAAATAGGTGAGTCAGGAAGAAATGGCAAGGGGAAAATATGAAGTAGCGGGGGAAAAAAGAGAATAGAATAAAGAAAAAAGAAGGTTGCTCTTCAAATGTTGGCTCTGCTATTTAATAGTTATCCTTTCTGGGAAAGTTACATACACTTTATGTACATCAGTTTTCTATCTTAAGTATAGAGATAATTATACACATCTTTCAAAATTTTTATGAAATTACATGTGACATACTTAATGTGCTTTGAAACAGTCCTTGGCTAAATAAGAACCTAGGCAGAAGCAACTGTTAATATTTATCATATTCTTACCCTGTGGCTCCTGAGTCAGATTTCCTGGATCTTACCCTGGCTTTTTTGCTTTCTAGACTGTGACCCTGGGCAAATCATGTAATCTTTTGTCCTTCAATTTCCACATTTCCGAAATAAGAGAAATGATAGCAGGGTTGTTACAAGCATTAAATAAGATCAGATATGTAAAACTTAGAACAAGGCCTGGCTCACATATATTCAATAGATGTTTGCTAATATGATCATTGCTGTAGTTTAAAGGAGCAAGTTTGAAAGTGATTAGGAATTCAGAAGTGAAAATGGAGATAGGAAGAACCTGCATAATTTTGTTGGAAGGGAAAGGAAAAATAATTCTATAGCAGATTTGCTGTACTATCCACCTAAAACTTTACGTGAAATCTTATGGTAAGGACAAGATTATATTTGTATTCGAATTCTCATAATAAAATTACATATAGGCCGGGCGCGGTGGCTCAAGCCTATAATTCCAGCACTTTGGGAGGCCAAGACGGGCAGATCACGAGGTCAGGAGACCATCCTGGCTAACACGGTGAAACCCCGTCTCTACTAAAAAATACAAAAAACTAGCCGGGAGTGATGGCGGGCGCCTGTAGTCCCACCTACTCGGGAGGCTGAGGCAGGAGAACGGCGTCAACCCGGGAGGCGGAGCTTGCAGTGAGCTGAGATCCGGCCACTGCACTCCAACCCCGGGGACAGAGCAAGACTCCGTCTCAAAAAAAAAAAAAAAAAAAAAAAAAAAAATACATATAGAACATGGCATTTTCACATCAAAAGAGGAGCTTAAAGGTCATCTGGTCTAGAGCCTCAGCTTTGCCTAAAGTCACACAGGTAGTTAGCGGAAGCCCTAAGGATGGAGGGCGTTCTATAACTCCAGATGCACTGCTTTTCTCTACTGCATCATACTGCCACCATATTAGCTACATTGGAACTTACTCTGTATGGAACGTGGGTAAGCTTGAGGCAGATTAATCATGGGACCAAATGGTTGGCAAAGAGGCATTGAAATAATTATGTAGAATTTCTATTATATTATTTTTAAAGACTACCACCCCTTTATTTACTAGTATTAAGAGAATGACTGAAATTATGTGAAGAAAATAGTTACCTGAGTTCTACAACCTCAATTCTTTAACATTAGTAGGCTGCCTTTCTTCTCTTGATATCAAAAGCTGTTCTGGGCAAGGAGGCCAGTGAAAGCTATGAGGTTCCTCTGTCAATATCTTATCACAGACACCTAACAAGCAGGAAAAAAGAACGTCTAAGCTACTAGCACTGCCAGTAATGTCCACATGTTTGTGATCTGTGAGTGTGAAGTAGAATATCAGGAGTAACTGAAAGACACTGCATGCACTCCAGTAGCATTGGTGAATGCTTTTATTCCTAAAATGTACCGCCAATAAGATTATATCCATAGCTTCAGCTTCTGCTGCATTATTGTCTCATATTCCAATGCCAAATCATTGAAATATTATTTTATTTTGTGGGCCAATTTGGATATAATTGTACTCTTTTTGACCAATGAACATAGCAGTATTATCAATACATATCAAAGGCATACTTTAAAACTCTAATTAGGTATGCATATAAGTGATTATAATTGTTTAAAGTACAGCATATATGCCAATATGGGCATAATCATTAGTGTACCAGTTAATGAGTTGTCACAAAGTATACTGACCTTCTCACTATCAAGTAGTATTTGCTAGTTTGAAAATTACATAAATAGTATTATGTAATACATACTCTTTTATGACTAGCTTCTTTCACCCAGTATTATGCTTATGAGCTTCATCAGTGTTACTGAGTATAACCATAGTATATTTATTCTCATTGCTATATAGCATCCCATTGTATGACTATACCATTTTATTTAACCATTCTGTTGTTAGTAGACATTAGATTGTATCCAGTTTGGTGTGTGTTAGTAATAGTGCTGCTAAGAGCATTTTTGTCCATATCTTTTGGTGTATATATACATATCTGTGGGTACTTACCTAGAAGTAGAACTGCTAGATTACAGCCTATGCATAGGTTCAGCTTTAGCAGACTTTGTAAAACAGTTTTCCAAAAATAGTTCTTTCAATTTACATTCCCAACAACAATGTGTAAGGGTTCTAGTTCCTCCACATCATCTTTGTCTGGCTTTTTCGTTTTAGACATTCTCATGAGTGTATAGTGGTACCTCACTGTGGTCTTAGTTTGCATTTCTCTAATGACTAATGAGGTTGAGCACTTTGATTTATTCATTGGACATTTGAATAGCCTTTGTTATGACATGCCTGTAAGTCTTTTGCTCATTTTTACATTGGTTTATCAGTTTTTTCTTATTGATTTGTAAAAGTTTTTATGTATTATGTAATGAGTCATTTGTTGGATATATAATATACATGCACACACCACACACACACACACACACACACACATTTAATCTCAAATATATTTTCCAACTCTACATCTTGCCTTTTTACTCTCTTAATGGTGTCTAATAGAAATTCATACTTTTAATATAGCTTAATTCATCAATAATTTTCTTTATGGTTAGTGGTTTTATGTCCTATTTAAGAAATATTTGCCTAACTCAACATAATAAAGACATTCCTTATTGTATCTTCTAGAAATTTCCTTGGTTTTTCATTTCATATTCAGATCTTCAATCATTTAGAATGGATGTTTATGTATGGTGGAGGATAGGCACAGGTTGTAAATTTTGTCAAGATTTTTCAAGATGACAAAGAGAAAGATAATGAGGAGAAATAAACTCAGATGATAAGTTTGAAAAAAGTAGAAGAATAAACTTACTTTTTATTTTTAAAAAATAATATATCTTATTTCTTTAGATAGGTTTTAGATTCACAAAAATTGATCAGAAGGAACAGTGGTCCTAAATACCCTCTCGAGATCCCCATAGTTTCCCCTATGCCTTATATCTTGTATTAGTGTGGAACTTTCATTACAACTGATGAACCAATATTTATTTCTTATTAACCAAAGTTCATAATTTACATTAGGCTTCACTCTTTGTGATGTACAGTTCCAAGGTTTATGATAAATCTATAAGGCATACCTTAAGTTTAAAATTCTTTCCCATCTTTTCTGTGAAATAACAAGACATGTGACCAATTTTCAATATGCACTTGTTACTATCAGAGCTCAAAAGTAGCAGTAAAATGAACAGGTATCGTGTTAAATACGAAATCCTTAAACGAGGAACTTTTGACAAAATAGCTAAAAAATATTTAGTGAAGACAAAAAGAATGTATTGACCTAGAATAAAAACTGCTTAGTATTGTAGGTCATGGATTTATATCTCTGACATTAAGGAATCTGGCCCTGTCTTAGAGGTCAGGCAGCTGGTTTTTGGGTACATGACAAAATACTACTGGCAATGCTCTCACAGTACCTGCCAAAGAAGAACTAGTAGAATAAAAAGCCACATAAAATCTGGAGGAAGTTTTTGTTATTTTATTGCTAAAAACATGAAGAAGACCCAATAGGCATTAATCTGCCAAAGCAAGACAGAAATTATCATGCCATATGAAACGCCAGTCCATCTGTGCAAATGTCTTTTCCTCTTAACAGAGGCTGTCGATGAAAACTACTATTGAAATCCCTTTTAACCCAAATTCATAAAATTCCATAATTATTTTAGATTGTCAGCTGGATTTTCTGTGAGCCGAAACTATTCTTAGCATTTTAACTGATTTAGCAATTTACTATTTCGGTACTCTTTTTGTGGCTATCTAAATTTTATCACACATTTACATGTCTTTAAGAATATCTATAGTCTGTTCCCAGTCTATTTATGTAATCACATCTTTTGCTTCTCCTTTATACCAATGCTCATGAGCCTTTTTGTTTTCCTTCTTTAGGCAAACTAACTAATTAACTTCAAGGGGACTAACAGTAGTTCTCTAGAGCAGTCATTATCAGTAGGGCTAGGAGAGGACACATTGGACTATGGTAAAACATCTCCATGAACTCATGGTGCTTCTGATAGTCCATGAAATCAGTGCTTGACATCAACTCATACTGTAAACTTAACCAATTTGTCATTCAATTAGCATTACTTGACATGTCCCTTCTCTGTGCTATTGCCTATGCGGTACTTTTAATCTATTAAAATTGTATGCCATCTTCAAGATCTCAAAATATACTCCTCCATGAAGCATTTTCTGTCTCTTGCAGCAAGTAATAATTTTTGCCCTCTCCAAACACCTTGCATTAACTCATCCAGACTTCGCGACATAATTGTTTAGGAATTTGACATCTCTCTTCTACCAAGCTATAAGCCCCCTCGGGAAAATAAAATCTGAAAATCACACTTCTTCCTGTTGTGTCCCGCAGTATCTTGCCTAATTTCTTGCACATCTAGGTGTCCAGTAAATACTTGCTGGGTGAATTTTACCTTATATTGTGCAGGTATCCCTTTCAAAATAAGTTGAGCTGTCTATGTGCAAAAAAAGTAAAAAGATCTGATAATTACAACAAGGCATAAAATATATATTTGCACTGAAATCCTTTGAGATAAATTAGAGTGAACTAAATATCAAAATGGGCATGGGGCTATCTATATCACTGCTATTTTCTTCCTTAATTTATAATACCTAGTTTGGAAATTTGAAGATAATCTATAGAAGGACCAGCTAGAGAATCAAACTGATAAAAAGATTAAAGTAACAACCTGGAGAATGTAATTTTGAATACTAAAACAAAAATTGAGTGGATATACAATAATAGCAACGACAACTAGAAAAAATAATAACTGTTGATATTTAGAGCACTTACTGTGGGCCATGTATTAGACTAGCACTTTATTTGGTTTTCACCAATAACCCTTAGAACTCTAAGAGATAGAGCTGTTTGAGATAGTTATGTACCTCATTTTACAGGTGAGAAAATAGGTGTGGAGAAGTGTCTTGCCTAGTTACCTTACTACTTGCCCATGAGGAATAAAACCTAGATTCAGACCTAGTCTGATTCCTAGCTCTTAACCATAATCCTCTATTGACAGTAATTTAGGATGTCCATCCATCCATCCATCCATCCATCCATCCATCCATCCATCCATCCATCCGTCTACTCATCCATCCATTCAATACACATTAAGGAGTACTATGTGTTAGACACTATGCTGAATACTAGGAATAAAGAATAAAACACACAGTCTTGACCTTCAAAGAAATTATAGTCCACTGAAAGAGACAAGGATTCTTAGGAAAACCTTTAGTAAAGTGTTAACTCTTAAAGAAGGAGAAAAAGTTAAGCAAGAAAGGAAGGAAAATATATTAAAGTCCAAAGAAATCACATATACAAATGCCAGAGGATTAACAGAGTATGTCATGTATGGGGTGCTGCTGGAGCATAGGGTGAAGGATGGTTGAGAAAGGTAGATAGAGACTATATTATGAGAATCAGCTAATTTACATTTCTATTAAAGAAACCACACCACAAATGTTTGCTTATTAGTTAGGAGTATTAATATTTAATTACCAGATCAATACTATTTTATTGCCCAGTAGGTATTTTATTTTATTTTATTTTGAGGTAGTGTCTCTCTCTCTGTCACCCAGGTTGGAGTGTAGTGGTGTGATCTCTGCTCACTGCAACCTTTGCCTCCCAGGTTCAAGCAATTCTCGTGCCTCAGCCTCCCAAAGAGCTGGGATTACAGGGATCTGCCATCATGCCCGGCTAATTTTTGTTTTTTTCGGTAGAGATAGGGTTTCACCGTGTTGACCAGGCTTGTCTCAAACTCCTGGCCTCAAGTGATCTGCCTGCCTCGGACTCCCAGAGTGCCAGGACTACAGGCATGAGCCACCACGCCAGGCTGCCAAGTAGTACTTTATTGCACCCTCCGCAGGGCATGGAGTTCAATATGGAAAGGGTTGAAAGAATGCTAAATGAAAATAGTCTTAGTTCCTTTTGATTTATTTGTAGCAACTCTCATTTTGGAAAAGTAATAAAACAAGAGGAACTTTAAACAAAATCTGATACAAACACTGTTATTTCTCTTCTCTCCTCTCCTCTCTGCTCCTCTCTCTTCCTTTCCTTTCTCTTTCCCTTCCCTTCCCTTCCCTTCCCTTCCCTTCCCTTCCCTTCCCTTCCCCTCCCTTCCCCTCCCTTCCGTTTCCTTCCCCTCCCTTCCCCTCCCTTCCGTTTCCTTCCCTCTTTTGAGACGGTCTCACTCTGTGGCCAAGGCTGGAGTCCAGTGGCATGATCTCAGCTTGCTGCAACCTTCACCACCCAGGTTCAAGTGATCCTCCTGCCTCAGCCTCCCAAGGAGCTGGGACTACAAGCACATGCCACCACTTCTGGCTTATTTTTGTATTTTTAGTAGAGACAGGGTTTCACCATATTGGCCAGGCTAGTTTGGAATTCCTGACCTCAAGTGATCCGCCCACCTAGGCCTCTCAAAGTGCTGATATTACAGGTGTGAGCCACTGCACCTGGCCCAAACACTGAATTTTCAATGATTCATTATATTTCTAGAAAACTCAATAGTTTTGTAATATGCTTTTATATCTAGAGGATGGCCAAAAGCAAGTTATGGTTAGCGAACGGACAGAAGCCTTTACCACTGCTCGAAATTTACTGGCCTCTGGAGCTGATGCTATTGAAAGGATTATGTCTTCATACAAAGAGGTACTTGCATTTCTTATTGTCAATTCGATTAATATAAAATTTATGAAAATCAAGCAAAACGTCAATTACCAAGTATGCTGAGTATTTTGGAAACATATCTTTTCTCTGCCAAAATTGCTGAGTATAATCAAGATTAAGGGCAGCAACTCCCCAGTGTAATGCTGCTAATATCGTTTGTTTTTTATACTATCAATTGGTACTTCTCTTTGTCTCTCTATAGTATGACATCTTTGTTTTCACATTGTAAAGAAACCCTTAGGTATGAACTCTGGAGGCAGAGTGCCTAAATTTTCATTTTTGCTCCAGTATTTACAAATTATGTGACCTTAGGTCAAGTTCCCTAACGTGTCTGTGTCTCTGTTTCTTCATCTATAAAATGGGGATAATGATAACACTGACTTGTGGGGTTGTTGTGAGCTGATACATGTAGAATAGTTAAAACAGCACATATTAAACACTCAATAAATGTTAGCTAATAACATTTCTTATATATCTTGCAAGTTTTTACCTTTCCTTTGTTAAATGGGTGATACCTTCTTAGCATTCCGCATTCCTCCTGCAAAGTTTGGGTCTTCCTCTTTTGTGTCCATCTCAGTGTATATCTGATGTTTCACCACATTATAACTGTCTATATTGCCTGCATCACACCACTCAGCTCCTTGAAGCAGGAACTGTCTTACTCATCTTTACATTCCTAATATCCATTTTCATACTTGCAATACTGTATATGGTTAATAAATATTTGTTGACAAAATAATAATAAGACCTGCAGATACCACAGGATCAACGTTAAAATTACTTAATTTAATTCAGATATTATATAATCTTCCCATAAAAGTTATTCCCACTACCAATTACTCTTATGGCTATCATATTAATATAAATTCTAGAACATTATTATAAATTTAGCTGCATATTAAGTCAGCCTTGAATAAACTATATAAAAGAGTTACAAAGGGCTAGCAAGCAACTCAATTTTTTAAAAAAGTTCAAATAGTAATGTTGATAATCTGGAGATAGTCTTTGGGATAGATTTGTTGATGTAATAAATTACTTAATATTAAAATTAAATGACAAATCAAGATTTTATTTATCGCACATTAAAACATTGTGCTATCTAAGTTAGAGAAATGATATCAATTAGTTTTTCTAAACTGTCTCCAACTCAACAAATCATTGCATTTTGCCTTATTTTGCCTGAATTGACTTTTAATCATAAAACGTTCACTTCTAAAAATTATTCTACTGCTGTGATGGCACATGAAAACACCCACCATGTCTTCTCTGCTAGCACCAGAGGGACCAAGTTTCCTTTGTAGAGTTAGGGTTCTAAGACAAATTCCCTGTCTTGTACCCCAAAGTAATTTGTCTACCGGCACATTCTTAGTTTTTTTCAGACACTTCTGCTGTCTTCACATTCCATCCTGGTCCACTGACTCATTGGCTCTTTCCTTTCTTGAAATGACCTCTACTTGAGGTTTTGGAATTCTTTTCTATGCAAATATTTATATTTGCCCAGGTTTCACTTGAATCCATATTTTATTAATCTTTAAATTTGTTTTCCTCTACTTGGCAACTAAGAGGTTCTTCTAGATAACATTAAAAATCATTTAAATAGCTATAACATTAACATACAGAAATGAAATAATAGTGTAATTACAGATCTCTCAGTAGAGATGTGTGGTAGAAGGCTTTTAATAGTAATACCTACACATTTACTGCTTACGTTTTGTATACACAGAAATTTTACACAAATGTCAGCATTGTTGTATTATTCTGCAATTTATTAAGAAATACTCATTTCTGAGATGTCTTGATTATTCTTGTGCATTCTTGTGCAAGAACCATCCTTAGTTCTTGTGCATTCTTTTTCATTGAGAAACATGTTTTTGGTAAGAAATGAGTCACCTTTCACAGTACCCTGATAACAAGGTGTTCTTTTAATAGCAAAACAGCAGTAGGTTAACCAAAGTAAACAGCTGAAAGAATAGGAACAAGCACCATTCCATTGAGCTTTGTGGACTAAAGTAGAGATTTAGCTCATCTTATAATCTTACCTAGAAAAAAAAGAATATATTTAATGTTTTTCTTTGGGCATATAAATCATGTTTGGCTTCAAAAGAAGCTGGATTCTGGGAATTATACTGAAAAGGATTTGAAGCTTTCCATTGAGCTTGCTCTCAATATTGGTATCCTGCCAAATATAGTAATTTTGACAATCAATTTGGCTCGGAAACATTCATTTCATAATAGGACAAAAGTACTTTTCTCCTACTAAAATCTTCTATTTTAAATAGAAAAAAGATACAGAATATAAAAGATTATAATTTCATTGGATGACCTTAAGCTTTCCACAAAATTTTTAATTTATTGGAAATGAATTTCATCATGTAAACAGAGGCCAAATCAGAAATTTGACTGAATGATCCTTAAGTCTCATTAATATTCTAAAATCTGTATATTGTGTTTTATAATTTCGATCAAACATGTTATGGTGTGATAGTGCTCTTTTGTACTGTCATTTGTTTTAGTTTTCAGATGTATTATATATCTCATGTATAATACGATAGGATCTTCAACATTAAGTCAAGAAACATATGATTACATATTTATTTATTTATTGTCTTGGGTCTAGTAACTCTGTCTCTCTGCATTGCTTTCAGGTAACTGAATTAGCAGGCTACACTGCTAGAGTGTACAATATGTTTTGGGTCTTTGATGAAGTAAAAAGAGGCATTTATAAGAGAACTGCCGTCATTCAAGAGTCTGAAAGCCATAGCAAGAATGGAGCTAATGTAGAATTACCGCTCAGTGACACATTGGCAATTAAAGGTATTAAACTCAAGTGCTTTTATATTTTCCTACATGTAAGTGTTTATCAACAGAACCAAAGTTTAAGAAGATAGCTTTTAGTAGTTACAAGGAACCAACATTTAAATAACCAACATTATTTAAACAGCAATCCCTAATATTAGTGTTGCAATTTGAGGGGTGGTGACTGATATTACCACAAAAACACAGTGTTATGCTACTTTTATTTAGGACACAAATTTCCAAATTATTTTTGGAAACTGAACATATGGCATAATTAATCATTTGCTTTTAAAATGCAACTAACAAATAGAATTCGATCTAATGTCATGTTCTTCAAAAAAGACTGTTTCTAAACTTAAGTTTGGTTACTTTTTTTTTTTTTTTTTTTTTTTTGAGACGGAGTCTCGCTCTGTCGCCCAGGCTGGAGTGCAGTGGCCGGATCTCAGCTCACTGCAAGCTCCGCCTCCCGGGTTTACGCCATTCTCCTGCCTCAGCCTCCCAAGTAGCTGGGACTACAGGCGCCTGCCACCTCGCCCGGCTAGTTTTTTGTAAGTATTTTTTAGTAGAGACGGGGGTTTCACCGTGTTAGGCAGGATGGTCTCTATCTCCTGACCTCGTGATCCACCCGTCTCGGCCTCCCAAAGTGCTGGGATTACAGGTTTGAGCCACCGCGCCCGGCCTGGTTACATATTTTTTTAAATTGCATTATTCTCTGTTGTAATTCCCTTTTTTGCAGCACTGTGGTTTTTTTTCTATAGAAATGTTAATTTAGGGAAATAGAGTATTTGTCAAAATTAGGGCTGGGTTATTTCAGATTGTATAGCTTTGCTATTGTAATGATGTTGATATTCGATTATTATAAAATAATGTTTCTCAGGAAGATTTTCCAAGTAGATGTGTCAATAAGTACAAATTTGCATTACATTAAACTTGCCTCAGGTCTGGATATCTATATTTACATTTGTTTCTGTAATTTACTACTGTGAATTATCTTTATAATTGAAATTACCTGTTAGACTGCATTATAATTTAAGTTATTTAATCAAAAACCCATGATAATGTTTGTATCTTACACTTTTTCTTAATTACAGGAAAAGTTATCGATGTGGATCATGGAATTATTTGTGAAAATGTTCCCATAATTACACCAGCAGGAGAAGTGGTGGCTTCCAGGCTAAACTTCAAAGTAAGATGATATTCAAGAATCTTCTGATTGTTGCCATCACACTAATACAAACAACTCAGAATTCATGTACCTTATGTTAAATACTTGGAGGAGCATTTGGAAAGGGGAAATCAAGAAAGGTATGCACAGTGGCTCAATTACAGAAGCAGTTACTCCTCAGAAAGCAGAGAGAAAAGAGAAATTTGATTTCTACTGCTTTATTGCCAGGTTGAAAATCAAAATTATAGTGCACAAGGTAATTTTGGGGAACAATAGGAAATTTCATCAGAAATTTGTACCTGGAAATAAATTTTCATTTTTTGCCCTATAGAAATTACTTTTTAAAAAGCCTATACTGTAATATATTTACTAAAATATGAATAGATGTCATTAGCAAGTTTAATTTTGTCAGTATACATTCTGTGACTTAAATTTTTAAAATAAATTACATGTACTAATGTACTATTATAATCAGAAGATGTATGGATTGGAATTTAGTTTTTAATTGACAATAATTTCTTATTTAATATCTTGTGTACTGATTACAAAAACTAAAAAGTAAAAGTATCCAATAAACCTGAGTCACTGGCTTAAGGCATTATAAAATTCAAACACACATTTTGGGATTCAAGCACAAAATAATTTGCTGACAAGCATTAATAACTATAATATAGCAAGTTGAGCTAGGTTCAAACAAAGGAATGATTTGACTTGATAGAAGAATTGCAAACATGACAAACATGCTAATTAATGATTTCAGTATGGACTTTAGTCAAGGTTTAATTATTAAAGATGTTTTTGCAAATATTTTGGGTTACTGAGAGTTGAAAGGAGAGGATGAGTAGCATCGAACAGGATAAAATCCTGTGTAAGTAAATTTAAAGAAATTGTATTTTAGCTGCAATTTGGTCAGACTTTATTTTTCCATGTATAGACCTATAGGGTGGTCTAATTACTAGGATCTGAACACAAGTACCAATTAGGTACTAATGGCATACATAGAGTATTTAACTATTTATTAATGGTTTCACAATTTATAGTTTATGATTTTATAGAGAGGGTATTTTTGGTCAGGATAGGTTTTATGATATCAACTCTTGTTGCTCTATTTATTAAATAAATAGTGTACATGTCTTGAGCTTTGCTTACTAACTACATTAGTGTGGGCATATCACACTCTTTCTGCGGAAAAATATAGAGCAGTTTCTTTTATATAAAATGAACTAAACTAAATATACTCAATCTAGTGAAAGTATCTTAGAAGGTTTGAAGTTGTACAAAGATATGCATTAGTAAAGTACACTTTCTTCATAATTATTTATTTCTAACTCAGAGAATTATATTTAAATTCTCAGGTCCCTAAAATATAATAGGAAGTTCTGTGTCCTCTGCATAGATTGAAAAATAAGTTTCTAGAGGAAAGGATCCCTTTGTTAGCCTTCAGGATTAAAAAATCATTTGCAGGCCAGGCATGGTGGCTCACGCCTGTAATCTCAGCACTTTGAGAGGCTGAGGTGGGCAGATCACCTGAGGTCAGGAGTTCGAGATCAGCCTGGCCAACATGGTGAAACCCTGTCTCTACTAAAAACACAAAAATTAGCCGGGCATTGTGGCAGGCACCTGTAATCCCAGCTACTCAGGAGTCTGAGGCACAAGAATGGCTTGAACCCAGGAAGCAGAGGTTCTAGTGAGCCAAGATCATGCCACTGCACTCCAGCCTGAAACAGAATAAGACTCAGTCTCAAAAATAAATAAATATATAATAAATTTTTAAAAGCTTAAAAATTATTTGCAGATGAAAAGTTAGTAGTTAGTGTGAGACAAAAGAATTCTAAGCATCAGAGAATTTTATGCTGAGAAAATATTAATATTAATGTAGAAAGTCTCCAATTACCCCTCAAAATGTGTTAAATTTCTGAGAATTCCTAATAGAGAATGGCCTTATTAAAATATTTTGCCAATGTGCTTTTCACCATGGTATATATGTTTTTAAAAAATCATTTGGAAAATATTTACGCTTCTACAAAATTAAACTTTTCTCTAGTGGAAGCTTTTTCTCTAGTGGAAGAGCACAGGAAGACAACAAATTAAGTTTTTCTAGCTTCTTCCTGAGATTTTCTTGATATGCTAGCAATATAATACTCTTTCATCTTTGAGTTTCAGTATGATATATTCTACATTATTGATACTTGAATATTGGTGTCCATTCTAAACAAAGCTAGATCTACAGCCATTCTGTAAATTTCTGATATTTATTTTTTGCGTATCACTGATCATAAAATTTCATTTGCTCTTGGTAGAAGTAAATATAAATTTTAAATGGTGTTTCTATTGCTTGTTCTTCGCTATACCCTTTAAATACCGTAATAAGACAACTTCTTCATCCTATTATGTGGAATAGGAACTCATGAAATTTAACAGTTTAAATGTCAATAATAAGAGAAAATAAATGGAATCATCAAATAGATAATAAATAAATAACCTCTGTTTTATTTATGAATATTATATATATTATTCATATATACGTAATGTTCTATATGTGTGTGTATTTTAATTCATCCCTAGACATGAAACTGAAATACAATCCTCTTTCTTTCTTCTATCCTTGGTTTGTTAAAGGTATTTCCTCCATCTGTGAATAAAGCAGAATTTGAATCATCTTCTCTCTCTGATTATGGGCTTTTGTGATTTTTGTAGCATTTCAGACTGCTGAAGTATAAAACTAAACCCAGCTGACTCCTTGGATAACTGTGATTTGTAGCTATTAACTGCAGTTAATTTTCAGTTTTATTTGAATTCAATGTAAATTTAATCCAATATTAATATCAAAATATAATGTAATATATTTTTATTTAATTTTTTTTTTTTTTTTAAAAACGGAGTCTCGCTCTGTCACCCAGCCTGGAGTGCAGTGGCAGCGGCCTGATCTCGGCTCACTGCAAGCTCTGCCTCCCGGGTTCATGCCATTCTCCTGCCACAGCCTCCGGAGTAGTTGGGACTACAGGCTCCCGCCACCATGCACGGCTAATTTTTTGTATTTTTAGTAGAAACAGGTTTCACCCTGTTAGCCAGGATGGTCTCCATCTCTTGACCTCGTGATCCGCTCGCCTCGGCCTCCCAAAGTGCTGGGATTACAGGCGTGAGCCACTACACCTCACATTTTTATTTAAATTTTTATGATTTGTCTTATTTCCCAAGCAGTTGTTTTTCTCTATGTGTATGTGGTATCTGATAACAAATTATAATTTTGGAAAGCCAGTGCCCATTTTGAGAAGATTCATTTCCTTTGGAATTGAATTATGTAATGATGCTTTTAGCTTCAGAGAATAGTCAAAAGCCAAACTTTTTCTCAACCCTGAAATATTTTTCCTTGATCTCTTGTCCATTCTAGGTTATCATGTGTTTGAACATTAAAAAAAAAAAAAAAAAAAAATTCACTTTTAGGTGCTGCCAAAAGAAATCATTTCAAACTATTGCAGTTTGTAATTTTATTTCTTGCTTTAGGTAGAAGAAGGAATGCATCTTTTGATAACTGGTCCCAATGGTTGTGGGAAAAGTTCTCTCTTCAGAATTCTAAGTGGGCTCTGGCCTGTGTATGAAGGAGTCCTCTATAAACCACCTCCTCAACATATGTTTTATATTCCACAAAGGTAGGTATATCTTTTTACATTACAAGAAACAATGTCCTTTTGCTCTTGAATTGTCTTGATTCCTCAAGCTCCTCAGTTTATATATCTTTAAGAATGTTTTTATTAAGAGAAGCTATTAAGGAAATAAAAATTCACTTAGCCCAACATATTTTATTACTGCTTTGATTGTAATACTCTCTAGGACAATACCACTTCTTTTCATTTTCACATTTGTCTAGATGGAATAAATACACAAAGACTGCAGATGTTAGTCCCAAGGAATAACAAGCAGACTGTTCCAGAGAACGATTAGATTGCCTGAGATGTCAGATTATCTCTTCTCACAGAAAAAAAATAACACCTGGATAAGTATACAGCTCTCTCCATCAAGCTGCATACATTCCTATATTCTAAAATTGTTCATTTATATTTGAGCCTCCATAAAATAAGCTTTACAATTATGCTATATGATTATTTAATGATTTATAACTTTCTTAAGTAAAATTTTTTTACTGTAAGAATGAGAATCATGTAAACATAGAAAAAGAACATTATTTCTTCAGAGCTCTTTAGCTGTCGTCTTCCCTGAGAACAATTAGAAAGGTCTAAAATTCAAAGTTATACACTGAGAATTTGGAATATTCATTGTGGATAAGATGAAGTTTGAAGAACTTCCTCATGTTAATTGGACCCAGTAATTTTTCCATCTGTCATCATCCTGATTACATAGACATCCCATAGAGCACTCCTACTATGTCAGAGGACTGTTTTGTGGAATCTAACAAGCACCTAGGCTGGAAGTATAGTACAAACACAAACATAAAAGTCGCATCAAGTATGGTGCTCTCATATGTCTCTTTTGTCCCTGTGCCTTTGCCTGAATGTACTGTACAATCCTGTGTACTGGCCTAATTTTTAGACCAGACATAGTAGTTAGGCAGATGAGGTTTTGTGGGGTTTTTTCTTTAAAGTAAGACCTATGGTGGTAGTAGGAAGCTGCCTGGAATATAAGAAAATGAAGAAGTGCATTGGCTGAAAATGCTGGACATAAGGAATGACATAGATATTTGTGTTTAACACAAAATAGATAACATCTTGTGACACCAGAAATATTGTCCCTTTCTGTCTATGCTTTCAATTCCTTTGGGAAACATTCTGATTCTGAAAGCTAAATTATACTGCCAAAAGTTTCTGTTTTAGACATTAATATGCTTAGTAGGCTGACTTTACTTTTTTATTTAGGTTAGAAGGCATAGAATTATGAAGAAAATTTTCTATTATATCATATAATTTGATTCTCTCGATGCAAGTAAAAGCACATAAATAAATTATATATTTTTAGCTATAGTTGTTGTATATAACTTTGACCTGAACAGTATAAGACATTTCCAGGGAATACGAAAGTGAAGAAATTCTAGCCTTTGCTTGCAGAGTTACTCGACCATGTTACTTTGCAACAAACATAAATTACTAGGAAACTTTTTCTTAATTAAGAAATTTACTGTTGCCTAAGCAAATAAATCAACCACAATCTAGTTAAGGAGAAAAATAACAATGAGAACTCTACTTTTAAGGCGAAAATGTATTTTAATAATTACTGTTAAAAGTCATTTACCTTGATTCTATGGCTTTTAGAAACATGAACATTTGGGTATATGTTGAAAGTTTTATGGGACCATTATCCTTGCAAAAACCATACAATTTATTTAAATGCATATGTAAACTGAGAATCTAAATGTAGTCTTTGTTTCTTACATTCTAAAAGCTGCTGATTTTTTCAAGTAAATTTAAAAAATAATCTTACATATTTTTATTGTGTAAAAGAAAGCTGCTATGCAATGTATTTCAAAATATTTGTTGGTAGGTAACTGCCTTCTGATATTCTCATTAGTAAATATTATAATCTGGCCAGGTGCAGTGGCTCACGCCTGTAATCCTAGCACTTTGGGAGGCCGAGGTGGGCGGATCACCTGAGGTCAGGAGTTCAAGACCAGCCTGACCAACATGGAGAAACCCCGTCTCTACTAAGAACACAAAACTATCCGGGCATGGTGGCACATGTCTGTAATCCCAGCTACTTGGGAGGCTGAGGCAGAAGAATCACTTGAACCCGGGAGGTGGAGGTTGCAGTGAGCTAAGATCATACCATTGCACTCCAGCCTGGGCAATAAGAGCGAAACTCCACCACAAAAAAAAAATATATATATATATTTGTATACAAATATTTATATATTAAAATATATTATATATTTATATATAATCTAATTTATTGCGTTAATTCATAATAATTGAATATAAGTTAACTACTAGTTTAGCAGCAAAAAAAAAAATTTTCAATATAGAATTGAGACTTATATATGAACTTCACAAGTCATAAAACAGACCTTTACAATAATCTGCCTGTGTTCACTTTTTGTGATTGAAAGACTTCTGGGTAGAGGATGAATCTCTTTATGGATTGATCAGAATGTATGTTAATTGTTACTTCCATGGAAGAAAAATAGAGTATATTTTGTAAAAGTAGATTTATAATGATGTCATGTAGTGCACAGAAGAAAGAAGTGAACCACTAAGGAAAAGTTCTAATTAACTATATTAGGCAATTTATTATTTTAACCAAATCTTCACAAAGAATGCTGCTATAGCTCAGTTCATAAGCTTGGAAACCTGAATTCCTAAGAAATTATGAAACCACCTCAATGTTTTCCCAGCTAGTGTTATGTAGTATTTTAGCAGTGTTAATAATGAGAACCAGATAAAAGAAAATCTTGGCTTTCGTTGAAAAATACACACAAAATAAAACGTTGGCAGATAAATTAGTTTCAAAACAGCTTCCCCTTATCCTATCTTTATTAATGATGACATATGATCATTAGTGGAGCATCAGATACATTTTTGGAAAGAAATGTTTCATCAAAATGTAGATTAACCATTCTAAATCTATGGAATGGTGTATGTTAAAATGCTTAGTATTTCTCAGCTAATACTTTAAATGAGTATTCTGGAAATTTTAGGCTGTTTGAGTTTCTGAGCCATGTGAATGTACTCCTTAAGCTGATGACTGAAACCCACTGCTCTCTCCTATATTAGCCATACCTGACCTCAGGAAAAGTCGTTCATTTGGACATAGATCCTGAATTTCTTCTGTCAATTCTTGTTGCAGTTTATCTGTCTTCCCAATCCCTAAGGAGAGATTTGCGATCCCCTGCTCTCACTTTCACAAATCCACTAATTTATGGTCTATTTGTTACTTCCTAATCCCCTAGTAAGTTTCTGTCTTTATCCATGAAAGCCCTAAACCCACCCTTTTATTTGTTTATTTTGTTCACCTGCTAACAAAATTTTATAGTATGCTAAGCAATCACCAAAATAATAAATTGGAATATTTAGTGGGAGTTGGGAGTAGAGAGAGAGTGGGAGAGAAGCAACAGAGGAAGGGAGGGAAGGAAGAAAGTTAGATGATAATAGATATTTGCTGACAAAATATATTTTGCTTAGAGCAAAATCTTGCTTTCTTTTGTACTAGTTTTTAAAAATAATACTCCAGAAGATAATTTGCATACATCACATTACAGTCGGGCCTCTGTATCTGCAGCTTCCACATCTTTGGATTCAACCCACTGTGAATAAAAAATATTTTAAAAATAAACACTAAAAACAACAACATAACAATAAAAAGTCATACAAACAGAAAACCAATGCATAGTATTAGTATTGTGTTAGGTATTACAAGTAATCTAAACACGATTTAAAGTATATAGGGGATGTGTGTAGGTTATGTGCAAGTACTATGGCCATTTTATATGAAGGCATCTGTGGATTTTGGTGTTTTCTGGGGTCCTGGAAACAATTCCACCATGGGCACCAGCCCATCATGTAATTCTAACACTTATGCTCTTACTACCTACCCTTCCTTGGCAGAAATATCTTGAAAAAGAAATTTTAATCATAATTCTTACTATTCAAACTTACTATACAGGCCCAAATACTAAGGCCCACAAGATCTGAAATAGATTCAGGCTTCCCATAATGGTGTACAAAAAGGTAACTTGTATAAACTTCTGCCCATCCATGACTTTGGAGTCTGAGAAGCAAAAGGTTAGGAAAGTGAAAGAAAGATTATAAGTATAGAATTAAGTCTGATGAAATATTTTTTTAAAAGAAAGGAAAAGGAAAAAGGGGGAGAAATAGCTGGAGTATTGTGCTTCATGTCAGAGAAATACAATTTTTTTCATTTAGTCTTTTTAGGATAGACAATAATTAGGATATAGCCTCATTATGATGTTTATGTATCATTTAGTTATAAATAAAAACATTCAACTAACTGAAATAAAAGCCAGAAACAAGTGCCTCAAGAAAGGAAAGAAATGCTATGGATGTTCAAAATGAGGAAAAAATAGAACAGTGTGTCAATTTGACCTGAGTTTTGAAAGTAACTCAGGATTTGAACAGTTGCCATGGATTGCATCAGTTTCTCAAATTTCTAAATAGGTAAGAAATACCACAGATTCAAGTAAGCAGAAGTTTTTGTTTTTCTGGACACTTTTGGATAGCATACTGTTCTTTCCCACTCTAACACATCATGCTGAGAAAAGAAAGCATTTATTAGACTCATCCCCACTAATAAGAAGTCATCAGTACATACTGGAAATAATAGTGCTCATCCTCTTGGTCCTTACTCATTGCTGCGCTGTTTCTTTTAGCTGAAGTTCTTTGATTTAATTTTTTAAGGTTTTTTAGTACTTTGGATGTTTGCCATTTTCCCAGTCTCTCGCTAAGGAGCTCAATCTGCTCTCTAGAAGTAAGTGACACAATTTTATATGTTAAATTGCTTCTGAAAAAGCATAATAAAAGATGACGGTAGCTTTTGCGTCTTCAACACTCATTATTTTTTGTTTCCTTTTTACAGAAGATGTTCTGAAATTATGAGTAACATTTTACTTATCAGCTCAATATTTGTTTACTTCTAGCTATTAACTACTACTTCATTCCCAGGGTTGTATGCTCAAGTACCATGTTACTTAATCTCCTTGATTAAATATAAATACTACTTAATAAAGTTATGAATCACATTTTAAAGTTTTATGCAACATAAAAACATTTTATGCAACATAAAAGTCTTAAATTTGATTGTAAGCAGGAATGGTAATATCACTAATTAGATTGTATAGGAAATTAAATATAGATAATAACTTTATTTCTATCTTGTTATGCATGAATAATACATATTAATTATTCTCTGCATAAGTTATGCTAAATAGAGTATTTTTAAGTAATTAAATTGAATTTCAAAGGGATTATAGACTTTACTTAGCATTATATGGAATTTCAGAGCCAGAGTTAGACTATACCAAGTCTTTGAATACAAATCTTCTGTACTCACTGCCTGTCATTTTCAGATTAATAAGATTATCATCTTTAAGCATCTTCTTATGATGAAAAAACCCTTTTTTATCTTAAATATTTTCTCAGATAATCATAATAAAGTCTCTATTACTTTCCCGACTTTCTGAGGAATAACAAAATATCTTTCTTTATAATTTGTCTTCGCTTTTCAAAAATGTCTGTATTCTTCAACCGTTTTCTTTTTTCTTTTTCTTTTTTTGAGACAAAGCGTCACTCTGTCACCCAGGCTGGAGTGCAGTGGCGCAATCTCAGCTCACTGCAGCCTCCACCTCCTGGGTTCACCATGGTACCACCATGCACGACTAATTTTTTATTATTTGTACTGACAGGTTATTCCTATGTTGCCAGGCCTAATCTTGAACTCCTGGCCTCAAGTGATCATCCCACCTCAGCTTTCCAAGTAGCTGGGATTACAGGCACCCACCACCAAACCCAGATAATTTTTGTGTTTTTAGTAGAGTCGGGGTTTCACTATGTTGGCCAGGCTGGTCTTGAACTCCTGGCCTCAAGTGATCCACCCGCATTGGCCTCCCAAAGTGCTGGGATTAAACGCATGAGCCACTGTACCTGGCCACTGTATTCTTCAACTGTTTTTCTAAGGAAGAAGAGCTATAACATGAAATCTCAGCCTTTACAAGTACTAGTATATTTATGTTTTCTTTGATATCTTTATTTGATATCCATATTTTCTTTTCTTTTCTTTTTTTTTTTTTGAGACAGAGTCTCGCTCTGTTGCCCAGGCTGGAGTGCAGTGGCCGGATCTCAGCTCACTGCAAGCTCCGCCTCCCGGGTTTACGCCATTCTCCTGCCTCAGCCTCCCCAGTAGCTGGGACTACAGGCGCCCGCCACCTCGCCTGGCTAGTTTTTTTTTTTTTGTATTTTTTAGTAGAGACGGGGTTTCACCGTGTTAGCCAGGATGGTCTCGATCTCCTGACCTGTGATCCGCCCATCTCGGCCTCCCAAAGTGCTGGGATTACAGGCTTGAGCCACCGCGCCCCGCCGATATCCATATTTTCTTTGATGGCATTTCCGCTTCTTCTCTTTAATGATATAGTGTGTGTGTTTTAAATATTATGTGAATTAAAATGTATTTTATCCTGAGAATGTTGTGACCTCTTGAGATAACTGATGAGTCCTAGGCATCTTGAACCAGGATTGAGCGTCTCTAGGGTATTGTTATTTTTTATAATTAACAATGTGTCAAACAATTAGTGTGTGCTAGTCACAATTCTACATATATTATGTAAGTTTCTTATTTTTCTGTAGGACAACCTATAAAGTTGGTATTAGTATCCCCATTTTGTGAGAAAAAGAGGTTTAAGTCCTCCAGTGGATAAATGCTGGAGCTAGAATATGAACTCAGGTGTGCCTTACCCTAAAGTCATTTTGCCTTATTGGTATCAACAGGGGCATGTGTATGAAAAATTACTACTCTTTATCCTGACCTTGCAAGTATTGCCAGCTAACGTTATTTTCTTGGTGTGCTGATCTGTACTAATATCAAACTGTGGTTTGGAGGCAGAGGTCCTCACAATCCTGGATGTACAGGGCAATTAAGTCAGTTTTAACATACATTTTAGCATAGGTGCTTGGCCATCATTCAGATATGTTAAGGTGAAGGAAGCTATATTCTCATATGAAAGTGAAATTTTTAAAAATGTAATGGTGTTCAATTCATTTTCAAATTGAATTATATTCTCTACTCTTTCCTATCCTTCTAAAATTCATTTCTCTATAAATTTTTAAAGAATTTTTCAAAAATAGTCCCTTAATTTTACATTAGAATTCTTGTTGAGATATAAAACAAGCAAACCTTAATTTTCAGGATGCGTTATGGCATAAAAAGATCGTGACTTACCCTTTACGTCATCAAAAAAAGAGATTGTTTCTTGCAACACAGTGAAGACTGTGTTTTGTTTCAGGAAGTTCTGCAGAAAGGGCTTGATACATTAACACAACTGTCCTGTGCACTAAGAAGTACTTTCACCAAATAAGCCTTTTGGATATTTTAAAATATGAAGTTCTGGGTTGGGCCTGGTGGCTCATGCCTGTAATCCCAGCCCTTTGGGAGGCTGAGGTTGGATAATCACTTGAGGCCAGGAGTTCAGATTAGCCCTGGCAGCAAAGGGGAACCCTGTCAATACAAACAATAAAAAACTAGCTGGGCATGGTGGTACTTGCTGTAGTCTCAGCGACTTAAGAGGCTGAGGTGGGAAGATTGCTTGAATCTGGGAAATTGAGGCTGCAGTGAGCCATGACTGTACCACTGCACTCTGGCCTGGGCAATAGAGTGAGATGCTATCTCAAAAGAATAAACATAAAAATAAGCCAAAAAAAAAAATAAAAACTATGACATTCCATTTTCTATTGTTTCTATATGAATGACTTCCAAATCCAAGATTTCTTCTTTGTAGGGATCAGGGATCTCTATTTTATATATCAACATTGTTTAACCCACACATATAAAACCAGATGATGACTATTAACTAGAAAGCACATGAGATTAGGTCAGAAGAACTGATTTGCCTCTTTTCTCTATGGAGGACAGAAAGGGTGCTGGTAAAGTATTCTCAGTAAGATCCTTGCTTTTTTTCTTTTTATCCAAGATCTCAGATTTTAAAAATGAGGATGTGGTCTGGAAAAGGATATAAGCAAGAATCTGGGGAATGCCGTTTTAAATATCTTAATCTCATTTTTCCTATAGGTCCCTAGCTTTTGGACCTGTAGATTCTTAACGAATATCTAGCTGCCAAGAGGCAAACAGGGTGCACCTCTTGAGGACAAGGAGTGTGTTTATTTAAGAAAGAGGCAGGTTAGCAGACCACTGGCTGAGTGGAATACAGGTCTATAAAAGCCACTGGAATAAAGGAGGAATGTGATGTGGCTTAATCCAGAGCTTCTCACAGAACTCTATACCTGTGTACTGTGCCAATGTATATGTAGGTTACATATCCATTGTCCTGCTGCCCTCAAAGCAAAGAAATCTGGTTTGGGGAATAGGGGTTGTACTGGAACAGACTTTGCCCATGCTGAGTCACTGTTGAACAAACTTTTATAGATTAAAAGCTAGAAAAGGCATCCACATGTCTCTGTATAGCACTGGCAGGATCCTAGTAAATATATCGTAATTGTGCAATAAATATCTGATACGTGATTGAATGAATGAATGAACGTCTCCATAGATTTGGTTTCTACTGCCAAGTCAGTCTGCTACCTTACACTAATTATGAGCAATCTATTTATTTTGCTGCTTACAGTAGGTATGTTGCAAAATCCTCTTTATGATGAGGATAAATATCTGTCATTTAACATGTCCTTTTTTAGAAAATTATTTTAACCACAAGGAAAGCTTAGTAGCATTGCTGTAGCAAATTGACTTCTATTCCTTGCTTTCTGACTGTTAAACTTACAGCCAGGTAACCTTTGTATAAATATCTTTGGGAAGTCAGTTGACAGAAATATAGTTTGTACATTTTAATTCCTCCTGTGTAGTAGTTGGTACAGTTTTTTAAAATCTTTTAAAAATAGATCTATAAATGTAAACACAAATTTCCATAGCTTTCTATTGCTTGGAAAAATGCTAAAGACACATTTTAAAATCTTTAACTTTCTGAGGGCTCATTTATAAAACTAATAATGAAAACAAATCCCTTCTCACTCAAAAGTTTTTCTCATTTTATGAGTATTATTACATTAAACCATATGGAACTGCAATTTTTATAGGTCAAATATCAGCAATTTAAATGATAATCTGATATAATGATAAATACTCTTAAAGTTGACTTTTAGAGAATTTGCATTTTTAACAGCTTAGCAATACTTTAATAATTCTTCCACTAATTTTATTTATTTATTTATTTATTTATTTATTTATTTATTTATTTATTGAGACAGTATATCAATCTATTACCTAGGTTGGAGTGCAGTGTCACAATCTTGGCTCACTGCAACCTCTGTCCTCAGGGTTCAAGGGATTTTCGTGCCTCAGCCCCCCAAGTAGCTGGAATTACAGGTGTGTGCCACCCACCACACATGGCTAATTTTTGTATTTTTAGTAGAGACGGGTTTCACCATATTGAGCAGGCTGGTTTCAAATTCCTGACCTCAGGTGATTCACCCACCTTGGCTTCCCAAAGTACTGGGATTACAGGCATGAGACACTGCACCTGGCCTAATATTATTTTTTTTACTTGGAAATAAACCTTTTCCCTGCTCTTAAGAGGCTATTCTCATCTCTGTTTTGGAACCTAGAAATATCTTATCCAAAAGGTATAATTTAAGTAATAGTAAATGTCTATTTTCACTTGAATATTTCTTATTATCACATTTTTTTAAAGAATGTTATAAATGACCCAAATCTAGTTCTTTCTATGCATGAAAAAACCTGATGTCATGATTGGTTCCAGCATGTATAGTTATATGAATTATTGATAGCTAAATTTTATGCCTTTCAGATTGCTAACTTCTTATTGCTATGACAACACAGCAGTACTTAGTGGTACATTATTCTTAAACTTAACACATCTCATGCCTTAAATACAGTTAACATTGTTGAAAAATTTTTATCAATATTGTTCCAATTAAATTTTATATTATTATTTTAAGAATTTTGTTTCCTCTGCATATAGACCTTTCATGTTACACTTTTCTCCTCTGGATTTGAGTTGGTCTTTTGCTCTCAACTTAAGAAATATTTAGAATTTTGTGTCATTCAGAAGCTCCAAGCACAAAGATATAACTAACACTTCTCAATGCTTTCCCCTCCTTTGTAGCTTTGTCTTAGAGAATAATAAAAAAGTAACTCTAACAAACATCAACATGTTTTACCAAAAAAGTCATCACTGTCAGATTACTTAAATGTTAATGCAGAAAAGTGGGAATATAATGCAAAGTATAAAAGTACCTTGAGACATTAGTAACACAACTATAAAAATACCATAATCATGGGGAATGAATTTTATCTCAAATAATTTTACTATTGTAATTGAATTTTAACTCTGTATACATTTGAAAGAATTTTAGATTCCCAAGAAAAAACAATTATTATAATTGTTTAAATAAGGATTATTTGTTAAATGATCTGTGACACCTATGGATATATTCTGCTTTCTTTTCCATAACATATAGAGATGATTCTGGGTTTTACTTATAGAAAGTAAATTAAAAATAGTCAGTTTTCTTTTTTGAAAGCTACTAATTAGGAGCAATCTGACCATTTCTTCTGTTGCTTATTTTAGATATGTTGCATGATCTCCTTTTTAATGAGCCAGAGCCAGTGAGCCAGTAACATTCTGACGTGGTAATTGATCTACCTGAAATATTTAGAAGATTACCTGAATAGGTCTATATATCTAGAAAGGAAAGTTTAGTAAAGGGTACTTTGAGTGCTTATCTATTATGTATAACTTTGGTAGGACTACAGAAACGAACTGACTCAAAATGTTAAATTCCAGACCTTTGAGCTGGAAAGAGAATCACATGCAAATTAATTATATAAACATTGGATATAGGGTCCTCCATTTCCTTGTGTTTTCTAATTGAGTAAATGTCATCCCGAATTTTCTTGACACAGTCTCCCCAGAGAATTCAGTGGTGGCTTAAACATTATAATAATATTTTAAAATCATTATATTAATAATACCCTGTGTCGTTAGTTGCTATGTACATCAAACATATATAGAATGTATTATTTTCACCATTTCACATGATCATAAAACAATAATTGACAGAAAATTGAACTTTAATAAAACAACATTTGATGAGTCCTCCATAAATATATAAGCTTATGAACATTTTTATATATTCATCAACATTCTCATTCACATCAGTTTTCAAAGTGAGCAATTTTTGTAATTTGCTACATTATTTAAATAACAATACCTCGGATAGGGCCGGGCGCAGTGGCTCACGCCTATAATCCCAGCACTTTGGGGGGGCAAGGCGGGCAGAACACGAGGTCAGGAGATCAAGACCATCCTGGCTAATATGGTGAAACCCTGTCTCTACTAAAAATACAGAAAATTGGCCGGGCGCGGTGGCTCAAGCCTGTAATCCCAGCACTTTGGGAGGCCGAGATGGGCGGATCACGAGGTCAGGAGATCGAGACCATCCTGGCTAACACGGTGAAACCCCGTCTCTACTAAAAAAATACCAAAAGTTAGCCGGGCGTGGTGGCGGGCGCCTGTAGTCCCAGCTACTGGGGAGGCTGAGGCAGGAGAATGGCGTAAACCCGGGAGGCGGAGCTTGCAGTGAGTGGAGATCACGCCACCTCACTCCAGCCTGGGCGACAGAGCGAGATTCTGTCTCAAAAAAAAAAAAAAAAAAAAAAAAAATACAGAAAATTAGCCAGGCGTGGTGGAGGGTGCCTATAGTCCCAGTTACTCGGGAGGCTGAGGCAGGAGAATGGAGTGCACCCAGGAGGCGGAGCTTGCAGTTAGCCGAGATTGTGCCACTGCACTCCAGCCTGGGCGACCGAGCGAGACTCTGTCTCAAAAAAAATTTGCAGTTCTTTTAGCATCATATTGTGACTTGGCATTTTATTGAAATCTTGTCCTGATTACATTTTTTAAAAAGGTAGCTAAATTTTTTTCTTTTTTTTTTTGTTTTGGTTTGATTTTTTAAATTACAGGAGTATATATTTAAGATATTATTAGGCTTTTATAAATTCAATAAGAAATTAAGCATTGCAAAACCATAATTTAATTATTTTGCTTTGCCTTATAATTAAAATCCCTTATGAGAAAAATGTCCATATCTGTTCATTAAAGAAAGCTGTCTGATTTCAAAAGACCTAAGGAAATTAAAAATAGTATTAAACTAAACTTTTGAAGAAATTACACAGTTTTGCTTCTCCAAATTCCTGTTACAAAGAAAACACTTGGCATCCTGGAACATTTTTATACTTTTGAGGCCCCATAAATTGCTCCAGTAAACTATTAATACATGGTGTTCCAAGTATTTTTTTAAAAATGCTTCTAGGTGAACGAGTTATTCTCATGAGTAATTAACAGAATATAATCTAAAATCTACATATCTAGGTACTTAATTCTTAATCATGTCAAGAACAATAAAAATTTACTATGGAATAAAAACCACCAGTATCTTGTCTGGCTTAATAGAAATATTTTTTATTCATTCTTTTTTAAGATGTTACATTTTCGCCTAAGTAGAGAACATAAGCATAAGTAGAAATGAGCTTATTTGTCCTCATAATGCCATTTATTGAGTGCCTACTATGTGCCTGTACTATAATAAGTGATCTGAGTACATTGCTTCACTTAGCTTCATAAAAACCCACTCCTTCATTTAGTCCTCATAACAAATGAAATTATTAAAATAAGTTGTTTTACAAATGAGGTACCTCTAGTTTGGAATTTGGATGATATTACAATGAATCCCCAGGATCATTTCTCCAAAACCAGTTATCACAATCATGATTCTATAGTGCCTGCTTTTTCTGAAATATAGATATAAAACCGAATTTCATCATCAAATACGCCAATTAATCAAATTTTCTGGTAGAATCCTATAGAAACACATGTGAAATGAATGCACTGATGTATTTTTATAACTGTGGTCTCAGCTGTGCATTGTGTCATGGCTACTCTTGGGACCTAATAACATAGGGGTTTTATGTTACAGGGGGAGAATATCTGTGCTTCTGATTCATATTAAGTTGGAGCTGATGTCACCTTGGAAGGCAGCAAAAGAACTCTCCCCTGAGATTCTATGTATTTCTTCTTCTGAGTAGTCTCAGAGTACAGTATACTTATCAAATTAAGGAAATTTGACATTGATGTAATATTAATATCTAAAATACAGTCCATATTCAAATTTTGGCAATTGTCATAATACTGTACTTTAGAGCAACTTGTTTTTCCCAATGCATTGTCTTGCACTGCATTTAGGTGCAATGTCTATTTATTACAGTTTCTTTTATTTGGAAGAATATCTCAGCATTTCTTTATTTTTTATGACACTGATATTTTTAAAGAGTGCAAGACTACTGCTTTTTTTTTTTTTTTTTTTTTTAAGAGAATACCTCAATTTAGGTTTGTCTGATAGTTTCTCCATGATGTGATTCAGGTTATGAACTTTTTACAGAAATACTACTTGTATTAGTTTCTAAGGGCTACAAATTACCGAACACTTGACGGTTTCAACAACAGAAATTTATTTTCTCACATTCCTGAACACCGGAAAGTCAAAGTATTGACAATCCACACCCTCTGAAGGCTCTTGGAGAGAATTATTTCCTGCCTCTTTTCCAGCTTCTGGTGGTGCCAAGCATTCCTTGGTTTGTGGCACCATAACTTCCATCTCTGTCTCCATGTGGCTTTCTTTCCTTTCCTGGGTTTCTTCTCATTTGATAAGGGCATTTATTGGATTTAGGGCTCATCTGGTTAATCCAGGATGATCTTGTCTCAAGAACTTTAATTAAATCTGCAAAGACTCTGTTTCTAAATAAGCTTTCATTTACAGATATGGGGGGGGGGGTCTGGATTAAGATGGATCTTTTTGGGTCCACAATTGAATTTATTGCATTGCTGAAATGATGTGTACTTCACAAAGGATAATATTAGAATGTTCCAGATGTAGATAGGACTAGAATTTTTTTATTAAAAATCATAAATTCATACTGATACTCAAATTTAAATTAAATAGTAGAGTTTTTCTCTTGCCTTCCCACACAGCATGTTTGTGTCTTTCTTCTTCCACAGTGAGAACCCTTGCTCCTAACATTACCAAACCATTTACTTACTTAACCAATCCTACAATACACATAAAATGGTTTCAGAATTGCTACCCCTATATCATTACCAAAAACAAATTTGCAAGTAAGCTTCAAGATTTCCACGTGATTCTTTCTGTCTTTGACTGAAACTACGTAGCCAAGTTCAAAAGTCACATGGATTAATTCATCCCCACCTCCATCCCCCTCGCTGTGTGGTTACTTTATCCTTTGGATATACTGTTCAGTTAAATTGTTTGTTTGTATTCAATTTTAAGGTTTCTTCCTTCATTCTTGTTGGTTTAATTTTATTTATTTACTGAATAGTAATACTTTGAGGGATTCCAAAAGTAAAAGCTTTATTAATAGAAAGGATACTTAGGCCTTTTCCTGCCTGTCCATTCCACCTTTTTCCTCCCACTTCCTGTAGCTAACCGACTTCACTAGTTTCAGGTTTACTCTTCCTGTGTTTCCTTTTTTAAATATAAATGGGTATGTCTATACTTCATTTTGCTTTCTTTTTACATAGTAGTGGTTCTCAACTGGGAAGATTTTTTCCCCTAGACATATATGGCAATTTCTGGAGACAATTATTTTTGTTCACTACAGGAAGGGGTGCTACTGACATCTAGTGGGTAGACATCAGGTATAATGCTAAACATCCTACTATACAAAGGGTAGCCCTCAACAACAAACAATTATCTGGTTCAATAAGCCAAAGTGCCGCTGTTGAGAAACTCTGCTATAAGTCTACTTTTGCGTTTTGCTTTTCGACTTAACAATATGTAGTAGAAATCACTTTATATCAGTTTATAGAGGTCTTCCTCATCCTTTTTTTATAGCTGCATAGTGGATGTACTATAGTTTATTCCGTCAGTCTTCTGTGTATGGGTATTTATGTTCCATTTCAATATTTTGCTATTACAAATAAGTTGTAATGAATAACCGCATGCATTTTTTTTTTTTTTTTTGTAGTTTTAGAAGTATATTTTCAGAGTAAATTCCCAGAAGTGGGTCAAAGGGCAAATACTCTGTCAGTTTGCCAAATCCCCTCTGTAAGAGTTGTACCATTCTGCATTTTCACTGTAGTATGAGAACACTCCTTTACCCATAGGCCTGCCAGTGGAGTGAGTTATCAAGTTGTCAAATTTTTGCCAATCTGAAAAGCAAGAAACTCAATGTAGTTTTAATTTGTGTTTTCCTTACTATGAATTAAATTTTTTTGTTTTGTTTGTTCACATTGCTGGGTCAAAACCCAAATTGCATAATATGTAACCCAAATAATTATAGATGAATTACAGAAGCAATATTTATCAAATACAGTGAAACAAAGTATATACAGTATTTCTCTGCTGAAAATGTTAAATGTGGCTGGGTTCTGTGGCTCACAACTGTAATCCCAGTGCTTTGGGAGGCCAAGTTAGGAGGAACCACTTGAGTCAGGTGTTTGAGACTAGCTTGGGGAAACATATCAAGACCCTGTCTCTACAAAATATAAAATAAAATAGAATTTTTTAGAAAAAAGAAATGTCAGATGATTTCTTGGAGAAGCTTCTCTTGTGTCCATGTGTCAGTAAGTTTTTATGTAAACATAATGGTATCATTTAGCAGTGCCTGAGGGAGAAGTACTCATCACCAGGTAACAAATATCATCCTGGAAATGTAGTGTTTAAAGTCTTCACTGATGTTTTCAGACTACCAAGATGTCACACTAAGTAAGTTATCATGACTTTCCACTAGGATTCTTGTGTGCTTGGTGTTTTACAGGCCATATATGTCTCTTGGAAGTCTTCGAGATCAAGTCATTTACCCTGATTCAGTGGATGATATGCATGATAAAGGTTATACAGACCAAGATCTGGAATGTATCCTACACAATGTCCATCTCTATCACATAGTTCAAAGAGAAGGAGGTAAAGTCCATCATTCTTTTTTAATGCATTTAACTTCACTTTTAAAAAGTAACCTTGGGTATATATTTAGTGTGTGGTTTAATTTGAATGTATGCTATAATCAGAAATAAGCACGTAAGTGTAAAGATGGAGTTTTATTGCTGTTCCATTATTTGTATTTCTTTTTCTGCTTGTGTTATGTTTAATGCAACACATTAAGTTTTTATCAAGTCTCCATGTCAGTGCAGCTAACATTTAAAAAAAAACTTTTTTCTTCTATATTTGAATGTACAAAGTTCCTGAGGCCATTGTCAGTCTGGATGTATGTAAAGTCTGTGACAGAAATATTTGCCTTACAAGCTCTCAGCTTACATTAAATTCAATAATATGAGAAGTAGATACCACAGAACTTAATTTATTTTGGTTTCAGACCCACAATCTTACCAGTATCTTTTTTTTGCTCTCAAGCAGCACACAGATAATTAAAGTCAGAAACTTCTGTATTGTGTTTTTTCAGCATAAAACATTTTTGAAAGAGTATAAATAACATTTGTACATATAAGCTTAAAATAGAATTATTGTCTAATAATACTCTCTGTGTTTAGTGATACTTTCAAATAATTTAATAATAATAATCTCACTTTAGCTAGAGCAGTCAGGCAAGAGAAATAAATAAAGGGCATTCATATAGGAAGAGAGGAAGTCAAACTATCCCTGCTTGCAGACACATGATTCTATATCTAAAAAACCCCATAGTCTCAGCTCAAAATCTCCTTCAGCTGATAAACAACTTCAGCAAAGTTGCAATATACAAAATCAACATACAAAGATCACTAAATTTCTATACACCAACAACAGCCAAGCCAAGAGCCAAATCAGGAAGACAGTCTCCTTCACAATTGCCACAAAAAGAATGAAATACCTAGGAATACAGCTAACCAGGAAGGTGAAAGATCTCTACAATGAGAATTACAAGACACTGCTCAAAGAAATCAGAGAAGACACAAATGGAAAAGCATCCCATGTTCATGGATAGGAAGAATCAATATCATTAAAATGGCTATGCTGCCCAAAGCAACTTACATATTTAATGCTAGTCCTATCAAACTACCAATGACATTCTTCACAGAACCAGAAACTATTTTAAAATTTATATGGAACCAAGAAAGAACCTGAATAGCCAAGGTAATCCTAAGCAAAAGGAACAAAGCTGGAGGCATCATGCTGCCCCACTTCAAACTACACTACAGGTCTGCAGTAACCAAAAGAGCATAGTACTGATACAAAAACAGGCACAGAGACCAATGAAACAAAATGGAAAGTGCAGAAATAAGGCCGTACATCTACAACCATCTAATCTTCAACAAAGCTGAAAAAACAAGCAATGGGGGAAAAGACTCCCTATTCAATAAATGTTGCTGGGATAACTGGCTAGCCATATGCAGAAGACTGAAGCTGGATCCCTTCTTTATACCATATACAAAAATCAACACAAGATGGATTAGAGACTTAAATGTAAAACCCCAAACCATAAAAACCCTGGAAGACAACCAAGGCAATACTATCCTGAACATGGAAATAGACAAAGACTTCATGACAAAGATACCAAAAGCAATCACAATGAAAGCAAAAATTGACAAGTGAGATCTAATTAAACTTAAGAGCTTCTACACAGCAAAAGAAACTATCAACAGAGTAAACAGACAACTTACACAATGGGAGAAAATATTTGCAAACTATGCATCTGAAAAAGGTCTAATATCCAGCATCTATAAGGAGCTTAAACAAATTTACAAGAGAAAAACAACACCATTACAAAGTGGGAAAAGGACATGAACATACACTTTTCAAAAGAAGACATATATGCAGCCAACAAGCATATGAAGAAAGCTCAATATCATTGATCATTAGAGAATGCACATCAAAACCACAATGAAATACCATCTCACACCAGTCAAAACGACTATTATTAAAACATCAAAAAATAGCAGATGTCAACAAGGTTGTAGGATAAAGGGAACCCTTATACACTGTTGGTGGGAGTGTAAATCAGTTCAACCACAGTGCAGCAATTCCTCAAAGAGCTAAAAACAGAACTACCATTTCACCCAATAATCTCATTACTGGGTTTATACACAGAGGAATATAAATCATCTACCACAAAGACACATGCACACAAATGTTCATCACAGCACCATTTACAATAGCAAAAACATGGAATCAACATGAATGCCCATCAACGATAGATTAAATAAAGAAAGTGTGGTACAGGTACACCATGGAATATTATGCAGCTATGAAAAAAGAATGAGCTTATGTATTTTGTGGAAACATGAATGGAGCTGGAGGCAATCATCCTTAGCAAACTAATGCAGAAACAGAAAACCATATACTGCATGTTCTCACTTACAAGTAGGAGCTAAGTGATAAGATCTTATAAGCACAAAGAAGGAAACAACGGAGACTCAGGTCTACTTGAAGGTTGGAGGGTGGAAGGAGGGAGAGGAGCAGAAAAGAAAAGCATTGGGTACTGGATTTAATACCTGGATGATGAAATAATATGTACAACAAACCCCTGTGAAATGTGTTTACCTATGTAAGAAACCTTCACATGTGCCCCCAAGCCTAAAAGTTAAAAAATAAAATAAAACAAAAATAATATTCACACTTTCAAATAATTTAATAATTCATATAATTTGATAGTCTAGAAAAATGACTGAAATTACAAATGAGACACCAAGATTAATTTTAAATGGATTTTATGTTCTGTTTCACAGCCCGCTTACATTATTAGAAGTAGAGTAGTAGTACAGTGATTGAGAATATGGACTTTTAACTCAGAGTTCTGGAATTAAATCTTGATTAGCCCTGTTCTCTGTATCTTCAACTGTAAAATGAGGATAAATATCTACCTTACACGTTTTTTGTGAAGATCAAATAAGACTGTATGTAAAGCATTAGCAAAATGGCATACGAGTACACAAGAATTAGTAGCTGGCCCCGTCTGGCAGCTCACATCTGTCATCCCAGAACTTTGGGAGACCGAGAAGGGTAAATAGCTTAATAGCTTGAACATAGGAGATTGAAACCAGCCCGGACAACATGGTGAAACCACTTCTTTATAAAAAATACAAAAATTAGCTGGGAACGGTGGCACACCCCTGTTGTCTCAGCTATTTGGGAGGCTGAGGTGGGAGAATAATCTGAGCCCGCAAAGTCAAGGTTGCAGTGAGCTGTGATTGCGTCACTGCACTCCAGCCCAGGCAACAAGAGTGAGACCCTGTCTAAAAAAAAAAAAAAACAAAAAAGAATTAGTAGCTAATGGTAATATTAGTAGTTGTAATATTGATACTATATTTTGTCTTTGTGTGATAATGCTTGAAGTTTTATATAACAATATCACATACATTATTTCATTTGATCCTTACAATAAACAAATAAGGCAGGCAAGAAAAATACTTTTAATTTTTGGTATTTGTCATTCCTACTATATATGGAAAGCAGGTCGGTTTTTTGTTTCATGTGGTCAACTCCTTGGAGTTTCAGAAGGCTGTGGCAGAATAAATGCTACATGTTTATCTTGGGCAAGTTATTTTGAGGAAGTTTGAAATCTGATGATCCAAATAGAAATTTAGAATAAACATGAAATAGTCTATTCTTTTAGAAGTCATCAAGAAGGTCTAGAACTCTTTCCAAGAATTTTCCAAACTTAAAAATGTAATCATAATTGTTATGGGTTATTGAGTGCTTACTATGTGGAATTTACAGATATCATCTTATAAAATACTCATAATCGTCCAGTGATATAGGTTTTACTATCTTCATCTTAAAGATTAATTTCAGAAATTTAGTAACTTAGAGTCCCATGGCAAGTTGTGGGACATGGATTCAAGCACAGATCTGACTTGAAAGTCAGTGTTCTATGCTAGAGTATGCGACTATACTATGGTGACTCCTACCATAGTATAGTCAGCTTTTTAAACAATAATAAAAACTATTATATACTTGAACATAAAAAAAAAAAAAAAACTTCAAGGAAACCTGTTTTACTTGCTTAATTCTTAAACCTGAGATATTTAAGCAAGGCAAGAAAACACTTACATTTGCAAATACATTAGTTAATTTGAAAGATGCCTACTGAAGTCCTGTTTAGACTAGCTAATCATTTGGTTGGTATAATAAAAATGGAATTAAAAACTACATTCCATTCCATCAACTAGGTTACAAAACAGGAAAGCATAAAAGGGTTAACAAAGGGACATGAACTAAAGAAGCATATGCATCTCCAGGAAGCAGGAAAATCATTCTCTTCTTTGCTGACTTTGTCTCACTAAATCAGGGTCAGAGGCAACATTATGACTCAGAGTTTTGATTTATGTGTTCCGTGATCATGCAATATTGCCTGCCTACAGAAACCTTTGGGTTTAGTAGAACAAAGAACATGATTTATTAAAATATATAAAAGTTAAAGAGTCCTTTGACCCAAATACTTTTCTCTTGTGCCATGCTTTCAGGGAGCAAGGGGAAAAAAAGTTAAGCTCAGAATATTTCTCCACTACAGTGTAATCCAAGTCTATTTCTCAAATCATCACTTATATTTCATAAGTACTATGAAATTCAATCACAGGGAAAGTTTTATTTCAAAGTTTTCCCTAGAAGCAAGAACTCTAAATCAAATGGTATTTTAAGATTATTTTTCCTAACATAAAATTTTAAGGATTTGTCTATTTCCTATGTGTATTTTCTTATTTAAAAAATGACAATTTCTGGAAGCTTACCCAATAAAATGAACAGTGATTCCCTCTAGGGAGTGAGATTTCAGGTGTCACTGGGAAATAGGAAAAGTCTCCTTTCCACTCCAGGTAATTTTTATTGACAAATTTTCATCTGTTGTATTACCTTTATTGTATGTCTTTGCTTATTTAATTTTTGGAGTAACACTTTCACATAATTCACAAATGAAAAGGCATTTGTAAATGTACTGTAAAGGATTCTTCTGATTCCTGTTTCCTTCCATCCAGTTATCACCTATCCCCATCAGGCAACCATTGTTTTTCGTTTCTTTTTTATGCTTTTATACATTTTTTAATGCAATGTACTCTGTAGTGGTAATTTTAAAGGAAGGAGATGGTAAGAAACATAAAGATGCATTTTATGCTTAACAATTAATATATATTATTTCATCAAAGTCTCTGAACTTTTGGATTTCAAAAACAAGTCCAAATTTTTCTTCTGACCAGCAAAAGAATCAAATAATCATTTTTGATAATTTGACTTTTCAGATACACAGTTCACATAAAGCAATGACGACTACACTTTCTACTTTCTTTCCTATTGACCAAGATTATTTCAAAAATTTAGTGGTAAAAATTTCAAAATTTTAATGGCAAAATCCAGCTGATCAAGTATAAAGATGACAGAGAACATGGATTTTTTCCAAAGATGAGAGTTAACCCCTGAACACTTAGGCTTTAGAAATTTTGCTCTAAGTATCTGTTAGGTTTTGGCAGTCATTTTCTTCTTTGAAAATCAGACTCTCCAGTAGTGGAACTATGGCTTTATTTTTAAGTAATCTTTAAAAAATCTAATTATAAAATTAAGGTAGGCTTATTATAAAATTTTCAAATTTTAAAAAAATGGATAACTTAGGAAATGAATCTAATTCTGTTCCTGGAAATATATGTGTATGTATTTATTTACAGAAAGATGATGATATATATTGAATTCTGAAACTTGATTTTTAATATACAGATATTCTGGGCACATATTCATATTAATATGCAAGACCTACTCTCTTTGTAAGAAAAATAGAATCCTTGTGTTTTGAATAAATATCAACAGAAAGTCAATAGTTAAGATGTTTTAGGAGTTAGCATGCATAGAAAAACTATAAAAGCATCAGATAGACCTAAACATAAATCCCAGTTCTGACATCTGATATTGTAAACCTAGACAAGTCAATTACTCCAGGAACTGTAGATTGCTCACTTATAAAATGCAAGAAATAAAATCTATCTTACAAAGCTGTGAAATATATGATGAGAAAACTCACATAAAGTGCTAGGCACAGGGGAGCCACCTAAATTAGTTCTTTTCTTAGCCTTTGTAGACTTTGTACTTGACGTGTGAAAATTTACTGGGTCTTTTCTCCCATCTCCCTCCAAGATAAGTATAAGCCTATCAATCCACTGGAGACACTGAGAAACAAATACAGTTTTTAAAGTGTCAGTGTTTAGAATTCTTGTAAGATCATTTGTCAGTATGAGAAGTTATTACCATCAAAAGAATATCAAACCTAAAACAAAATGCTTATACATGAGGCTCTGTAGTTTATCCAAGCATATATTCTATAAAATACCAAGTTCTTCATGTTGACAATTTGAATTTGTCAGGAATCACTTGTCTAGGGTAGAAACAGTAACTATTAAAAAAATGATTTATACGAATGCATATTTCTTTATTTTCTTAAGGATGGGATGCTGTTATGGACTGGAAAGATGTCCTGTCAGGAGGGGAAAAGCAAAGAATGGGCATGGCTCGTATGTTTTATCATAAGTAAGTATACTAAATTCAGGTAACTACTAGTCCATTGTTGTAACCAAACCAAACAACAATAACAAGTGTTTGGACAGGATTTATTGTCCTCATGTTTAGTTTAAAAATATCTTACTATAAGATTAGTGCATAGAGTTCACAGTTGGTTTTTTTGTTTGTTTGTTTGTTTTGTGTTTTGTTTTTGAGACAGAGTCTCATTCTGTCAGCCAGGCTGCAGTTCTGTGGCATGATCTTGGCTCACCGCAACCTCCGTCTCCCAGGCTCAAGCAATTCTCCTGCCTCAGCCTCCCGAGTAGCTGAAATTACAGGCGTGTGTCACTACGCCCAGCTAATTTTTGTGTTTTTAGTAGAGATGGGGTTTCACCGTGTTTGACCAGGCTGGTCTTGAACTCCTGACTTCAGGTAATCCGCCCACCTTGGCCTCCCAAAGTGCAGGCGTGAGCCACTGTGCCTGGCCAAATTATTTTTTCTTATAGTAGAATCTCCAAATATTTGTTTTTCTATTTCTTTCATGTTAAGTAATGTTAGATGAAATAATGTGTACAAAGGACTAAATTAAATTTTTATGTATCCTAAGTTTGAAATAATGATTATTAATTTTAAAATATGAAGACTATACAATCACTATGATACTTGTGTAAATCCAGTAGGTAGACATTCAGTAAAACTTTCTGACTTAAATTATTAAATTCAAAGTAAACCAACTTTTTAACCGTTCAGCAGCCTATTAAACCAGTAATGCTCTCCCTCTTGAAATTCAAAGCTATAGCCAGTGGAAAAAGGGACCGTTCTGCATAGGTTTCAGTGAACTGAGAAAAATTGAGAGGCAGGAAATAATTGCTTCCGATAAAACATTTTTAATTGTAACCAGCTTCATAGCCTTTTGAGTTTAATGATATCAAGCACAAGACATCGGAAGGAAATATTAAAGCCCTTCTGATTCTCCTGATTCTTTCCATTCCCCCTCCCAACCCCCTTAGATCTCTGGCAATGAGAACCTGAGTTGTGCAGCCCAGAAGGTTGCCAGAAACTATGTTACTCACTTTTCATAATTAAGTCTTAGCAAAAAAGGACCAAATAGTTACATACATGAATTCGTGAATGACCATAAATGATGGCAGATGCAGCACTCTTGAGTGAGTTGCAGTGAAAGCGGTAACATTTTTGTAGAGAACTTTAAAAATTAAATCAAGTATGTATTATTGAACACCTAGCAATTAGTTGGCCCACACTAAGCACTCACTTGGCTATTCATTTTTTTAAAGCCTTTAATTATGGAAAAAAAGTCAAATGTGTCAAAAAAGAGAAATTGTTCTAAGAACCCCATATTCTCATTACACTGATTTAACAAGTCTAATGTTTTGTTACACTTGATTTATCTACTCATTTTTTTAAGTTTCTAAAGTATTTTAAAGCAAATCACAGGTATTATGATATTTTTCCCTGAATACTTTGAGAACAGCCTCTGAAATATTAGGATATAGTTTTAGATAATAACATGTCACAATAATACCTAATTAAATTGGTAATAATTATTTAAAGTTATTTAATATATATATGGTTCATATCCAAAGTTTCCCTGATTATCTCAAAAATATCTTTTTACACTTGATTTCTTCAAACCTGGATTTAAACAAGTTTCACATATTGCATTTTTATTGTTACACCTCTTAATTCCTTTTTAATCTAAAGAGTCTCTCCTCCTCCCAGGGCTCATCTACCTTTTATACCTTTGACTTGTTGAAGGAACTGGGTTAATTGTCCTGTAGAATGTTGTCTGTTCTAGATTTATCTCATTGCTACCTTATCAGGTAAATCTAGGTAGGAGTCCTTTGTCTTGTTTCCCAATCTCCCATTTTTTTTCTGTAAACTGGAGATTAGAGCAAAGAGCTTGATGAGATTTAGGTTCAGCCTTTTTAATAAGAACGTAGCATAAAAAATGATTTATAGAATTATAATTATGTTCATTTTATAAAAGTAGAAAATGTACATAAGTAAAAAGAAGAAAAAATCTGTTATCTCATTAGCAATTATCTCACCAGCTGTTATCTTATTAGCACTGTTAAAATTTTGGACATTTTAAATTATTCAAATTTTAAATTACTGTAACATTTAAACACTGTTAAAACTTTGGGATTTTTTTTCCCAGTCTTGGTAATATGCAAAAGTTGGTTGTTATTTGTATTATTTTAATGTAGCTATTTTCATAAAGCATATTATAATTTATATCCTTTTTATTTCATATGTAATTATGTGCTTTTCTGTATTAATATATAATAGTTAACCAGGGCTTATTGTTATTGTACTAAAATTTATATACCAAATACACAGATTTTAGGTATACAATTGGATGACTTTTATGAATGTTTCTACATTATGTAACCAATACCCCAATCAAGATAAAAACCGTTTCTGTTACCCTAGGAAGTTTATTTATCCTCCTTTCCAATCCAGTCCCCTCTGGACATTTCTGTTCTGATTCCTATCACCATAAATTAGTTTTGCTTGTTGTATAACTTCAGGTAAATTAAATCACACTCTAAATATTATTTTTGTGTTTAGCTGGGATTTTTAGTGAGAAAAATTATTAGTTGTGTTCACAACATATTATTTATAACAATGTACATTTAAGAATGTGGCTAGCTAAAAATATAAACTAAATTTTGCTAATTTGGGATTTTTAGTGACGTGTATTTTTGGATACCTTTTTCTCAGAGGATGTGGTGAAATTCAAGAGTAAACTTTACAGCTTGGGGCCGGGTGCGGTGGATCACTCCTATAATCCCAGCACTTTGGGAGGGCAAGGCGGGCAGCAACTCCTTCTTTACAAAAAAAAAAAAATTAGCCAGGCGTGGTGGCGGGCACCTATGGTCCCAGCTACTCGGTAGGCTGAGGCAGGAGAATCACTTGAACCCAGGAGGTGGAGCTTGCAGTGAGCTGAGATGGCGTCACTGAACTCCAGCCTGGCAACAGAGTGAGACTTGGTCTCAAAAACAACAACAACAACAACAGCTTTACAGCGTGGCATTTATGACCAGCTGTTACCCACTATCACCCTGACTCTGGGTCTGGGCCATAAGTATCCAGTAATATGATCGCCAGCTTAGAAATATAATATGGAGGAATATAAAATTTAGCCGTAAATTTCTCACTGTATCAGTGTGTTAATAAAATAAACTTTGTAATAAATAGCAAGTGGTATTAATAAATGTTGTTAACCCAAAGAGATTTCACGTATCTGTAACCTGAAATAAATACGTGGTGTTTGTGTATCTAAAATATTTTGGATATAATGTGATAATGAGTGAATTAAGTCACAAGTATATCAATGGAAAGAAGATTTAGTGAGCCATACAAAGATCAATGAAGAAGAGCAAATAGTTGAAAAGCACAATCTTTTGACAAAAGATAAAAGGAATTTTAGGTATTCAATCTAGTGAAGAGAAAGTTTAACAATAGGAAACTGCCTTCCCTCATTCTCAAAGGATTTAAAGTTTGAGTTGTGATGTGAAAGACTTGAGCTGGCAAAAATGAAGAACTTCAGCAGGAAGTACTAAGCATCGCAATAGTATTCTCTTTTTGAGAGGATTTAAAAGGTTTTAATATCTCAAGAATGATTGAAAAACTCCTGTCTTAAGGGGGTAGATTAAATCTTTCACAAAGCCCATTCTACTGATGATACACAAAACATAAAGGAAAGGAAATCTGATAAACAATGTTACCTAATGCTTTGTTTACTTATATCAGTATCAGATTCTAGCTATTGCTTTATATATTCAATTACACACACAAACACGCGCGTGCGCGCACACACACACACACCCCAATCCTGCCAAGGAAACTAAAGCGTGTGATCTTACATCTGCTAGACTAGAGGTTGCTATGACAACAGAGTGTGAGATGCATACATTTTTCTAATTCTAAAATGGCATATTTTCTCTATTTTGATCAAGGCACTCTGAAAAATAAGCCAAAATGCAATAAACATGTTAATCACTGGAAAGAACTTTATACAAAATGAAAATTTTACTCAGCCTTTCACTTTTATATTTCCTTTACTTCTTCCTCTTGTTCACTTAAAAATATCATCCACAAAACAGAAAATAAATCTGAGACAAAGAAGTAATGCTTAATACTTAAATCAGAACAGTAACCAAAGGTCAACCAGTGACACTAATTCCATTGATGTTGTCATGAAGAACATGCACCGATCTTTTATTCTTTGCATAGAGACCAGTTTTAGAGTCTTTGACTCCTGTGTCTATTAGCCCTGACTACCTGACCTGTAGTAGGTAACTGGATTCTATTAATAAGCAAATCCATTTTAGAGCAGTAACTTACAGGGTAAATAATTATTTAGTCTGGTAAGAAATTACTGATTTTTATTTTCTTAATCTTTTTGTCATTTTATTTTTAAAAATCAGAATATTTTTTGTAAAGGAAATTGTCCTGGCAAATACTTGATACTGATTTTCAACTCCAAAATGAATAGTAAATGACAGTGTAAGAGTTGACTTTGTTCCCATTAACTAAGCTAAGTCATGCTAAGTACCAACAGTCCAGAGGCACTTGAAAGAAGAAAGGGAAAGGACAAAGAAAAGTAAGAGCAGGGGGTGAGATGAGAGGGAGAAAGGATAAGCAGAGGGAAACAATGGCAAGTGATAGGGTGCCTCTAATAACAGACAGGCATTATCAAAGTAAAAAATAATCTTAGAAAATTGTCCAATATACTTAGAAAAATGACTTACTTTTTCTCCTAAGAATTTGATTCTGGAGTATGGTTCCAATATTATGAGGTTAAATGTCTGCTATAAATTTTTAAGATGAGCCATATTCACTCTCACAGTCTTATAGTGATGAAATTCCATCAGTAATGCTTAGGTATTCACAATGCTGATAAAATAATCTTATTGCATCTTTGCTAACAGGGTTGTGGCCTGTTTGATAATTAGTCACTGCAATGTATTTTTCATGTAGTCAGTCAGACCCTTCTCACCAAGAATGAACCTGCTTTCTGCAGGAAAATGTACTCAGTGACCTGCCTCATCTTTCCTATGCCTCGTATTTATGATTCATTCATCTACAAAACAATAAAGCTTATTGTATTATTAGAAAGCATCAGAAAATCTATTTAAATTTATTAAAAATATGATATTATAGTCCAAAGAGGGGGATAACTACTTTTTTGCTTTATCATTTATTATCTTTAATAATGTCATATTCTTTTTAGTTGCTTTAAAATTGTTAGCAATGCAACTCATATTGTCCAAAAAAACCTTATAATTCATATAGCAAAATAATTAATTTTTGTGTGTACTTTTTAAAAGCCCAAAATATGCCTTGCTGGATGAATGTACCAGTGCTGTCAGCATTGATGTCGAAGGAAAGATATTTCAGGCTGCAAAAGGGGCTGGAATTTCCTTACTGTCTATAACACACAGGCCTTCTCTTTGGTAAGTGTTTCCAGTGCTAATTTGTGGTAGATAGTTTTTCCTTAAATTTCTCAAAAAATAGCTTTGCTAAATTTTTTACAGTAGAGAGTAGGGTATTTCACTTACTTTCTACCCATATTTCTCTTAAGTTGCACATTAGTAGCTTAGATATTCCCTACCTAATACCATTAATGTATTATTTTAATTATCATCACTTTCCAGTAATTCTTAAAATACATGGAAAAATCCAGTGATTTATTTTAGTGGAAAATATTTATCATACCAGTAAGACATACTGGGAAAAATATATTTATATATTTGTACATCATTCTTATAGTCTTTTCTTTAAAACCCAGCAAAGTAAAATCCAGGGAAAAAATATAAGTACACACAATTTGATATTCCCCCAAAGGATTAAGTGGGGAAAACGGGGGGGGGGGGGGCAGGGAAGGGTTTATCTTTAGTTGATTTAAAGAAAAATGAGCTACATTTTTTAGAAATAATATCTCATAAAACCATATAGAATTTCCCCTTCAAATAAAGATGTTAATTTTTTAATTCCCCTACTTTTCCATTGATTCATCATCATGATAATAGTTGAGCACTTATTCTGTTCCAGGCACATCTTATTTAAGTTTCAAAACAACCCTATGGAGTTTAGGACATCTACTCTTCCTATTTTACAGATGAAGAAACTGAGAATTAGAAAAGTGATACTTCCATGATCACACACTCTGTACTACAGCAAACTGCTCTCATTATAAGGCACTTAAAGTATATCTCATGCATTAGCCATAAATACTACATTCTCTACTTTTTTATTTCTATTTAATCAATGAAAATTTTTTCTGTTGACTTCTTAGTAACTATAACTGCCTCTATATATGCTTTGGCCTCCTATTTTCTAAAGGACTACACAGGATTCCTCCTCTCTCTCTTTCTGGCTGCAGCATTCTGTGGCAGGTGGCTGATCAGATTTCATGCCAAAGTTGTCATCATGTACATGGCTTCTAATCTAGTCTAATAGCAAGCATTATTGGAATTAATCCTTGAAGCCCTTCTAGACCTTTGACCTTATAAAAAATGTTTACGTTAAAGTTGTTATCAAACAGTATTCATCTAATTAGGCTTTTATTGTTCAAAATTCTTTGACTCTGAGTTTCATTTATATTGAAAAGATAATCTATTTTCCCACTCAATTTAAACATTCAGATTTTTCAGACTTTTTTAAAAATATACTTTCTGGATCTAGTCCAGCATGAGTTAGGATCCATGCCAATGAATATGCTTCCTCCGACTTTTATCCTGAAAAAGACCAACAGGACCTAGATTTTTAAGACAATAATGACATTTGCCTGTAAATCCTGTGAATCAAGGACAACACAGAGCTAGGCCAGAACTCTTGAGCCCTTTTTGGTATGAACTTTAATTTCCAAACTTTCTCCCAAATTAATCACATGTTGGAATATTAAAAGTTTTTCTGACCTGTGTTGATGGATTTGTTATGCTATCCTGCCATTCAGTTCCTTACTCAAGTAGCCTTAGGAGGCATTGAAAGCATATATAGCCATTGTTTCCTCAATTGAGGGAACAAATAGTCTTTTAAGTAAATAACAAAATCTGTAAGGCTATGCCTTTTGACAAGAAGCACATTTTAATTGCAGCTACCCAAGTACATTTCTCCACAAAACAAAACACCATGTTAGTTCTGATTTTTTATTTAGTTTTGCCATTTTAGGTTGTCATTTCCAATTATTCTTTCTCTTAGGGAAAATGAAATTTGTATTTTCCCTGAATAGATTTCAGAAGTGGGGAAAGATGTATCATATTTTTTCCCATAACAACAAATGAGTAATTGTTGATTGTAAAGATTAAACTCAATACTAGTATCTGAAGAAGTAAAAATTTATAGAAGCTTATTAAAATTTTTGATTCCTGGATAGAATTATGGCTGTATAACCATCACTTTCCTAAGCTTTTTCCTACTTGTGAAGGAAGTTTAAAGATTATCTCAAATGAGCTTCAGTTAAAATAGAAATTTCTTTTCAATTCCTCTAAGATAAACCCTGAAATATTATCTCAGATTGTAATATAGAACACGCCTTTGCATCTCAGGGTATGAAACACCTACACAGTTGGTTCCACCCATGTAGAAATCAAATAATGTTGTAAGACCAGAGTGATGAGCCAAGCCATCATTATACATGGAAGGTGAGGTTTACCCAGTATATGAATGACCATGTATGAGTGAGATCATGTGGTATTTGTCTTTCTGTCCCTAGCTTATTTCACTTACTATAATGTCCTCCAGGTTCTTCTATATTTTCGTAAGTGGCAGGATTTTATTCTTTTTTATCGTGGAGTAGTATTCCATCATGTATATATATAACATTCTTTATCTTTTCATCCATTGATGGACACTAGGGTTGATTCCATATGTTGGCTATATAAATAGTGCTGCAACAAACATGGGAGTGCAGTTATCTCTTTGACATACTGAGATCATTTCCTTTGCATGTATTTCCAGTGGGGGATTGCTGGATCATTTTGTAGTTCTATTTTTAGTATTTTAAGGAACCTCCTTACTGTTTTCCATGATGGCTGTACTAATTCATATTCCCACCAAAGGTGGGAATATAAGGTTTTTCCACATCCTCACCAACACTTTCTGTCATTTTCTTAATAGCCATTCTAACAAGAGTGAGGTGATTTGAATTTACCTAATGATTAGTGTTGTTGAACATTTTTTGATATGCCTGTTGGTCATTCGTGTATATCTTCTTTTGAGAAATGTTCATTCAGATCCTCTGTACATTTTGTAATTAGGTTATTCATTTTCTTGCTATTTAGTTGTTTGAATTCCTTATATATATTGGCTATTAGTCCCTTATCAGATGTATAGTTTCCAAATATTTTCTCCAATTTGATAGGTATCTCTTCATTCTGTTGATTGTTTTCTTTGTTGCACAGAAGCTTTTGAGTTTGATGTAATCCCATTTGTCTAATTTTTCTTTTGTTGCCTATGCTCTTGAGGTCATATCCAAAACTCATTGCCCAAATTCCATTGTCATTTCAGATTTATATCCACATTTCTTTGTCATGAAATTTTTGCCCTATGTATTCTTCTAATAATTTCAGGTCTTGTATTGAAGTCTTTAATCCATTTTGAGTTGATTTTTGTATGTGGGGAACAATAAGGGTCAAATTTCATTCTTCTCCTTGTGGATATCCCACAATTTATTGAGGGTACTGCCCTTTCCCAATAGTGTGTTCTTGGCAGCTTTGTTGAAAATCAGTTGACTATAAGTACAAAGATTTATTTCTGGGTTCTCTATTCTATTCCTTAAGTCTGTGTGTCTGTTTTTGTGTCAGTACCATGCTGTTTGGGTTGCTATAGTTTTATAGTATATTTTGACACCAGGTAGTGTGATGGCTCCAGCTTTGTACTTTTTGCTCAAGAATTTTTTCACTATTCTGGGTGTTTTGCAGTTGCCCACAAATTTTAGAATTTTTTTTCAATTTCTCCAAAGACTATCATTGGCATTTTCATAGAGATTAAATTGAATATGTAGATCGCTTCAGGTAGTATGGACATTTTAACAATATTAATTCTTCCAATTCATAAACATGCGATATCATTTTATTTGTGTATGTGTGTCCTCTTTGATTGCTTACATTAATGTTTTATAGTTTTATTGTAGAGACCTTACACCTCCTTGCTTGTATTCATGCCTAAGTGCTTAACTTTTTCTAGCTATTGTAAATCGGATTGTTGATTTTTTTCACATAATTTGCTTCAGTGTAGACAAATGCTACTAATTTTTACATACTGATTTTGTGTCTTTCAACTTTACTGAATTCATTTATAAATCTAATGTTTTTTGATGGAGTCTTTAGGGCTTTCTATATATAAATGTGGTACGTAACATTAACAAAATTAAGGATGAGAACATGTTATCTGCAGCCAGGGAAAATTTATATTTTTCCTTTATTTAACTTTTTCTTTTATTTATCTTTTTCCTTTCAAATTCAGATGCCTTTTATTTCTTTTTCTTGCCTAATTGCTCTGGGTAGGACTTTCAGTACTACACTGAATGTAAGTGGCAAAAGTGAGCGTTCTTATTCTTATTTTGTTCCATATCTTACAGAAAACATTTTATTTTTGTTTGTTTGTTTGCTTAGAGTCAAGGTCTCACTCTGTCACCCAGGCTGGACTACAGTGGTGTGATCATATCTCACTGCAACCAAAAAACTCCCAGGGTCAAGTGATCCTCCCACCTTGGCCTCCCAAAGTACTAGGATTTACAGGCATGAGCCACCATGCCTGGTTGTAGAGGGAAAGTTTTAAATTTTTCCCTTTTCAGTATAGATGCTAGCTGTGGGCTTGTCATGTATGGTCTTTATCATGTTGAGATATGTTCCTCCTATGCTTAGTTTGTTGAATGTTTTTATCATAAAAGGATGTTCAATTTTATCAAATGCTTGTTCTGTGTCAATTAAGATAAACATTTTTTTTGTCCTTCATTTTGTTAATGTTATGTACCACATTAATTGCTTTGCATATGTTCAACTGTACTTGCATCTCCAGGATGAATTCCATGTGATCATGGTGAATGATGTTGTTAAAGTGCTGTTGAATTCAGTTTGCTGGTATTTTTTGGATGATTTTTGCATCTATGTTCATCAAGGATATTGGCCTGTAGTCTTCTTTTTCTTGTTGTTGTCTTTTTGTTTGGTTTCAGTATCAGGGTAACGCTGGCCTTATAGAATAAGTTTGGAAGTATTCCTTCCTCTTTAATTTTTGGAATAGTTTGAGACCAATATTACTTTTTAAATATTTGGTAGAATTTGGTAGTTAAGCTATCAGATTGTGGGCCTTTCTTTGATGTGATTCCATTTCCTTACTTGTTATTTGTCTGTTGACATTTTCTGTTTCTTCATAGTTCAATCTTTGTAGGTTGTATGTGTTCAAAATTTATTCATTTCTTCTAGGTTAATCAATTTGTTGGTTTATAATTGTTTACAACAGTCTCATCATTCTTTGTGTTTCTGTAGTATGAGTTGTAATTTCTCTTTTTTCATCTCTGACTTTATTTATTTGAATCTTCTTTCTTTTTTCTTATGCTAGATAAACATTTGTCAAATTTGATTATCTACGAAAAAATCAATTATTCATTTTTGCTGATATTTTATGTTGTTTTTCCAGGCTCTATTTTATTTGTTTCCACACTGATGTATATTATTTCCTTTCTTTTACTAGTTTTGGTTTGGATTTGTTCTTGTTTTCCAGTTCCTTGGCCTACAACATTAGGTTGTTTATTCGACATTTTTAATCTATTTTGATGCAGGTATTTATTGCTATAAATTTTCCTCTTTAAATTGTTTTTGCTATATTCTACAGATTTTGGTATGTTATGTTTCCATTTTTATTTCTCAGAAGAAAAATTTTAAAATTTTTCTTTTAATTTCTTTATTGACCCATTGGTTAATCAATATCATGTTGTTTAATTTCCATGTATTTGTAAGTTTCCAAAGTTCTTCCTTTTTATTGATTTCTAGGTTTATATAATTGAGGAGAGAAAAGATACTTGATATAATTTCAATCTTCTTAAATTTTTGAAGGCTTGTTTTATGGCATTGCATATGATCTATCCTGGAGAATGTTTCATGTGTAGTTGAGAAGAATATATATTCTGAAGCTTTTTGATGAAATTTTCTATAAATTTTTAGAATATTGGTTTAGAAATTTGGTTTAGAATATAGCTTAAATCTGGTGTTTCTTGATTTTCTGTCTGGATGATCTAATTACTGAAAGTAGGGTGTTGAGGTCTCCTACTCTTATTGTATTGCAGTTCACTTCTTTCAGATCTAGGAGTATTTGACTTGTATATGTATGTGCTCTGATGTTGGGTTCCAATATATTCAGAATTATCATATCTTCTTGCTGAACTGACCCTTTTATATAATAACATTCTTGGCCTCTTTTATAGCTTTCACTTAAAGTCTATTTTACCCGACATGAGTATAGCTACTCCTGATGCCTTTTAGCTTTCATTTGGATATAACATCTTTTGCATTCCTTCACTTTTAGTCTATATTGTCCTTGCAGATGAAGTGAGTCTCTTCTAGGAGGCACACAGTTGGGTCTTACTTTTTAATCCAGACACTCTTTTTTTTTTTTTTTTTTTTGAGACAGAGTCTTGCTTTGGAGTCCAGACTGGAGTGCAGTGGTGTGATCTCAGCTCACTGCAACCTCTGCTTCCCAGGTTCAAGTGATTCTCCTGCCTCAGCCTCCTGAGTAGGTAGAATTACAGGGGCCCAGCACAACACCCAGCTAATTTTTGTATTTTTTTTTTAAGTAGAGATAGGGTTTCACCATGTTGGCCAGGCTGGTCTCAAACTCCTGACCTCAAGTGATCTGCCCGCCTTGGCCTCCAAAAGTGCTGAGATTACAGATGTAAGCCACTGCACCTGGCCCAGACACTCTGTGTTTTAATTGGAGAACTTAATCCATTAACATTCAAGGTAATTATTAATAGGTAAGGCATTACTCCTGTCATTTTGTTAATTGCTTCCTAGTTGTTTTGTATATATTTTCTTCCTTTTTTCCTCTCACAGTCTTTTTTGTGGGTAAGTGATTTTCTTTACTAATATATTTTGATTCCTTGCTTTTAATTTTTAGTGTGTCTACTACAGGTTTTTGCTCTGTAGTTACCATGAGGCTTACAAAAAACATCTTATAGTTAAACATGTTATTTTTGTACCTATGTTTTTGCTTCATGGTTAACATGAGGCTTACAAAAACATCTTATAACATGTTATTTTAAGTTCATAACAACTTTAATTTAATTGCAAAAAAGGCACAATCTTTACCCTTTATCTCCCCTTTTGAATTTTTAATATCACAATTTACATCTTTTTATATTGTATATACATTAACAAATTATTTTAGTTGTTAAACTATATACAAATTGCAAAAAAACACAATATTTACCCTTTATTTCCCCATTTTGAATTTTTAGTATTACAATTTGCATATTTTTATATTGTATGTATTTTAACAAATTATTTTAGTGCTTATTATTTTTAGTAGTTTTGTCTTTTTACCTTCACACTAAATAAATAAGTGATTTACATACCCCCATTACATTATTTGAGTATTCTGAATTTGACTGCGTACTTGCTTTTACCAGTGAGTTTTATACTTTCCAATGTTTTCTTATTACCCATTAGCATCACTCTTTCAATGTGAAGAACTCCCTTTAGTACTCATTATAAGACATGTCTGGTGGTGATAAAGCCCCTCAGCTTTGGTTTGTGTGGGAAAGTCTATCTCTTTCATTTCCAAAGGACAATTTTGCTAAGAACAGAATTCTTGGTTGAAAGGTTTTTTTCCTTCAGCACTTTGAATATGTAATCCCATTCTCTCCTAGCCGGTGAAGTTTCTGCTGAAAAAGTTGATAACAGACATATTAGAACTCCCTTATATGTTATTTTCTTCTTGCTTTCAGGTTTCTCTCTTTGTCTTTGGTTTTTGGCAGTTTTATTGTAATATATCATAAGGTAGTCTTATTTGGACTGAGTATGATTGAAGACTTTTGACCTTCCTGTACCTCTGTACCTAGATATTTATATCTGTCTCCAGATTTTGAAATGTTTCTGCTATGATTTATTTAAATAAGCTTTATAAATCTTTATGTTTCTTAACTCCTTCTTGAATACCAACAACTCATGTATTTGCTCTATATTTTTTTTGGAACTGGCATCTCATTCTTGTCACCCAGGCTGGAGTGCGATGGTGTGATCTTAGCTCACTGCAACCTCCGCTTCCTGGATTCAAGCAATTCTCTTGCCTCAGCATCCCAAGTAGCTGAGAGTACAGGCACACACCACCAGGCTGGGCTAAATTTGTATTTTCAGTAGAGACGGGGTTTCATCAGGTTGGTCAGGCTAGTCTTGAACTCCTGACCTCACGTTATCAACCCACCTCAGCCTCCCAAAGCAATGGGATTACAGGCATGAGCCACCACATCCAGGTGATATTTATTCTTCTGATGCTATTTCGTAAGTCCCATAAGCTTTCTTCATTCCTTTTCATTCTTTTTTCATGTCATACTGTAAGTTTGCAAGTAACCTGTTTGCAAGTTCACATATATTTTCTTCTGTTTGATAAATTCTGCTGTTGATGTCTCTATTGCATTTTTAATTTTTTTCATCGTATTTTTCAGCTCCAGTATTTCTGGCTTTTTTCCCATTATTTCATATCTATTGCTTTTCTCCAATTTCTGAATTGCTTCTCTGTATTTTATTGAAGTTCACTGTATTAGTCCATTTTCATACTGCTATAAAGAACTGCCTGAGACTGTGTCATTTATAAAGAAAAGAGGCTTAATTGACTCACAGTTCAGCATGGCTGGGGAGGCCTCAGAAAACTTATGATCATGGCAGAAGGTGAGGGGGAAGCAAGGCACCTTATTCACAAGGTGGCAGGAAGGAGAATGAACTGAGAAGGAACTACCAAACACTTATAATACCATCAAATCTCATGAGAATTCAATCACTATCATGAGAAAAACATGGGGGAACCCCATCATGATCCAATTGCCTCCACCTGATCTTTCCCTTGGCACATGAAGATTATGGGGAATACAACTCAAGATGAGATTTTGGGTAGGGACACAGCCAAACTGTATCATTTTGCCCTGGACCCTCCGAAATCTTAATTCTTCACTTTCAAAACACAATCATGCCCTTCCAAAAGCCCCTCAAAGTCTTAACTCATTCCAGCATTAACCCAAGAGTCCAAGTCCAAAGTTAGTTACTTCCTAGACACAACAGGGATACATGCAATGGGCAAATACACCCTTTCCAAATAGGAGACATTGGCCAAAGTGAAGGGGCTATAGGCCCTGTGCAAATCCTAAATCCAGTGGATCAGTCAAATATTAAAGCTCTGAAATAATCTTTGACTCCATGTCTCACATCCATGTGATGCTGATGCAAGAGGTGGGCTCCCATAGCCTTGGTCTACTCACCCCTGTAGCTTTGCAGGGTATGGCTGCTTTCACGGGCTGGCATTGAGTGTCTGCTGCTTTTCCAGGGCATGGTGCAAGCTGTTTATGGATCTACCATTCTGGGGTCTGGAGGATGGTGGCCCTCTTCTCACAGCTCCACCAGTCAATGCCCCAGTGGGGACTCTGTGTGGGGGCTCCGACATCACATTTTCCTTCTGCACTGCCCTAACAATGGTTCACCATGAGGGCTCTGACCCCGCAGCAAACTTCTGCCTGGATATCCAGGTGTTTCCATACATCCTCTGAAATCTAGGCAGAGCTTTCCAAACCTCGATTCTTGACTTCTGTGCACCACAGGTCCAACACCACATGTAAACCACCAAGGATTGGAGCTTGTCCCCTCTGAAGCAATGGCCTGAGCTATACATTGGCCCATTTTAACCACAGCTGGGACACAGGGCACCAAGTCCTGAGACTGTACAAAACAGAAAGTTCCTGGACCTGGCCCAGGAAACATTTTTATCTCCTATGCCTCCAGGACTGCCATGAACACCACTTACATGCCTTGGAGACCTTTTCCCCCTTGTCTTGGTGATTAACATTTGGTTCCTCATTACTTATGCAAATTTCTGCAGCTGGCTGGAATTTCTTCCAAGAAAATGGTTTTTTCTTTTCCATTGCATCATCAGGCTGTAAATTTTCTAAACTTTTATGCTCTGCTTTCCTTTTAAACATAAATTCCAATTCCAAATCATCTCTCTGTGAAGCATAAAACTGAACACTTTTAAGAGCACCCAGGTTACGTCCTAAATGTTTTGCTGCTTAGAAATTTCTTCTGCCTAAATCATCTCTCTCAAATCCAAAGTTCCACAGATCTCTAGAGCGGGACAAAAAGTCACCAGTCTCTGCTAAAACATAGCAAGAGTCACCTTTGCTCTAGTTCCCAAGAAGTTTCTCATCTTCATCTGAGACTACTTCAGCCTGGACTTCATTGCCTATATTACCATCAGCATTTTGGTCAACGCAATTCAATAAGTCCCTAGGAAGTTCCAAACTTTTCCACATCTTCCCATCTTCTTCTGAACCCTCAAAATTGTTTCAGTGTCTGCCTGTTATCCAGTTCCAAAGTCACTTCCACACTTTTGGGTATCCTTTTTTTTTTTTTTTTTTTTGAGACAGAGTCTCACTCTGTCACCCAGGTTGGAGTGCAGTGGTGCGATCTCAGCTCACTGCTAACATCTGCCTCCTGGGTTCAAGCAATTCCCTGCCTCAGCCTCCCGAATAGCTGGGATTACAGGCACCCACCATCATGCCCAGCTAATTTTTGTATTTTTGTAGAGATGGGGTTTCACCATCTTAACCAGGCTGGTCTTGAACTCCTGACCTCGTGATCCACCTGCCTCAGACTCCCAAAGTGCTGGGATTACAGGCATGACCCACCATGCTAGGCCTGGGTATCTTTAGAGCAGTACCCCACTCTACCAGTACCAATTTACTGTATTAGTCTGTTTTCATATTGCTATAAAGAACTGCCCTAGACTGGATAATTTATAAAGGAAAAATGATTTAATTGACTCACAGTTCAGCATGGTTGGGGAGGCCTCAGGAAACTTACAATCATGGTGGAAGGTGAAAGGGAAGCAAGGCACCTTCTTCACAAGGCAGCAGGAAAGAGAATGAACACAGGAGGAACTACTAAACACTTATAAAGCCACAAGATCTCATGAGAACTCACTCATTATTATGAGAACAGCATGGAGAAAACCACCCCCATGATCCAACTGCCTACACCTTGTCTCTTCCTTGACACGTGGGGCTTGTGGGGATTACAATTCAAAATGAGATTTTGGGTAAGGATGCAGACAAACCATATTATTCACTGAGCTTACTTAGAAAACAACTATTTTAATTTTTTTGCCAGGCAGGTCATATGTCTCCATCTTTTTAGAGTCAGTCACTGGCACTTTATTCTGTCCATTTGGTGAGTCCCATTTCCCTGATTGTTCTTGATCCTTGTGGTCATGAGTTGTGTCTACACATTAAAGAACTAGAAATTTATTCCAGTTTGCATAGTCTAGCTTTGTCTGGGAAAGTTCTTTGACAGTAAGGCTATCCAGAAATTCTAGGCAGGTCACCTGCTGTGGTTTCTAAGATAGTGATTGCTGCAACTATTGCAACACCAAGAGCACTCTAATCCCAGGACCATGGTGGATGGTGCAGTGCCAGGGTGCAATCCCTTGGCCACCAAGGCTGGCACAGTGCTGAGCTGAAATCTGAGCCCCCAGCCACTGAGTCCTGCCTGCCACTGTGGGCTGTTTGGAGCCCATGGCTTCTATAGTTAGTTGGTTAGTGGTGATGCAGACCAGAAATTGAATTTGTCTGGCAGGGACAACAGGTTTCTGTCTGGCACTGAGGCAGGTTCAGAGGCTCAGTCTGCAGGTACCAGCAGAAGTGAGGGGCTGTAGGAGTCTGTCTAGTGCTGGGTTTTACTGTGGCAGGCCTGGGAGTGTGTTCCAATGCAAAGTCTTATGCTTACATCCCTCTCTTTTCCCCAAGTAGATGGTATTTCTCTCTGAGCTCTGCACTTTGTGGTTGGGACATGGGTGACTTGGGGAATGTAATACTGCACTTCCTACCCACTTCAATGACTATTTTCTTATTATTCCCTTTTTTTTTTTTTTTTTTTTTTTTGAGACAGAGTCTCGTTCTGTCACCCAGGCTGGAGTGCAGTGGCATGATCTTGGCCCACTGCCCGCTCTACCTCCTGGGTTCACGCCATTCTCCTGCCTCAGCCTCCTGAGTAGCTGGGACTACAGGCAGCCGCCACTGCACCCAGCTAATTTTTCTTTGTATTTTTAGTAGAGACAGAGTTTCACCGTGTTAGCCAGGATGGTCTTGATCTCCTGACCTCATGATCCACCCACCTCAGCCTCCCAAAGTGCTGGGATTACAGGCGTGAGCCATGGTGCCCGGCATATTTTCTTCTTATTATTCTATAACCAGATACTGTGAACTCTTGCTGGTTTCCTTAACTCCTGTAGGGGTATTTTATGTGTAGATGGTTGCTCAATTTGATGTTTTCCAAGGAGATGATCACTGGAAAGTCCTATTCCACCATCTTCCTCCACCCTCTGTCCCTTGAAATCATTTTTATAAGCAAAAGAAGTCCATCACAAAAGGCCACATAATCTATAATTCCATGTATATGAAATATCTATAATAGAGAAATCTATAGAGACAGAGAAAAGATTAGTGGTTGTCAGGGTCTAGGGGAAAGGGAAATGGAGAAGGACTGCTAATGGGTAATGGGTTTCTTTTGGGGTTGAAGAGAATGTTCTGAAATTACTGGTGATGGTTGCATGAGCTTGTGATTATGCTAAGAATCACTGAATTTTACACTTCAAAGGATGAACTTGTGGTATGTGAATTATATCTCAATTTTTTAAAAAGCAGGAGGAAACTGCTTGAAAAAAGCCCACCAAGCATAGTTAATAATGACAGATGAGAGCTTAAAAGGAAACAAGAAGTGAGAAAAACTATAGGGGAAGGCAGAAAAATTGAGGACACATAAGACTATAGGCCAGTTCAGCAGTGACAAAATGCAGGTGGCTCAGCTATGCAGGACCAGCTCTGCCAACTTTTCTCTCACCAAATATCCCCGACAAAGCCCACAGAATGGTGACCTCAGCCTCCTTTAGGGCAAAGTGGATCATCTCCTATCTCATCAGTAAAATAATCTCTGTACCTCTGTGAAGTTCCTAATTATGAAACTGAGGCATGAGAAAGAGATTAAATTATATAAAAATGTGGAAGTATCTTAAAAATATTTTGTCTATGAAAGAGTTGTTTTTAAAAATGTTTTTTAAACTATGTTTATTATAGAGAAACTTTTACTTATGTAGAATAACTCATTCCCAAAGGATGGTATATTAATGAATTGCTATTGTATTTCCTTTATTTTCCTTAGCTTTTCTCTCTATGACCTTTTAATGTTGATTTTCTTTCCTCAGCTTCCTTTCCTTACTCCCATTCTCCCATAATAAGTATGCCTTATTATTTATTCAGAAGCCATATTGAATTATGAAGATAAATTAAATACATGCAACAGCATGTCTTCCTTTACAGTTAATATACATTCAGAATATGAAAAAAATAATAATATCTTCCTAAACATCAGATTAGTGGCTTTTGGGGTTTAAAAAATCACAGTATTTAACTTCTTGATATGTTCTTAAAACTCAAATGGAAAATAGCACCTACTTAAAATTTGCCTTTGGGTATCAATTTGAATGAAAAACCTACAAATAAATGATTTTTCAAAATTATGGCTAATAATATTATTTCATTTTAATTATGCAGGAAATACCACACACATTTATTACAGTTTGATGGTGAAGGAGGTTGGCGCTTTGAACAGTTGGATACTGCTATCCGTTTGACATTGAGTGAAGAAAAGCAAAAGCTAGAATCTCAGCTAGCTGGAATTCCCAAAATGCAGCAGAGACTCAATGAACTATGTAAAATTTTGGGAGAAGACTCAGTGCTGAAAACAATTAAAAATGAAGATGAGACTTCTTAATTTGTTTTGACATATTTTAAAAGTTAATTATTAGATAAAGGCTCAAAGACACTCTGTTATACTGCATGAATTATGTTAAGCTAAGCACAGAGAAGAAAAGGCAGCAAGACATGTTTTATAAAATTTTAGCATTAAGGAAGTATATGATCTGACTTTTCAGAAGAAAATAAACAAATGCATTATGTAAGGTCAGTCATTATGACTTACACTAATTCCTAGCGAAGGCCTAACGCACTTGTAAAACAGGATTTCCTAGGTGAATTCATGATGCGTACCAGATTTACTATGTATATGTGGTGTGTCTGAAGTTCTTAACAAACGTGAGAGACATTCTGGAAATGAAACAAGTTAAGAGCAGCATTTGGGTTGATACCAAGTGCATAAAATTCAAACTTTGAGTGACATTTAGTCCATTTATGGTTGATATTAGGTTTAATAGCTAGAATTCAAATTGATAATTGCTAGTGGCCAACTAAACCTGTACAAAATAGCTGACAGTTTTATAAATAATTTCAATATAAAAATTGTTTTAATGGCATTAGTTGAAAGAAAAAAGCATGGCTAAAATGTATAAAATGCCATGTTTTTAAATGTTGGACTTTAAGCATCTTAATGAGGGCATATAACAAATTAATTTTAGTAAGAATCTTAAATATTTTTAAATAAACCCTTTCATTTTAAAAAGAGAGTTGCCAATATGGAAAAGGAGTATCCAAACAATATCTCAGCCTGATAATTTGCTTAGCAGAATTATCTATTGCTGCTTCTGTTCAGAAATACACAGCTTATTTTTTTGCCCAAGGATGAGTCCACATATTAAGAATTGCAGTGGCATAAAAAAACTTAAGGATTCTGAGAATCATAGTAATAACATACATTGCAATAGTACCTTATAATTTACAATCCCCATTTACATCATTTCACCTTAATGTTTATGACAATGTTTTGAGACAAATACTATTTTTCCTACTTTGCTTTTGAAAAAATTGACACTCAGACTTACCCTAATCATGCAGTTTACTTAAGGAAAGATTGAGAAATCAAAGGAAGTTCTCCTGACTCCCTGGTTGAGTGCTCTTTTGTTATTATCCTCTAAATCAAACTGGGCTATAATAGCAATAAAAGTTAGATGAGGTGTAGAAAATAAAATAAATTTAGTAATGTTAGTGTTATTGTTATTTGATTATTGTTTACAAGAAATGAAAATTAAGTACAAAGTGCAAAGATCATTGTTCTATCATTTAAAATGAATGAAGAAAGTTAGTAAATCATTCAGCAACTATGCAGTCTTACTCAATATTAATGTACCTCTAAGGCATTAGCGATGAGAAGGGCAAATAATTATGGTTTTGGTAAATTTAATATTTATTGAACACAATGAGAAATAATCTATATGGACTAGCCATATGAAATAGATTTTATTCTATTTGTGTGCACTGGAGTTGGAAGTACAAAAGCCAAGACTGAAACTTTATCTCTTGCTGCCTATGATACCATGTTGATATGCCAGAAGAATATCGGAATGATCAGTTTTTAGTGGCCTAGGATTTTTATTTCCCTATTGAGGCACAGCCATAATAGATGTTAAGTCTGTGATTCTTAGACCTTTTCAGGTGATAGAGTACCTGAGAGTCATTCATAATGATCGTTATAGAACATCAAAACATTTCTACATTTTCAATTCTGACATGATAACTAGTGCATTTTTAATTGTCAATAAATGTAACCAACTTAAATGAATGAATGCAATGTAAAATTATAATCAGTACATTTGTCCAACGTTTTCTGTTAGTATCATCACCTACTTATTCATCAGTTACAACTTCCTGTTAGAAAAGTGAGGCAGGAATTAAAGATTTTTTTTAAGAAGAATGGAACCAAAACTTAAACTTGCTAAAAATTATTCATTAATCTTTTCTATGTAAGTGATTATCCAGTTTCTACTGCTACAAGGGGAAAAGTCTGAGGCAAGAGTTTTAGTTAATTTTTAAAGGTACAAGAAGAAAATGAAAAATCCTCATGTGAAAGATGTGTATAATTTTCATAATATAATATATATATAATATAAAAATAAAACATTGAAAAGAATGCCAAAACAAATATTAGTTTTGTAATTAGTCATTATTAAATAATTTTACCCATGAACTAAAGCAAAAAAGACTCATCATTTGTAATGTACAAGATTCAAAGATGCCTAAAATTCTGTATTAAAAACTATATACACTGCAATTTAAATGTTAAAGTTCTAATGTGAACATGTTTTCCATGAGCTTTTTGTGCCTTTTTGTTTTCTGAATTTATTTTTCAGGACCAATATCGTTAACTTGGAGGGGAAAACATCTCTGATTTGAACTTGTATTTATGTACCCTTCAATTGTTTCCAAATGGTCCAGTGAGTATACCATATTTTACTACTCTTATATTTTTATGAAAAACATGAAAAAGACTGAGAAACTAGCCATTTTTGAATATAGCAAGGGATAGATAAGGAAAGGAAAAGATAAATAATATTTCAAGTTTCAAACTGATTTTACTGTGTTATATCTATTTGCCCAAACGTTTGACATATTTTTGGTCAAACAAAAAGCTATAAGTTTATGGAGCTTGATTTTAAAATGTGTGTTCTTCAGGTTAACTCTTAAACTTGAAAAATAAGTTGCATTCTACGAAAATGTTGCATTATATTTCTACAGCATGTAATGTTATGGCAAGCATGAGTCTGAAACAGTTTGTGTTCTTGTAAGCAGGATGTGTAATAATCCCTCTCAAATAATCTCAAGAAGAATGATATACCTTAAAACTCAACTCAAGTTTACATTTGTTTACAGTGGGAGTGGTTTTCTATTGATAGAAATTTGGTTTTTGTCTCAAATTTTGGTCTGTCAGTAAAGGCATAAATGAATATGTTAGTTTTTATTTGAAACATGGTTCCAAGTATAATTTCATATTTGGCATTAGATTCATCCTATTATAATCTGTTTGGAATAGCTTTTTGATTCAATAAGTCTGGAAAAATCTGTTACACATTGAAACCCAAATCCAGAGAATGTTACATACTTCTGATATATGCATAAAATGATGGTAAAGGTTATTAAATCATTGATTTAAAAAGATGACTTTGATATAATTACTTTATGGGCAAAATTGTCCTCATTTAGAAGTGAAAAGTACTTTCACATAGCCTAGGCTATTTACTGTTCTGATTATATACATTTAGATATGTTGAATATGTTTGGGGATTGTACTTCTAATGTTTGCCACATGAGTGCTTTCAGGTGGATGTATAAAATATTTTTATTAAAAACTGATTTCTTCTTCATTGTTGATTCTTTTCCTGATTACCAAGTTCAGGGCTGGTTTACATTTCATGCTGTTAAATTTTCAAAACCAATGGTCTATTTATAAGCCAGAGTTGTATTAATGAAAATGAATGAGAAAAATGTCTTTGAAGGTAAAAATCATTATGTAGCTAAATGAGATTATGACTGTGTGTGAGTACATTATAATATAATTTCCATCTGATGTGTATTTACCTGAGTTCATCATTCCTTAGGAATTCCTTAACCATTAAGAAAAAGACTAGATTAATCAAAGGAATTACAAATTATTCCATTGGTACAAAATACCCTATTTCTATACTTTAAATGACCATGTTGGGTATATGTCTATATATACATTACTTATATATTGTATTGTATATAACCATGGTAGAACTATAGGCAATAGTCACCAGTTATTTGAATATTAATTTTCTTTATTAATACAACACATTTATTAAGTAACTGCCTATGCCAGGTACTGTGCTAAGTTCTATTACTAAATAAAATGTATTCCCTGTCCAAAGATGCTATGACCATTGAAAATTAGGAAAATGAATGCCATCAGTCAGATAAAAAGTCAACAGCTGTATTTATTATTAATATTTATCAAATAGGCAAAAAGCATTGCATTTACAGACTCACCGAATCTTCACAAAATGCTAATTTAATGAAAGAGGAAAATGAGGAGAGAAAGGGTAAGTAATTTATCCAACCTCATATAATACCCAAACTATAAAGCTGACATTTGACATGAGCAATATTTGTTTATAAAGCCTATGCAACTCCACATAACCTTAGTTAGTTTAGAACATTTTTCATTATTACTATTTTTAACATAAATATTAAATATAATTTTGGTTTTTGTCTCAAATTATACTGACTCAAGGTTTCTGGTTAACCAAACAGATAGATGCCCTTTTCATCTAAAAAAGGAAATTTATGTTACACATTATATTTTTATTGTTTTATTTTAAATTATGGGTGTAGTCCTATGGGTGAGGGAGAACATGAGGCAAATTTTCAAAAGTTTTGAGACCCTAGTTGTAATTATTCATTCATTGGTTCAGTAAATACTTATTGACACTTCCAGGTACCAGTCACTATGCTAGGGATTCAGAGATTAGCAAGACAGTCCTTGTCAGAGCCCTCATGAAATATTTTAGTATATCAATATTAAACAAATGTATGCCTGTTAGATGTTGTGACTCCATATAAATGACTTGTTTTGTAGTATCTTCTCAGCTCTTGTATTTTCTAAGACCACTCTGTTGCAATTTAAGTGATAAGCATATTCTGGCAGCAGGATTCCCTCAATAATACACTTTTGGTTTTCACAATCCTCATGATCTTCAACTTGGGCTATTACAAGTTCCAATAAAACCAGTCCATAGGACTATATCATCCTTCACCAGTAGATGGTCCCATATATTTAGCATGTTGTCTTGAAACATAAGAAACAGCTTCTCAAGTTCAGATCATGTAAAATGAACCAGTTTTATATATTCAAAGGTATGTTTTTTTTTTTTTTTTTTTTGAGACAGAGTCCTGCTCTGTCGCCCAGGCTGGAGTGTAGTGGCCGGATCTCAGCTCACTGCAAGCTCCGCCTCCCGGGTTTATGCCATTCTCCTGCCTCAGCCTCCTGAGCAGCTAGGACCACAGGCGCCCGTCACCTCGCCCCGCTAGTTTTTTGTATTTTTTTTAGTAGAGACGAGGTTTCACCATGTTAGCCAGGATGGTCTCAATCTCCTGACCTCGCGATCCGCCCGTCTCGGCCTCCCAAAGTGCTGGGATTACAGGCTTGAGCCACCGCGCCCGGCCTGGTATCTCTTATGTTACCACAAAATGCAGATAAACATAGCAGGAAAGTTCTAAAAAGCAAAAGAAAAATAAACAATTATAGTTGTACAATAAACAATAATTCCAAAGTTAATCATATTTAAAGTTACATAATTTGTCTCAGTACTTGTGACACAATATAGAAACAAGATTAAGTATTCACCTATGAGTATTTATGTGATTTAATATTATACCTAAAAATAGATTGTCACAATGAAGCAATGAAATATTGATAAACATGAAATAATATTAACTTGGCTATATCATTTAATTTTAGTCAGTTTAATCCATATAAATAAGGGATAACCCTATATATGAAGTATATTTAATTTTTATATATTAAATATATTAACTTTAATTAAAATGCGTTGAACCTACCAATGTATAAAATTAAAGAATTGTCTGAGGACTCACCTGGGAAGGTAAAAAAGAGGTCTTATAATCAGGAGACATCTTATTGGAGAGCTAATATAATGAGATCTTTTTGAACATGCAGATGCTGATATTTCCAGAGTGATAAAGACTGATGAAGTAATTGTCAAAGTCTCTTTGTTTAGGATAGCTCATTGTTTATATGAGACAAGTTTCCAAGACTCACATAGGTAGGGTATCGATAAATGAGGTTAATGTAGATCCAAGCAGATACAGATGCTCCTTGACTTAAGATGGGGTTACATTTTGATAAACACATAGTAGGCTGAAAATATTGTAAATCAAAAGTACATTTAATGTACCTAACCTACAAAACATCGTAGCTTAAATGTGCTACCTTAAATGTGCTCCGTTATATTACATTAGCCTACAGTTGGGCAAAATCATCTAGCATCATAGTACACTGTAGAGTATTAGTTGTTTACCCTTCTGATGAGTGGCTGACTGGGAACTGAGGCTCACTGACCCTGCCTAGCAGTGCAAGAGAGAGTCATACTGCATATCTCTAACCCAGGAAAAGATCAAATTTCAAAATTGGAAACTGGAAGTACGGTTTCCACTGGATGCATATCACTTCCATACAATGGTAAAGTTGAAAAATCGGAGGTTAAACTCTCCTAAGGCAGGGACCTTCTATACATATATTTTACTACAACCTAACACACATACACACATGCACATGCACATACACACACACACAACCCCTTAGAAGTTTATTACAAAGCAGCATAAATATTTTGAGGACTTAAATTAATGAATTCTTTTTTATTTTGGTAAAAAACACGTAACATAATATTTACCACGTTTAACATTTTTATGTGTACAGTTCAGTAATGTTAACTACATTCATATTGTTGTGAAGCAGATGTTCAGAACTTTATCTTGCAGATCTGAAATTCTGTGTCCATTAAACTCTCCTTTTTCTCCAACCCGTAGTTCCAAGTAACCACCAGTCTACTTTCTGTTTCTATGAATTTGACAACTTTGCATACATTACGTAAGTGGAATTGTACAGTATTTGCTTTTTGTGACTGATTTATTTCATTTAGCATAATGTCCACAACGCTCCTCCACGTTGTAGCATGTGATAGAATTTCTTTCCTTTTTAAAGCTGAATAACAGTCCAGTACATGGATATACCATATTTTGCCTAATCATTTACTTGGGTTGCTTCAGCCTCTTGGCTATTGTGAATAGTGCTGTGTGAATGTGGTTGTACAATTATCTCTTTGAGACCATGCTTTCAGTTCTTTCAGATATACACCTAGAGGTGAATTGCTGAGTTTTTATTTTTTGTGTATGTGTGTGGAATCTCCATACTCTTTTTCCTAGGGGCTGCACTGTTTTACAGTCCTACCAACAGTGCACAAGAGCTCCAAATTCTCCACATCCTCACCAACACTTGTTATTTTCTACTTTTTGGATAGGAGCCAACCTAATGAGTATGATGTGATAGCTCATTGTAGTTTTGATTTGCATTTCTTTCATGATTAGTGATATTGAGCATCCTTTCATATGCTGTTGGCCATTTGTATATCATCTTTAGAGAAAAGTCTTTTCAAGTCTTAGCCTGAAAATTTTTTTTTTTAATTAAAACTTGTTTCATGGTATTTAAAGCCCACTATGATCTGACCTCAGTTTGTTTTCTCTGCTTCCAAATAGCTGTTTCCTCCATCCCTCCTCCATTCTGTCATGCGCATCTGTGTGAAGAGACCACCAAACAGGCTTTGTGTGAGCAATAAAGCTTTTTAATCAACTGGGCACAGGCGGGCTGAGTCCAAAAAGAGAGTCAGCAAAGGGAGATAAGGGTGGGGCTGTTTTATAGGATTTGGGTAGGTAAAGGAAAATTATAGTCAAAGGGGGGTTGTACTCTGGCAGGCAGGAGTGAGGGTCACAAGGTGCTCAGTGGGGGAGCTTTTTGAGCCAGGATGAGCCAGGAAAAGGAATTTCACAAGATAATGTCATTGCTTAAGGCAAGAACAGGCCATTTTCACTTCTTTTGTGGTGGAATGTCATCAGTTAAAGTGGCGAAGGGCATTTGCACTTCTTTTGTGATTCTTCAGTTACTTCAGGACATCTGGGTGTATATGTGCAAGTTACAGGGGATGTGATGGCTTGGCTTGGGCTCAGAGGCCTGACATTCCTGCCTTCTTATATTAATAAGAAAAATAAAACAAAATAGTGTTGAAGTGTTGGGGCAGTGAAAAATGTTTGGGGGGGTGGTATGGAGAGAGAATGGGCGATGTTTCTCAGGGCTGCTTCAAGTGGGATTGGGGTGGCATGGGAACCTAGAGTGGGAGAGATTAAGCTGAAGGAAGATTTTGTGGTAAGGGGTGATATTATGGGGTTATTAGAATAAGCATTTGTCATATTGAATGATTGGTGATGGCCTGGATGTGGTTGTGTATGAATTGAAAATCTAAACAGAAGACACAAGGTAAGAGAAGGAGAAAAAACAGGTATTGAAGGACTAAGAATTCGGAGGACCTAGGACATCTAATTAGAGAGTGCCAAAGGAGGTCCAGCATAGACTTGCCAGTGTAAGGGCTAAAAGGCCAAAGAAAAAAAAAGAAAGAAGGAATGAAAAGACTAAAAAGCAGAAATGAAATCCACAGGCAGACAGCCCGGGCGGCACCCTGGGCCTGGTTAAAGATCGACCCCTCACCTAACCAGTTATGTTATCTATAGATTCCAGACGTTGTATGGACAAGCGTTGTGAAAGTCCCTGTCCTGTTCTGTTCTGTTCTGATTACCGGTGCTTGCAGCCCCCAGTCACGTACCCCCTGCTTACTCAATCGAAACCACCCCCCTCCCACCCCTGGTTAAGCAAGCAGTTTGTCTAAAAAAAAAAAAACAAAAACAAAACAAAAACCCTAGACGTTTGTGGTTTAAAAAAGGGCAGGAGCCAACCAGAAACTGCCGAATGTTCAAACTTCAAAATGTCAACCAATCCCAATCTTGTAACTGCAAAAATGCCCTAATCTTCTGTAACCTGTTTGTGCCTTACTATACAAAGTAGGCTTGAGCTGTGCTCGGGACCTCTCTCTTGCCCTCCTGACTATGCCTGTATGGAGAGAGGTCCAGGTTCGAACCTGCAATAAAGTGATCCCGGCAGCTTGGCTTTGACCTCGGTTTCTGGTGGTCATCTTTGAGGGGGGTCTTGGAACTCAGGGCACAACATTTGGGGGCTCATCCAGGATTCCCCCCAAGCCCACCAGACTCCAGGTCAATGGGTCATCACTAATCAGTAAGTAAGCCAGCTTTGTCTCTGTTAGTCTTTGTCTCTCTGAGGAATCCCGCGGGATCTGTACTGAGGTTGGCATAGTCTTGGCGGACGCGCTATAAGACAGCCACCAGGGACCGGTAGGAGATGTCCTCCGGTGCCCATCTGGGGCCTCTGTATTCTGTTGGCTCATCTGACTCTGATTGGGAACTAAACCGAAACGCGCTTGCGGAACTGTTGTCTGTTGTTGCTGTTGTAGACTGTTACTTGTTTAGAACTCACTTTCACTTTTCAGGAGCCTCTGGACGAGACAAAAGTTACTTCAAATCCTGTTACTGATATTTCTCTGTATCCCTTTCTCTACCTCCAGGGGTTCCTGAAATGGGCGGCGCCCAGAGTACGCCACTCTCTCTCCTTGTAAATAGCTTTAAAGATGTCAAAGCTAGGGGCTATGACCTTAGTGTAGAGCTAAAGAAAGGAAAATTGATAACCTTCTGCCGCTCAGAGTGGCCCACTTTCGGTGTAGGGTGGCCTCCCAAGGGAACATTTTGCCTCTCTATTATCACTAAGGTAAAAACTAAAATTTTCCTACCAGGACATTCGGGGCATCCTGATCAGATCCCCTACATCTCGGTATGGCAAGACCTTGTGTAAAATCCACCACCCTGGCTAACTCCTTTCGTACTGGCCCCAGAGCCATGTAAAGCACTGGTCGCATGACCAGTGGAAAACTCTCACAAACCAAAAACTCCATCCGTCCCCGCCGTCCCTGTGTTGCCAGACAGTCAGGACCCTCTGTCTTTGGAACCCCCACCTTATCTCCCTCACCCCGATCCTCAACTTCAGGCCCCGCTGGCTGCTCTCCCGGGAGGGCACGAGGAATGAGAGGCAGCAGCCACGCCAGTGGCAATCCAGAACGAAAGTAATTCTGGGGGGCCAGCGGGACGAAGGCGTGGACGCGCCCAATGTGAGATGATCTCACTGCCCCCCGATTCCACTGTGGCACTCCCCCTGAGGGAAATAGGACCCCCTGATGATACGGACAACCCTAGGCTCCAGTATTGGCCATTTTCCACCAGTGACTTATGCAACTGGAAAACCCAGAATGCCCGGTTCTCAGATAACCCCAAAGACCTAACAGCCCTTCTAGACAGTGTTATGTTCACCCACCAAACCACCTGGGATGACTGTCAGCAGCTCCTCCGGATTCTGTTCACGACGGAGGAGCGAGAAAGAATACAGGTTGAGGCCAGAAAACTGGTTCCCGGAGAAGAGGGCCAGCCGACCGCCAATCCTGACCTCATCAATGCAGCTTTCCCTCTGACCAGACCTAGATGGGATTACAACATGGCAGAAGGTAGGGGAAGGCTACTCATTTATCGCCAGACTCTAATGGCGGGTCTCTGGGCTGCCGCTCGCAAGCCCACTAATTTGGCCAAGGTATACTCTGTATTGCAGGGAAAAAGAGAAAGCCCAGCTGTTTATTTAGAAAGGTTAATGGAAGCCTTTAGGCAGTTTACCTCAATGGACCCAGAGGCCCCCGAGAACCAAGCGGCTGTTGTTATGTCCTTTGTAAACTAGGCAGCCCCAGACATTAAGAAAAAACTCCAAAAATTAGAAGATTTAAAGGGAATTACGCCCCGCATCCACCAGCTCTTAGATCAAGAAGTTCTGCGCGCCTGTCATTCGCCATGGAACACTCCGTTGTTACCTGTCTGTAAACCTAATAGTAAAGACTATAGGCTGGTGTAATATCTGAGAGAAGTCAACAAAAGAGTCATGGACATACATCCCACTGTACCCAACCCATATACCCTTTTAAGTACCTTGGACCCTGAAAAACAATGGTATACTGTCTTGGATTTAAAAGATGCTTTTTTCAGCCTACCCTTGGCTCCCAAAAGTCAAGAGCTTTTTGCATTTAAATGGACAGACCCCAAGAGGGGTATAAATGGCCAACTAACATGGACCAGATTGCCACAGGGATTCAAGAACTCGCCAACCCTGTTCGACGAAGTCCTCCATGAGGATCTGGGTGAGTACCGGTGGCAACACCCTGAAATAACCCTTTTGCAGTATGTTGATGATCTTTTAATAGCAGCTACATCTCCGGAAGCCTGCATTCAAGGAACCGAAAACCTGCTAAACACTTTGGGGAGACTAGGCTACTGGGCCTCAGCAAAAAAGGCTCAAATCTGCAAATCAGAGGTAACCTATCTGGGATACCTGTTAAAAGGGGGGCAACGCTGGTTAACCAGTGCCCGGAAAGAGACAGTCCTATGTATCCCTAGACCCCAATCAATGCGACAAGTAAGAGAATTCCTGGGGTCGGGGGTTTCTGTAGGTTATGGATACCCAGGTTTGCAGAGTTAGCCAAGCCCCTGTACCAGGCAACAAAAGAACAGCAGCCCTTCAACTGGATGGAAGAGGCTGAGTTGGCCTTCCAACAGATCAAAACCGCTCTGTTGTTGGCCCCTGCGTTGGGACTCCCTGACATCTCCAAGCCCTTCCACTTATATGTGGACGAAAGCAGAGGCTTTGCCAAAGCGGTATTAACTCAGTATTTAGGCCCCTGGCGGAGGCCGGTTGCATATCTGTCAAAAAAATTGGACCCAGTAGCTGCAGGATGGCCTCCCTGCCTCCGAATAATTGCAGTAACCGCTTTGATGGTGCAATATGCTGATAAACTGATCATGGGCCAGGAACTATGGGTCACTACTCCACATGCCATCGAAGGCATTCTCAGACAGCCGCCTGATCGATGGATTAGCAATGCCCGGCTCATCCACTACCAGGGGCTACTGCTAAACCCCCTCAGGATAACCTTCCTGCCCCCAACGACCCTGAACCCTGCATCACTACTGCCAAATCCGGACTTAGAAACCCCGTTCCATGACTGCTCCGAGATATTGGCCCAGGTGCACGGAATCAGGGAAGACCTGCAAGACCGCCCACTGCCCGACGCCGACCTCATCTGGTTCACCGATGGGAGCAGTTTCATCTACCAAAGACAAAGGTAAGCAGGGGCGGTGGTAACTTCAGAAACCGAAATAGTTTGGGCAGAGCCTTTGCCCCCGGGGACATCAGCTCAAAAACCTGAATTAGTGGCTTTAACCCAAGCCCTAAAAATGGGAAGAGATCACAAACTGACAATATATACTGACAGTCGGTATGCTTTTGCTACCGCCCACATACATGGGGCAATATACAGAGAAAGGGGGCTCCTCACGGCAGAAGGAAACAACATCAAAAATAAGGAAGAAATCCTAGCCTTACTAGCAGCCCTTTGGGGACCCAGAAAGCTAGCAATAGTCCACTGCCCAGGACACCAAAAGGCTACTGACTCAGTCTCCCGAGGAAATAACTTGGCCGATCAGACTGCTAAAAATGTGGCTAAAACTCTCACACAACTACTAGCCCTACAACTACCTGACCCGGGGCCCAAAGAGTTACCCCCAAATCCAGAATACTCAGAGAGTGACCTTCAGTGGATAGACAAACTTCCCATGGCCCAAATCCTTAATAATTGGTGGAAAGACTCTGAAAATAACATCATACTCCCAGAAAAATTAGGACAACGAGTGTTAGAACAAATCCATCGGAGCACCCATTTAGGCTCACAGCGAATACTGGACTTAATAAGACGCTCTAAACTAAAAATTAAAGACGCCTCCAGAAAGGCTGATCAAGTAGTCAAAAACTGTGCAGTTTGCCAACTCAATAATGCAGGTAACCAACCCCAAATCAGTGGAAAAAGGCAGAGAGGAGACAGACCTGGGGCCTATTGGGAAGTTGACTTCACAGAAATAAAACCAGGAAAATATGGATATAAATACTTGCTAGTCTTTGTAGATACCTTTTCAGGATGGACGGAAGCTTTCCCCACAAAGAGAGAGACTGCTCAGGTTGTGGCGAAAAAAATCCTAGAAGAAATCTTGCCCAGGTATGGATTCCCAGTTATGATAGGATCAGACAATGGGCCTGCCTTCGTCACTAAGGTAAGTCAGGGACTGGCTTCCATTCTCAGGGCTGATTGGAAATTACATTGTGCATACCGCCTCCAGAGCTCAGGGCAGGTAGAAAGAATGAATAGAACATTAAAAGAGACCCTAACTAAATTGACCATGGAGACTGGCGCTAACTGGGTATTCCTTCTCCCCTACTCTCTGTTCAGAGTGCCTAACTCCCCTTACAAATTAGAACTTACCCCTTATGAAATTATGTATGGTCGGCCTCCCCCTATCATCCCTGACCTGAAAGAAAATCTCATCCAAGCCGAAGCCGATAATAGTCTTAAACTCTTATTCTCCCTACAAGCCCTACAGAAAATTGATGAGGAGGTCTGGCCTAACCTAAGAGAACTGTACAAAACAGGACCTCCACCCGAACCACATCAGTTCCAGCCAGGAGACTGGGTTCTCATCAAACGCCATTGACAAGAAACCCTAGAACTGAGGTGGAAAGGACCATTCCAGGTAATCTTGACAACACCAACCGCACTCAAGGTGGAGGGAATCGCCGCCTGGATCCATTACACACATGCCAAATCAGTGGACCCAACCTCGGACCTCGCCAGGCTGCCAGCAGAAAAAAAAACCATGGCCTGGACGATTGATCGGACTAAAGACAATCCCTTGAAACTCACCCTGCGCCGTCAACAATCTAAACTGTAACTATGATATTCCTTTCCCTCACAACACTTTTGCTTGTGCAAGCCTTTATCTGGGAGGTCCAAGCTCAGGGGGCCTCATCCCCATTTGCTTGGTGCTTTTATTTAACTGAAAATTGGACTGACCATGCCCAGACACAAAAAGAGAGCCATGTCTTGGCGACAGCTGACTGGCCCCCCGCAGGGTGCCAAGCAGCCATCTATCTAAATTTCTCTGATTTTAAAGCACAACTGGGAAGGGTCACCCCGGCTATCCGTTTTCTTTTTGACCAACAAATCACCTATTGTAAAAATTCTTGGGTCGAACAGAATGTCGGTTGTCCCTATGGGCCCTGTAAAATCCACACTGTCCAACTAATGGTCCTTAGAGCCCAGTACCAGCCCGTCATAACAGCAGAGTCAGACATCTAAGACCCAAGATTGGCTCTTAAAAGGCACCTGTTAAAAGGGGGGAATGTAAGGGCTAAAAGACCAAAGAAAAAAAAGAAAGAAGGAATGAAAAGACTAAAAGGCAGAAATGAAATCCACAGGCAGACAGCCCGGGCAGCGCCCTGGGCCTGGTTAAAGATCGACCCCTGACCTAACTGGTTATGTTATCTATAGATTCCAGACGTTGTATAGACAAGCATTGTGAAAGTCCCTGTCCTGTTCTGTTCTGTTCTGATTATCGGTGCTTGCAGCCCCCAGTCACGTACCCCCTGCTTGCTCAATCGAAACCACCCCCCTCCCACCCATGGTTAAGCAAGCAGTTTGTCTAAAAAAAAAAATAACAAAAACAAAAAAAAAAAACCCTAGACGTTTGTGGTTTAAAAAAGGGCAGGAGCCAACCAGAAACTGCCGAATGTTCAAACTTCAAAATGTCAACCAATCCCAATCTTGTAACTGCAAAAATGCCCTAATCTTCTGTAACCTGTTTGTGCCTTACTATAAAAAGTAGGCTTGAGCTGTGTTCGGGACCTCTCTCTTGCCCTCCTGACTATGCCTGTACGGAGAGAGGTCCGGGTTCGAACCTGCAATAAAGTGATCCTGGCCGCTTGGCTTTGACCTCGGTTTCTGGTGGTCGTCTTTGAGGGGGGTCTTGGAACTCAGGGCACAACACCAGCAGAGATTGTTTATTTACTTTAAGAGGGAATTTAGAGTGGCGATTTGGAATAGCACTAGGAGATATCAGCTGTGATGGCTTGGAGAAACAGCGTAAACCAGCAGTGTAAACATGAGCAGGGCATTTATGAGTAGTTGAGAACAGTGAATAGGAGTATGACTAGACAAAAGATAGTAGGGATGACAAGTTTTTTGGGTGCAGTCCAAGTTGAGCTGGTGTCTGGAATGAGACTGGGGCTTAATAAAAAGGAGCGTCCACACAGGAACTCAAATGGGCTGTAACCTGTAGCATTCTGAGGACAGGCCTGAATTCTGAGAAAGGAAAGTGGTAAAAGTATTGTCTAGTCCTTTTTAAGTTGGTGACTGAGCTTGGTGAGATGTGTTTTTAAAAGACTATTAGTCTGTTCTACCTTTCCTGAAGATTGAGGATGGTAAAGGATATAAAGGTTTCACTGAATATGAAGAGCCTGAGAAACTGCTTGGGTGATTTGACTATTAAAGGCTGGTCCGTTATCAGACTGTATAGAGGTAGGAAGGCCAAACTGAGGAATTATGTCTGAAATGACTGTGGTGGCCTTCTCAGACCCTGTGGGAAAGGCCTCTACTTATCCAGTGAAAGTGTCTACCTAGACCAAGAGGTATTTTAGTTTTCTGACTCAGGGCATGTGAGTAAAGTCAATTTGCCAGTCCTGGGCAGGGGCAAATCCCCAAGCTTGATGTGTAGGAAAGGGAGGGGGCCTGAAGAATCCCTGAGGGATAGAATAGCAGATGGAACACTGAGAAGTGATCTCCTTGAGGACAGATTTCTAGGATGGAAAGGAAATGAGAGGTTCTAAGAGATAGGCTAGTGGTTTGTAACCTAGATGGAAGAGGTTATGAAATGACAACAGAATAAAATGGGCCGTGAGACTGGAAGGAGATATTTTCCTTGGTCAAAGAACCATTTGCCTTGTGTGGGAAGAGATTGATAGGTGGAAGTTTCAGCGGGGGAGTAGGTGGGAGTGGCCAATGTGAAGGAGGAAAACAGCCGTGAGGGATAGAAGTTGGAAACACTAGCTGCTTTTTTAGCTAACTTATCAGCTTAAGCATTGTACTGAGCAACGGTTGGGGGAAGAAAATGGATTTTGGAAGTTATGAGAACTGTAGAGAGTTGAGCATAGTTTGTGATTTTTAAGGCCTCTAACAGTATTAAAGCAGTGGCAGCTGCTGCACACAGACACGAGGGCTATGCTAAAACAGTAAGGTCAAGTTGTTTGGACAGAAAGGCTACAGGACACGGTCCTGGCTTTTGTGTAAGAATTCTGTCTGCACTAACCATACCTAGGAAGGATAGGGGTTGTTGTTTTGTAGAAGGGATTGGGATTTGGGAGATTAGTCGGACACTATCAGCAGGGAGAGTAAGTGTGTGAAAGGGACCAGGACAGCAGGGACCAGGGCTGCAAAACAACTCCCGAAATAACTTTGGCAAACAATTCCAGGAATCTAGAAAGCAGAACAGACCGGGTGAGCAGACCAGGAAAACAAGCCCCTGATAAACGTCATCAGTGTTTCAAAATGTAACCGCCCTACCCCTACCCTACCCCTACTCTGCAAGCCCCTGATAAACGTCATCAGTGTTTCAAAATGTAACCGAAATACCAGAAATGGCGGGAACCAATCATAATCAGCCAAATCACCTTGTTCAAATGTCAGCCAATCCTAAGTCTGATGTGTACAAAATCCCCTATGACTCTGTACCTGTTTACCCCGGACTATAAAAATGCTGTCTGGAGCCCAGTTAAGGAACTTTCCCGCTGGTCTCATGACTAGTGAGGAAGTTCCAGGTTCGAACCTGTAATAAAGATCCTTGCCACTTGGCTTTGACTCCGGACTCTGGTGGTCTTCTCTGGGGAATAAATGGTCTGGGCACAACATCTGGGGGCCCGTCCGGGATTTCCCCCAAGCCCACCAGACCCCAAGTCAACGGATTCTGATCTGTAAGTAAGCTGGCTCTGTCTCTGTCTATTTCCCTGAAAATCTCGCGAGATCTGTAGTCTGTATTGCAGGTGGCACAGTCTTGGCGGACACGCTAAAAGGAAGCCACCAGGGACTGGCGGGAGATGTCCCCCGGTGCCCATCTGGGGGTCTCCACATGTGGTTGTCCCGTCTGACTCTGGTCGGAAATTAAGTCTGACAGGCGCTTGTGAATGTTTGCTGTTCATCATTGTTTGTCTGTCGTTGTTAAGTGTTAAGTCTAAACTTCTTCTTCCTTCCCAGGACTTGCCTGGTATTTACCTCCACTGAACACTTATTTTTGTTCCCCCCTTTTTCCCTGTAGGAACAGCCTGAGAATGGACAGCGCCCAGAGCACGCTGCTCTCCCTCTTTGTTAATAACTTCAAAGATGTTAAGGCTCGGGGACATGACCTAAGTGTAGAACTCAAAAAAGGAAAGCTAGTTACCTTCTGCTGCTCAGAGTGGCCCACCTTCGGCGTAGGATGGCCCTCCAAAGGAACTTTCTGTCTCTCTAAAATTACTAAGGTAAAAACTAAGATTTTCCTGCCGGGGCGGTCAGGACATCCTGATCAGATTCCTTACATTCTAGTGTGGCAGGATCTTGTAGAAAACCCGCCGCCCTGGTTAGCCCCGTTTATCCCTGAGCCCTGCAAGGTCCTAGTAATGCGACCTACAAAACAAAAGACCCCCTCTGCTCCTCCGACCCCTGTGTTGCCTGATAGCCAGGACCCCCTGCCGTTGGAACCCACACTTCCTCCACCATACCCACATCCCATTCCACAGGCTCCGGTTCCTCCGGGCGCCTCTGCAATGCAGCACGGAGACCGGGAGGCTGAAGCAGCCGAAAACGAAAATGACCTGGGGGGACCGGCCGGCCGAACAGGAGGCCATGCACAACGTGAACAGGCTTCCCGACCCCCTGATTCTACTGTAGCCCTACCCCTTAGAGAAATAGGCTCACTCGATGAAACCGGGTTTTCTCGCCTCATGTATTGGCCCTTCTCCACTAGCGATTTGTACAATTGGAACTCCCAAAATGCTCGGTTCTCAGACAATCCTAAAGATCTAACCTCATTGTTAGACAATGTCATGTTAACTCACCAGCCGACTTGGGACGACTGCCAACAACTCCTCCAAATCCTGTTTACCACGGAGGAGCGGGAAAGAATCCAGGTTGAGGCCAGAAAGCTGGTTCCAGGAGATGACGGCCAGCCTACTGCAAATCCTGATCTCATCAATGCGGCTTTTCCCTTGACCAGACCCAGATGGGATTATAATACGGCAGAAGGTAGGGGACGACTGCTCATTTATCGCCAGACTCTAATGGCAGGTCTCCGGGCAGCAGCTCGCAAGCCCACCAATTTAGCTAAAGTATATTCTGTGCTACAAAGTAAGACAGAAAGCCCTGCTGTTTATTTAGAAAGACTAATGGAGGCTTTCAGGCAGTTTACCCCTATGAACCCAGAAGCACCAGAAAATCAGGCAGCCATAGTAATGTCTTTTGTAAACCAGGCAGCACCAGATATTAAAAGGAAACTCCAGAAATTATAAAGTTTAGAGGGAAAGCAGATTCAGGACCTCCTTCAGATAACCCAAAGAGTTTATAATAATAGAGATACTCCAAAAGAAAAGCAATTTAGGGCAACTAAAGAAATGACCAAAGTTTTAGTAGCTGCCTTCCCCCAGGCAGGGAACGCCCAAGGCAGGAAGCAAGCCACGCAAGGCTCCAAACAAAGATTAGAAAAAGATCAATGTGCTTATTGTAAGGAGCACGGTCACTGGATTAGAGACTGCCCAAAGAAAAGGAAACCAGCCAACTCAACCTCCATCCTCGTTACCCAGGACTCTGATTAGGGAGGATGGGGTTCGGAGCCCCTCCCCAAACCCAGGGTAACTTTGCAAGTGGAGGGGTCCCCAGTTCACTTTCTGGTTGATACTAGGGTAGAACGCTCAGTCCTAACCAGACTGATTGGAAAAATGTCTAAGAATACATCTTGGGTGCACGGAGCCACAGGCATCAAAAAATACCCCTGGACAACTCAGAGAACTGTGGACTTAGGAACAGGAAAAGTATCCCACTCCTTCTTAGTCATCCCAGAGAGCCTTTGCCCTCTATTAGGAAGAGACTTGTTAACAAAAATGGGGGCCCAAATCCACTTTGAGCCAGGGGGGCCCAAGGTGACTGATTCCCAGAACCGACCGATATCCATCCTGACTGTCACCTTAGAAGATGAATACAGACTCCATCAGGAGCAGAAGTCTCCTGATCAGGGAATTGACTCTTGGCTCCAGCGTTTCTCTGAAGCATGGGCAGAAACTGGGGGCTTAGGATTAGCAAAACATTGGCCAGCTATATTTGTAGAAATTAAACCAGGAATAGACCCGGTTCAGGTACGGCAATATCCCATGCCCCTAGATGCCAAAAAAGGAATTACACCCCATATCTGCCAGCTCTTAGACCAGAGGGTTCTACGGGCTTGCCACTCGTCCTGGAATACTCCACAGTTACCTGTCCGTAAACCCAACAGCACGGATTATAGGCCAGTGCAGGATCTAAGAGAAGTTAACAAAAGGGTCATGGATATACACCCCACTGTGCCTAATCCATACACCCTCCTGAGCGCCTTGCATCCAGAAAAACAGTGGTGCACCGTCCTTGATTTAAAAGATGCTTTCTTCAGCCTACCTCTGGCTGTCAAGAACTCTTTGCATTTGAATGGACGGATCCTGAGAGGGGCATCAACGGTCAGCTGACATGGACCAGGCTGCAACAAGGGTTCAAGAACTCGCCAACCCTATTCGATGAAGCCCTTCATGAAGATCTGGGTGAGTACCGGCAGCAACACCCTGAAATAACTCTTTTGCAGTATGTTGATGATCTCTTAATAGCGGCCAGGTCCCTGGAAACTTGTGTTCAAGGGACTGAGGACCTCTTAAAGACTCTGGGGGAGCTAGGCTACCGAGCCTCAGCAACAAAGGCTCAGATCTGCAAGTCAGAGGTAACCTATCTGGGGTACCTATTAAAAGGGGGGCAACGCTGGTTAACCAGAGCCCGGAAAGAGACAGTCCTACGCATCCCTAGACCCCAATCGGCACGACAAGTAAGAGAATTCTTGGGGTCAACAGGGTTCTGTAGGTTATGGATACCCGGGTTTGCGGAGTTAGCCAAGCCCCTATACCAGGCAACAAAAGAACAGCAGCCCTTCAATTGGACGGAAGAGGCTGAGCTGGCCTTCCAGCAGATAAAAACTGCTCTGTTATCAGCCCCCGTGCTAGGACTCCCTGATGTTTCCAAGCCCTTCCACCTATACGTAGATGAAAGTAAGGGCGTTCCAAAAGCTGTGTTAACTCAGTATCTAGGCCCCTGGCAGAGACCAGTCGCCTACCTGTCAAAGAAATTGGATCCGGTGGCCGCTGGCTGGCCACCCTGTCTCCGGATAATCGTGGCAACCGCCCTAATGGTTCAAGACGCTGACAAACTTACCATGGGGCAAGAGTTGCGCTACAACCCTGCATGCCATTGAAGGCATCCTCCGGCAGCCACTGGACCAATGGATAAGTAACGCCTGGCTCACCCACTATCAAGGACTGCTGTTAAACCCCCTCAGAATAACTTTTCTGCCCCCAACATCTTTAAACCCTGTTTCACTGCTGCCAAATCCAGACTTGGACGCCCCGTTCCATGAGTGCACTGAGATACTGGCTCAGGTGCATGGGGTGTGGGAGGACCTGCAAGATCGTCCGCTCCCCGATGCAGAACTCATCTGGTTCACTGATGGCAGCAGCTTCGTCCACCAAGGCCAGCGGTATGCAGGAGCGGCTGTAACGTCAGAGACTGAGGTAATCTGGGCGGAACCCTTGCCTCCAGGGACATAGGTCCAAAGAGCCGAACTGATAGCACTCACCCAGGCCCTCACCCTAGGGGCAGAGAAAAAACTAACAGTATACACGGATAGCCGCTATGCTTTCACCACCGCGCACATACATGGGGCCATCTACAGAGAGAGGGGACTATTAACAGCTGAAGAAAAAGAAATAAAAAACAAACAAGAGATCCTAGCTCTATTAACTGCTTTGTGGAAACCAAAGAAATTGGCTATCGTACATTGCCGAGGGCATCAGAAACCGACCACTCCGATTGCTCAAGGCAACTTTCTAGCAGACCAAACCGCAAAGAGTGTGGCAAAGGCTCCCAGTCAACTCCTTGCACTCCAGCTCCCTGATCCGGGCCCCCGGGACCTGCCATATCTCCCTGATTATTCAGAACAAGATCTCCAGTGGATCGACAAACTTCCCCTAAAACAGATCCAGAATGGGTGGTGGACTGATACTAATGACCAAACCATCCTGCCAGAAAAATTAGGACAACAAGTGTTAGAACACATCCACTGAACCACCCACCTGGGTGCCCGGCAGATGATAAACTTGATCAGACGCTCCAAGCTCAAGATTAGACATATAGCTGAGATGGCCAGCAGCATTGTGACCAATTGCAAAGTCTGCCAGCTGAATAACGCCTACCCTCAATCACAGGCTACAACAGGAACAAGGCTCAGGGGAACCAGGCCCGGTATCTACTGGGAAGTAGATTTTACTGAGATAAAGCCAGGGAAATATGGGTATCGGTACTTACTTGTTTTTGTAGATACTTTTTCAGGATGGACTGAAGCATTCCCAACCAAGAGAGAAACCGCTCAGGTGGTAAAAAAGAAAATTTTAGAAGAAATTCTCATCAGGTATGGATTCCCCATCCAGATAGGGTCAGATAATGGACCGGCTTTCGTTGCCAAGGTAAGTCAGGACTTAGCCTCCATTCTTGGGGCAGATTGGAAATTACATTGTCCTTACAGGCCCCAAAGCTCAGGACAGGTAGAAAGAATGAATCGGACTTTAAAGGAGACCTTAACTAAATTGACTATGGAGACTGGCGCTAATTGGATGGTCCTTCTCCCCTACACTCTGTTCCAGGCCCGTAACACCCCTTACAGACTAGGCCTTACCCCTTATGAAATCATGTATGGCAGACCTCCACCCCTGGTTCCCAGCCTGAAAGGTGATCTGCTCAAATCTGAAACAGAAAATGTCTCTGAACTCTTATTCTCCCTACAAGCTTTACAGAAAATTCATCAGGAAATCTGGCCCAAGCTGAAGGAACTATATGAGACCGGCCCTCCTCCGACACCCCATCCGTACCAGCCAGGAGACTGGGTCCTGGTTAAGCGACACAGACAAGAGACCTTAAAACCCAGGTGGAAAGGACCATTCCAGGTACTCCTAACTACACCCACCGCCCTAAAAGTGGAAAGCATTGCATCGTGGATCCACCACACCCACGTCAAACCAGTGGACCCGACCTCCGATCTTCTCGGACCGATCACAGCAGCGACGGAGGCACCGACCACGTGGACTGTGGACAAAGCTAAGAATAATCCCCTAAAACTAACCCTGTGCCGCAACCCCTGTAACCATGTTTAGTTTACCTGCATTTTTATGCTTTGTACATCTAACCTTACTCTGGGAGACTCCATCAGGAAGAGTCTCCTCCCCGTTCGCTTGGCGTTTCTATCTAACAGAAAATTGGACCAACTATGCTCACACACAGGGACAAGGCCATCTTCTGGCCACAGCTGATTGTCCCCCCGTAGTTGTAGCTCTCCTATCTATGTAAACTTTACTGATTTTCAGGCAGAACCAGGGAAGGTCACCCCAGCTATTTGCTTTCTCTTTGACCAACAAGTCCCCTATTGTAAAAACACATGGGTTGAACAAAACGTCGGTTGCCCCTATAGCTCATGCAAAATCCATACTGTCAAGACTCTCACGGCCTCAGAAACCCTCTCAAGCCAAGTGTGGAATTCCCATAATTTCTTTAAAACTGTCACAGGCTACACATGGGTTATCTGGGATCCATGGGACTCCCGTTGGACCTCCCAACAGAAAGGGGCCATGTATATGACATCAGGAACAACATGGCCTAGCAGCCACCTATACCTATGGTGCTCACTAGTCCAGATAAGTCATACTGTCCACTCCAACATCCAAAAACAGGAAACTGAGTTAAACAAACAACTCTCGGCCTTGACTTCCTCACACCCCTTCTCCTGGCTGTCTCTTCTGAGAGAAGGACTACTTTTGGCAAACGCCACTGGCTTAGGCAATCTTTCTGCATGCTTCTTCTGCGCTGCCTTAGGACGACCAACCCTGACGGCCATCCCGCTCCCAGCCCCCTTCGAAAACTCTCTAATGACAAACTCTAGCCAAGGATCTTCCCCCATCTCAGATGTCCCTTTGTTCTTAAACCCCGAACAGACACAAGTTTCATTTTGTTATTCAAATGCCGGCCCCTCTCTCTGCAACACGACTTCCCCTCCTGACACTACCCTGTTCGCTCCCCCTGGTTCTTTCTTCTGGTACAATGGCACTCTGCATACAAATCTTTCCACCCAGGCCACTAAATCCCTCCTATGCCTCCCTGTCACACTAGTTCCCCAATTAATCTTACGAACCCCTGCAGAATACCTAGAATGGGATAAAATGTGGGACAATATACAATCCCTCAAGACAAAACGGGCCATATTCCTTCCTCTGGTAGCCGGCATATCACTTACCATCTCTATTGTCGCAGCTGGTTGGCAGGGAGAGCCCTATACAACTCCATTGCAGAAAATAACAAGTTATTCCAACAATTTTCTGTTGCAATGGAAGATTCCGCTGAGTCCCTAGCCTCCCTCCAGTGGCAACTTAACTCACTAGCACAGGTCACCCTCCAAAACCACAGGGCCCTAGACTTACTCACAGCGGAAAAAGGAGGTACATGCATGTTCCTCAAAGAAGAATGTTGTTTCTATGTAAATGAGTCAGGGTTAGTTGAAGAAAGAGTCCAACGTCTGCACAAGTTAAGCTTAGATATGAAAAAACAACAGTTTACTTTCGCAACTAATAACTGGTGGAATTCTTCCATGTTTTCTCTTTTAACTCCCTTTCTAGGCCCCCTGATGTCTATATTACTCCTATTCACTATAGGCCCCTGTATAGTAAATAGAATACTGCAATTTGTTAGAGAAAGATTTGATACCATCCAATTAATGGTCCTCCGTAACCATTACCAACCTCTTCCCCACCCTGAAGAAGAGGCTACACTGTAATAACTCGGGGTCCAGGATTGGACTCCCAGTTACCTGTGAGAGGGGGAAATGAAAGGGACCAGGACAGCAGGGACCAGGGCTGCAAAACAACTCCCGAACTAACTTAGGTAAACAATTCCAGGAATCTAGAAAGCAGAACAGACTGGGTGAGCAGACTGGGAAAACAAGCCCCTGATAAACGTCATCAGTGTTTCAAAATGTAACCGCCCTACCCCTACCCTACCCCTACCCTGCAAGCCCCTGATAAACGTCATCAGGGGTGCCCTACCCTACCCTACCCCTACCCTGCAAGCCCCTGATAAACGTCATCAGTGTTTCAAAATGTAACCGAAATACCAGAAATGGCGGGAACCGATCATAATCGGCCAAATCACCTTGTTCAAATGTCAGCCAATCCTAAGTCTGATGTGTACAAAATCCCCTATGACTCTGTACCTGTTTACCCCGGACTATAAAAATGCTGTCTGGAGCCCAGTTAAGGAACTTTCCCACTGGTCTCATGACTAGTGAGGAAGTTCCAGGTTTGAACGTGTAATAAAGATCCTTGCCGCTTGGCTTTGACTCCGGACTCTGGTGGTCTTCTCTGGGGAATAAACGGTCTGGGCATAACATGTGTATTTATGAGAATTATGCCAAGATAGGTAACAGATGAGGAAGAAATTTGGGCTTGACTGAAGTAATTGAGGGCTGTCTGTAAGGCCTTGCAGCAGTACAGCCTAGGTAATTTGCTGAGTCTGATGGGTGTCAGTGTCAGTCCAAGTGAAAGCGAAGAGAGGCTGGGATGAAGGGTGTAAAGGAATAGTAAAGAAAGTATGTTTGAGATCCAGAACAGAATATGGGTTGTGCAGGGAGGTATTGAGGATAGGAGAGTATATGGGTTTGGCACTATGGGGTGGATAGGCAAGACAATTTGGTTGATAAGGTGCAAATCTTGAACTAATCTGTAAGACTTGTCCGGTTTTTGGACAGGTAAAATGGGGAAATTGTAAGGAGCGTTTATACGTTTTAAAAACCCATGCTGTAGCAGGTGAGTGATAACAGGCTTTAATCCTTTTAAAGCGTGCTGTGGGATGGGATATTGGCATTGAGCAGTTACCCTGTGATTGAGTTTTAATGGGATAGTAATGGGCATGTGATCGGTTGCCAAGGAGGCAGTGGAGGTGTCCCATACTTGTGGGTTAGGGTGGGGGGATATGAGGGGAGGATATGAAAGAAGCTTTGAACTGGGGGCAAAGGTGGCAATGAGGTGTGGCTGCATCCTAGGAATAGTCAGGGAAGCAGATAATTTAGCAGATAAGTTAAAATGTCTCAACCTAATAAGGCAGCTGGGCAGGTGGGGAGAACTAAAAAGGAGTGTATAAAAGAATGTCGTTCACTGGGCGCAGTGGCTCAAGCCTGTAATCCCAGCACTTTGGGAGGCCGAGACGGGCAGATCATGAGGTCAGGAGATCAAGACCATCTTGGCTAACACAGTGAAACCCCGTCTCTACTAAAAAATACAAAAATCTAGCCGGGCGAGGTGGTGGGCGCCTGTAGTCCCAGCTACTCGAGAGGCTGAGGCAGGAGAATGGCATAAACCCAGGAGGTGGAGCTTGCAGTGAGCTGAGATCTGGCCACTCCACCCCAGCCTGGGCCACAGAGCGAGACTCCATCTCAAAAAAAAAAAAAAAAAAAAAAAAAAAAGAATGTTGTCCAAGTTGGCACCAGAGTTGGGGAGTTTTAAGAGGTTTTGAAGCCTGGCCATCAATACCCACAACAGTTATGGAGGCAAGGGAAACAGGCCCTCCAAGGGAAACGTGGAGTGGGTAGCCTCCGTATTGATTAAGAAGGGGAAGGACTTACCCTCCACTGTAAGAGTTACCCAAAGCATCTGTGATGGTCCAGGAAGCTTCTGAGGCAATGGGGCAGCGTCAGTCTTCAGCCGCTAAGCTGAGAAGATCTGGGGAGTCAGTCAGAGAGCCTTGGGCTAGAGCTCCAGGGGCTCTGGGAATGGCTGATGGGTGAGTTGGACAGTCCAATTTCCAGTGGGGTCCTGCACAGATGGGACACAGCTTAGGAGTAATCCCAGGCTGTGGGCATTCCTTGGCCCAGTGACCAGATTCCCGGCACTTGTAGCAAGCTTCTGGGGGAGGAGGTTCTGGAGGAACTCCTGGCAGCTGCGGTCCAGGCACTTGGAGTTTTGTACTGGAGACGTGGCTGGGGTTTGTCTCACAGTGGAAGCAAGGAATTCCAACTCAGAAATAAGTTGCTACTTGTTGCCTCTACTCTATTATTGTACACCTTGAAGGCAAGGTTCATTAAGTCCTGTTGTGGGGTTTGAGGGCTGGAATTTAATTTTTGGAGCTTTATTTAATGTCAGGAGCAGACTGGGTAATAAAATAAAATGCATATTGAGAATAAGATGGCCTTTTGACCTTTCAGGGTCTAGGGCTGAAAAGTCTCTCAGGGTTGAAAAGTGTCTCAGGGTTGCTGCTAAACGGGCCATAAACTGGGCTGGGTTTTTCATATTTGATGAAAAAGAGCCTAAATGCTAACTGATTTGTGAGAGGTCGGATAAAGAAAAAGGAACATTAACCTTGACTATGCCTTTAGCTCAAGCCATTTTTTTAAGAGGAAATTGCTGGGCAGGTGGGAGAGGGCTAGTCTCGGAACGAAACTGTAAGCCAGACCGGGTGTGAGGAAGGGAGGTGATAAAAGGATTATAGGATGGGGGAGCGAAGGCTGAGGAAAAATTGAGACTTGGCTTGGCCTGGCAAGGAGGGGAGAAGTCAGATGGGTCTGTAGAAAAGGAAGATTAGAAAGACTCAGCAACGCTTGGGGTTGGGACTGAGGGGACAGGTGGGAGGGAAAGAAGGAAGATGTGGGACGAGTTGCATTGGGAACAGAGACTAGGGAGGATCAATGTGTAAAAGAATGCCTGGACGTCAGGCACCTCAGACCATTTGCCCATTTTACGACAAGAATTATTTAGGTCTTGTAGGATGGAGAAATTGAAAGTGCTGTTTTCTGGCTATTTGGAACTACTGTCAAGTTTGTATTGGAGTTAAGCAGCATTGTAGAAGAAAATAAGGCGTTTAGATTTTAGGTCAGGTGTGAGTTGAAGAGGTTTTAAGATCTTGAGAACACAGGCTAAGGGAGAAGAAGAAGGAATGGAGACAGTAGAGATATGGAGAGAAGGAGTTCGGGGTTCTTGCCCTCTGGAAAAGCGGGAAAGGGGTTGGGGTGTGAAAGTAAGGAATTGGAGCACAAAAATAAGAGGTAGAGGTGCAAAAATAAGGTTGGGGCACAAAAATAAGAGGTTGGGGGCACAAAAATAAGAGATCGGGGTTCTTGCCCCTCCCCCAGAAAAGCAGAGAAGGGGTAGAAACAGGGATCGAAGGGGTTGGGGTGCTTGCCCCTCCCCCAGAAAAGAAGAGAAGGGGTAGAGACAGGGAGAGAAGGGGTCAGGGTGCTTGTCCCTCCCCCAGAAAAGCAGAGAAGGGGTAGAGACTGGGAGAGAAGGAGTTGGGGTGCTTGCCGCTCCCCCAGAAAAGCGGGACTTGTTGCTAAAGGTGAAGAATCAAGGCAGGCATCCCTACAGCGTGGTCAGACACCTCTGAAATGTGGGTGAGTAATCAGAGAGGTGTCCCTGCAATGATTAAACACCAAGGGAAGGCTGCCTTCCCCAGTCCGTGACCGGTGCCAGTGTTATGGGTCCACGGATAAAACATGTCTCCTTTGTCTCTACCAGAAAATGAAAGGAATTGAAATTAAGAGAAGAGAGAGTTTGAAAGGTGGCGCCAAGATTGAAAGGAGAAAGAGGTCAAGGGATAGTAAGACGGGTTGGAGAAGAGAGTAAAAAGAGACCTTTTACCCAATTTAAAATTAGTGAGATGTTCCTTGGGCTGGTTGGTCTGAGGACCAGAGGTGTTAGGTGGATCTCTCTCACGGAGCAAAGAGCAGGAGGATAAGGGATTGATCTCCCAAGGGAGGTCCCCCGATCTGAGTCATGACACCAAAATGTCATGCGTGTCCATGTGAAGAGACCACCAAACAGGCTTTGTGTGAGCAATAAAGCTTTTTAATCACCTGGGTGCAGGTGGGCTGAGTCCGAAAAGAGAGCCAGCAAAGGGAGATAAGCGTGGGGCCGTTTTATAAGATTTGGGTAGGTAAAGGAAAATTATAGTCACGGGGGGGTTTTCTCTGGCGGGCAGGAGTGGGGGTCACAAGGTGCTCAGTGGGGGAGATTTTTGAGCCAGGATGAGCCAGGAAAAGGAATTTCACAAGATAATGTCATCGTTTAAGGCAAGGACAGGCCATTTTCACTTCTTTTGTGGTGGAATGTCATCAGTTAAGGCGGGACAGGGCATTTGCACTTCTTTTGTGATTCTTCAGTTAATTCAGGACATCTGGGCATATACGTGCAAGTTACAGGGGATGCGATGGCTTGGCTTGGGCTCAGAGGCCTGACACATTCCTCTGTTATTCATTCCCTTAACTAGACACAGTGGGTATTCCCTTTTGCTTTTCCTCTTACTCATTTTATTTTCTCAACCAACAATGCCCTTACCCTACCATCTTCATCTATCAAAACCCTATCTAGCTTCAAAGACATTTAAAATTCTTTTCAGTTATATATTTTCCTTTATTGTGACTATAGAGGACTTTATTTCAAATCTTACCATTACATTTATCATATGTTACCTTTTATCATTTGTGTGCACCCTTGTATCTTCCTTGATCACTCATTCATTCATTGAATCATTATTTATTCATCACATAATCTTCTCAAACTATTCAATCTAAAATAGTCCCCCAACCAGTCCTTCTTCAACACATCACTCAGTTATTTTTCATGTAACTTATTATCTCCATTTGACTTATTTATTTATATGACAATTGAATCTAACTTCATATAACCTCCACCCTTCTTAGACTATAAGCTCTGTGGGGTAGGAATCTTTCTTGTCTTATTTACTTAGTATTCATGGCACCTAGAACAATACATGGCAGAGAGAAGGACACTTTAAATGTATTTATTCAATACGTGCTTATATGCATGAGTGAAAAAATGAATACAAATGGAGCAAAAAGTAAAAATGTGAATGAAAAAATAAAGGTTAATTTGTGAGAATGAATAAAATTACTGCAGGAAAGGAATATTAAAAAGTGCACTCACTCCTTCATATCATTGTGTATTAAATCCACACTATTAGGTAAAATTATAATGTGCAGTTTTTTTCTTTTCTGCTGAACAGAAAAATGAAGCATCTTGGGAATTTAATATTACTTATTTCATCTACTTTCTTTCCTCCTTGCCAGAATAAAATAAGAATTAATCCACTGGCTTAAATCTTCCCAACAGGATGATAATAATAAAAGTTTTACAAACATTTCTTCTAATTCCTTGATTTAATAGAAATTAGATATTACAGTAACTATCTAAGTAGACTACCTAGTTCCATGTTTTCCTCTCTCTTTGAGTCCCCAAACTGTATATTTTTCCTCTTTCTGCTTCTTTGTGTACCTCTTAACATCCCTCAAGTCAGGTGAACTAGGTCCAGAAATTCATAGATGTCAAAGACCATAAAGAGATCTTTCTTCAAATTAGAGTCTTTTGCTTTCTTTTTGTGTTTATATAAAAAATTCAATGCCAAAAGAACAACCATACCCTAATGGCCACAAGACCTGATCACAAGAATGAAATGGTCAATTCATAACAGAAAGCAAATTTTCACTAATAATAGAGCCTGTTAGAAATCAGCACTTCTTCTCACCTCCAGCCTTAGGTATCAGGTTGAGTGATGATTAGGAACACTAGCTCTGAAGAAAGACTGCTTGGTGGGATCCTGCCTCTGTCATCTCCCTGCTGATGATGTTATATAACCTCTCCATGCCTCAGGTTTCTCATTTTTAAAATGGAGATAATAATGGCACTTCATAGCATGTTGTGGGGACTAAATGTATAAATATTTATACAGGAGAGAGAAGTTGGCATATGGTTATAGTTATTTGGGTCTCAAGTTATCTTGGGACCTCAAGATGAGAGGAATTTGCCCAACTCATAGGTATTTGAGGGTACAAACCCGTGGCTTGGCTCGGCTTTTGAAAAGTCTTATCTGAGATTCTTCATGGAACAGAGATCTATCAAAGCCAATTTAAAAAGCCAAAGCAAAAAATAATTATTCTTGCTGCACCTCATGCAAATAATCAGGCCAAGTACAGTAAGACTAAAGTTTATTTTGTAAACAAATCAGTTCTATCATGATTTGTTTTTAATAAAAACAGGGGTTGCAGAGAGAAAAAATATGCTTCAAAAGAAAAACCATGACACACTGTTGTTAACGTTTCTTGAGGTTTGTTCTGCAGTTTAGGCTAAATTCTAAATTCTTTGTGGGTTAGAAGTCCCCAGACTAATGCTTTCAAATCTTTGCTTTTAAAATCAGGAATTGTACTCCTCATCCTAGGACTTGTTATTTACCTTACAGTAGGCTGTTCACTTAAAAACTGTAGTAAAACTGTAGATGAGTTTACTAATGTTTTTGCCACGGAAGCCTTGGAAGCTCAACCAGGCCTACAGGAGTACACTCAGACAGTTGCAAAGTGGTTCCGCTCTTCTTACCTTGGGGATTACTCCCATTCCTACTATATTTCCTGTCAGCAGGAAGAATCCAGAGCAATTCATGGCCTTTACCTGTCTTCATAACTTACATCTTAAGATTAAGGCATTATAAAACCCAAAGGGAGGGATCGAGACTGCCTTTGCCAATTATGACTGACACAGTGAAGATCTAACTGACTCCATCTTCCTTCTAACCTCCAACCTGTCCTTGTTCATTCCTGGGTATAGGCTGAACTAACTTTGGGAGAAACTTAGTTTATAGTTTATACTTTAAACAAAGACAGTAACAGCTCTTTCCCAAAGCCGACCTCCTTCTTGCCTGGGGACTAGATTGCCTTTGTAGGATGAACATTACAAGATTAGAAATTATGGTTTAGGATTCATGCAGCTGGAGGTTACAAGATTCTGACCCTTCCTAAAGTGTTCCTAAGATCAATGCTTGAGACATTTTGCAGACCCTGAACTTGATGGATCAGCTGGAATCACCCAGATCAATAAACCGGCTCATCTAATCTTGTCTTCCCCACCCAGGAACTGACTCAGCACAAGAAGACAGCTTCTACTCTCTACGATTTCAACCCTGACCAATCAGCATTCTTGGCTCACTGGCTTCCCCCAACCCACTAACTTATCCTTAAAATCTCTGCTCCCTGAATGCTTGGGGAAACTGATTTGAGTAATAATAAAACTCTGGTCTCCCGCACAGCTGGCTATTTGTTAATTACTCTTTCTCTGTTGTAATTCCCCTGTCTTGATAAATTTGCTCTGTCTAGGCAGTGGGCAAGGTGAACCACTTGAGCAGTTAAAAATTTGGGGGCTCGCCTGGGATTGTCCTTGTGGCTACCTGTCCATGGTTCAATGGCCCCCCTTCAGTGATGGATCCAGAAGCAGCCAAAGTGGCCACTTTATTCTCTTGGACTGGGGGCTGACCCTGGTACTCTCTCTACTTGTGGGTTGCTGCCACTCAATATGCATGAATTTAATTGCAATGGAGAAATAGTCATGGGGAGATATCCCTGAATTGTAGCCCTATCACAGGGTGTCTGTCTGTAGTCCCATGGTAGGGTGTCTGTCTATAGCCCCAGTGTAGGGTGCCTGGAGTGATGAGTATCCTAGGTACTGCCAATGCCTCCTTCCTTTTCCCGACTGGTTCTGTAGCCCTATGGTGGTGTGTCTGCAGCTCCATTGGGGGGTGCCTGTTTGTAGCTCTACCATGGTGTGTCTGTGTCTGTAGCCCCATTGCAGGGTATCTGTTCAGCTCCTGTGGGGTCTCAGTTAGTTCTTTCTAACTAGTAGGAAAGGTTCTCGTTTCAGAGACTTCTCTTCAGTCAGGAAGATTTCTAGGAGGATTATCAGATGGAGATTAGGAAGATAGTTTGGCAGAGACACTCTTGGAGTTCTTGGTTAGGGATCTGATTTGGAAGGCTTTCTGTCCATGTGTGTTTGTGTGGGAGGGATCTCAAAGGGGGTTGCTGATGCAAGTCCAGCAGGCCTAACTCAGAGAAACCTCCTTATTTGTCTCGTCAAGTTCGATGAGCCCTAAAGAAAGCTCAACAGGCTTGTCTCTTGGGGTGACTATCTGCTCTTCGCCTTGCCAGAGACCCCATTGTGAATTACCATTTGGAGGTTGTCCCATCCCACCTGGAATGAATCAAAGACAACAGGGACCAACAGGGAAAAGTTTGACCTTTGCCAGGCTGATATTGGGTGCTGAACGAGGTAACTAATACTTGTTTTGTTATGTGTGTTTTGCTGGGATGGAAAATGTTAATTTGGTTCCCCATGCAGCCTGTTGGGCAGCATATTCCAAATTATGAATCTTGCCTATGATTCTGTGAAACAGGAAAGCGTGATTTTCTCTTGTAAAGTGGCTTGAACCCCACAGCTATAGCACAAGTGAGCTGGGTGATCAGAAGCTTCTCCATTCTTCTGGAAGCTGCGGAGAAAGGGAGCCCAGAAACCCGGTATGCCAGCAAAAAAGGTTAAGAAGTTCTTACCAGCCAAGTTCTGGTCTCTCTCTTTCCCTGTCTGGGTAAATGGTAAACATCACTATTTGTCTCTCTGCAAGGGTTTGATTACTAGAAAAAGGATTTGGCAGGGCGCGGTGGCTCACGCCTGTAATCCCAGCACTTTGGAAGGCCAAGGCAGGTGGATCACAGGTCAAGAGATTGAGACCATCCTGGCCAACATAGTGAAACCCTGTCTCCACAAAAATTAGCCGGGCATGGTGGTGTGCACCTGTAGTCCCAGCTACTCGGGAGGCTGAGGCAGGAGAATTGCTTGAACCTGGGAGGCAGAATTTGTAGTGAACCAAGATCATGCCACTGAACTCCAGCCTGGTGACAGAGCAAAACTCTGTCAAAAGAAAGAAAGAAAGAAAGAAAGAAAGAAAGAAAGAAAGAAAGAAAGAAAGAAAGAAAGAAAGAAAGAAAGAAAGAAAGAAAG
>NC_045443.1:36212359-36213499 GCF_002776525.5 Piliocolobus tephrosceles | reverse complement strand
AAGAAAGAAAGAAAGAAAGAAAGAAAGAAAGAAAGAAAGAAAGAAAGGAAGGAAGGAAGGAAGGAAGGAAGGAAGGAAGGAAGGAAGGAAGGAAGGAAGGAAGGAAAGAAAGAAAGAAAGAAAGAAAGAAAGAAAGAAAGAAAGAAAGAAAGAAAGAGAGAAAGAGAAAAAGGATTTGTGAGGCTAGTCTTAGGCAGTAGCAAATCTGGTAACAAAACACAGAAAGAGTTTGTATTTCTGTGTTCTGTAATGGAGAAAGGAGTATCACAGGATAAATTGTGTATTTAGAACCCCTATAGGGTCCCTTTTCAAGTCAGTCTGACAGACTGGACAGTTAAAAACTTTGCTACAGGTCCCTGAAACCAATACTGTAGGAAATTTCTCCATCTTGTTTTGTGTCCTTAAGAGCTTAACCTTGGCTGGGCATGGTGGCTCAAGTCTTTAATCACAGCTCTTTGGGAGGCTGAGGTGGGGGTGAATCACCTGAGGTCAGGAGTTTGAGACCAGTCTGACCAACATGGAGAAATGCTATCTCTACTAAAAATACAAAAAATTAGCTGGTCATTGTGGCACCTGCCTGTAATCCCAGCTACTCGGGAGGCTGAGGCAGGAGGACTGCTTGAACCCAGGAAGCAGAGGTTGTGGTGAGCTGAGATGACGCCATTGCACTGTAGCCTGGGCAACAGGAGCAAAACTTTGCCAAAAAAAAAAGCTTAACCTTTTGACCATGTAGGGATACTTTCTCTTGGTTTCCACCATCCAGAAGACAGGAATTTTGAGGATCATGTCATAGTTAGCCCTAAAAATTATCTTGAGTGATTAAAAGCCTTTGTAAGCTTAAATTGGCTTCTCTAGGCTTCTTCTGCGAAGAACAATAGAAACTTCTCATTGCTCTAACTCAGTAGTTAAGGTTTTTCTTTTTGACAATGGCAGCCTGGGTTCAATTCTTGGCTTCTGGAAGGATTCCTTTCTGGTTTTTTATTTATGTAACTTTGCCATTTACTGAGGTTTTTCTCCCCGATGGATAGCTTCTGATTTCCTATGTTGAGTTTTCCTTTCTCTAAACAACCCTGAGAGAGATTCTAAATCTTATGAAGAAGAAGAAGAAGAAGAAGAAGAAGAAGAAGAAGAAGAAGAAGA
>NC_045443.1:36118102-36212349 GCF_002776525.5 Piliocolobus tephrosceles | reverse complement strand
GAAGAAGAAGAAGAAGAAGAAGAAGAAGAAGAAGAAGAAGAAGAAGAAGAAGAAGAAGAAGAAGAAGAAGAAGAAGAAGGAGAAGAAGAAACTTCTTACCATCTCTTTGAGACACTTATGTATCCATGGTTAAGTTATAACATTAGTTAAAACTTATTAATTTCATGTGTGAAATTACCTGTGGTAGAATTCAAAAGCCAAAAATATTGGTTGCTTGGTGTGGCTAAAGTTGGGTAATAAAATAATTTTAAAGAATTTTTTAAGAGCACTATAGTTAAAAGTCAGCTTAATTAAAAGTGGATAAACAAGCTATAGGTATATTTAAAAGGCCTTTATATTTTTCTCTTCTTGGAACTTGTTTTTCTGGAAAAAGGTTTTTTCTTCTCAGTCTACTGAATTATTTTTCTCCATTTTGTTTTTTGTCTTTCCACTCTTAATGCACAGATGAGCAGCCCTAAGAGAACTTCTGGTATCCTGGGACTCATTGGGAAAAACAGAGGAGGCACAACAGGCCCTGTTTTGGGAAAAAACCTCTGTTTTCCTCTGGAAACCCCAGGAATTAAAAGTGAATAGATCACTCTCAAAATCAAAGGCTCTGTTCGGTTTTGCATTGTGTAATCTGAAGGTTTTGAGTTTTGGGGGTATCAGAAATTACTTTGCATTATGAGAGAGCTTTGGTGTGTAATAACTAGGTAGGAAATAAACTTTAAGAAATGGCTAATAGTAGATATGGAGGGATACTTGACTCTTTGCACACCGGATCAGAGAAGCATGCTCTTGGCCACCTGGAAGATAAGGAAACATCCTCACCCCACACTGGGGGATGAGACTCCCATGAGGGATGGGCTGATTACAAAATGGGCTGATTGGCTTTGGGTTGACTTGCAATAAAATGCAGTCAGTAAAAGCACTACACTGTCTTCTCCTGTAGCATTTCCCTTCTTTGGGGGGTCCAGGATCTGGTATAAAATGGGACCCTTAATTTTGGGGATCCGTCTTTGCCTTCAGCTGCTTATTTGCCACTTATTTGGCCTTAGAAATGCATGCTTTCCTGGCCCTGTTCCTCCAAGGGCTCCACCCTGAAGCCAGTAATCCAATTAAGAAACTGGCAGATGAAAAATCTCACAAGTGTCAAATCTTATCTGTCTGTATTTATATGTGCGTTGTGTGTGTGTGTAATGTTTATATATAAAAGAACTCTGATTAATTGGCTTAGAAAAATAAGTGCTTAATCACTTATTTTAGCTCACCTCTATAATACCAGCAATTTGGGAGGCTGAGGTGGGTGGATCACCTGAGATCATGAGTTGGAGACCAACCTGACCAACATGAAGAAACCCTATCTCTACAAAAAATACAAAATTAGCCGGCATGGTGGTGCATAACTGTAATCCCAGCTACTCAGAAGGCTGAGGCAGGAGAATTGCTTGAACCTGGGAGGCGGAGATTCAGGTGAGCCAAGATCACACCACTGCACTCCAGCCTGGGCAAAAAGAGCAAAACTCCATCGCAAAATTTAAAAAAAGAAAAGAAAAAGAGAAAAGAAAAGAAAAATAAGTGCTTAAATCAAATATTTTGTCAGAAGAAATGGAAACTTTAATGCCTTTGTTCGTGTGACATTAGTACTTTTTTGGAAATAAAGGCAGTTTTACAGATTATTGGTAAAATAAAATGTCTTGAAAATGTAGACATTTGGTCTAAATTAAGGTCAGATATCAGATTTGATAAATGCTTTAAGGTCAAACTGTTTCTTTGACTTTTGAAAACTGTTCTATTTGCCTACTTTGGAGCATTAGATTATAGATAAGGTCTGTGGACAAATAGAGAGCCATGCCTGCTAGCTGTACTAAAAAGAGTCAGATCTTGTCTTCATTTTCTGTCTGATGTCCTAGACTCCACCCCTCGTATATAATTAAAATTGTTTACTTATCAGGTTTTTCACTAAAAATAAAAGTTGCTAAGAGTTAGTATTGTAACATGTAGTTGAGACTACTGGGGAAACAGATTTTTTATTTTTTTTTAATTATACTTTAAGTTCTAGGGTACATGTGCACAACATGCAGGTTTGCTACATATGTATACATGTGCCATGTTGGTGTGCTGCACCAATTAACTCGTCACTTACATTACGTATATCTCCTAATGCTATCCCTCCCCTTTACCCGCTCCCCACAATAGGACCTGGTGTGTGATGTTCCTCTTCCTGTGTCCAAGTGATCTCATTGTTCATTTCCCACTTATGAGTGAGAACATGCAGTGTTTGGTTTTCTGTCCTTGAGATAGTTTGCTGAGAATGATGGTTGCCAGCTGCATCCATGTCCCCACAAAGGACACGAACTCATCCTTTTTTATGGCTGCATAGTATTCCATGGTGTATATGTGCCACATTTTCTTAATCCAGTCTGTCACTAATGGACATTTGGGTTGATTCCAAGTCCTTGCTATTGTGAACAGTGCCGCAATAAACATACGTGTGCATGTATCTTTATAGCAGCATGACTTATAATCCTTTGGGTATATCCCCAGTAACGGGATGGCTGGATCAAATGGTATTTCTAGTTCTAGATCCTTGAGGAATCACCACACTGTTTTCCACTATGGTTGAACTAGTTTACAGTCCACCAACAGTGTAAAAGTGTTCCTATTTCTCCACATCCTCTCCAGCACCTGTTGTTTCCTGATTTTTTAATGATTGCCATTCTAACTGATGTGACATGGTATCTCTTTGTGGTTTTGATTTGCATTTCTCTGATGATGAGTGATGATGAACATTTTTTAATGTGTCTGTTGGCTGTATGAACATCTTCTTTTGAGAAGTGTCTGTTCATATCCTTTGCCCACATTTTGATGGGTTGTTTTTTTTGCTTGTAAATTTGATTGAGTTCTTTATAGGTTCTGGATATTAGCCCTTTGTCAGATGAGTAGATTGCAAAAATTTTCTCCCATTCTGTAGGTTGCCTGTTCACTCTGATGGTAGTTTCTTTTGCTGTGCAGAAGCTCTTTAGTTTAATTAGATCCCATTTGCCCATTTTGGCTTTTGTTGCCATTGCTTTTGGTGTTTCAGACATGAAGTCCTTGCCCATGCCTATGTCCTGAATGGTATTACCTAGGTTTTCTTCTAGGGTTTTTATGGTTTTAGGTCTAACATTTAAGTCTCTAATCCATCTTGAATTAATTTTCATATAAGGAGTAAGGAAAGGATCCAGTTTCAGCTTTCTACTTACGGTTAGCCAATTTTCCCAGCACCATTTATTAAATAGGGAATCCTATCCCCATTTTTTGTTTTTGTCTGGTTTGTCAAAGATCAGATGGCTGTAGATGTGTGGTATTATTTCTGAGGACTCTGTTCTGTTCCATTGGTCTATATCTCTGTTTTGGTACCAGTACCATGCTGTTTTGGTTACTGTAGCCTTGTAGTATAGTTTGAAGTCAGGTAGCATGATGCCTCCAGCTTTGTTCTTTTGGCTTAGGATTGTCTTGGCAGTGCAGGTTGTTTTTTGGTTCCATGTTTTACAATTCTGTGAAGAAAGTCATTGGTGGCTTGATGGGAATGTCATTGAATCTATAAATTACCTTGGGCAGTATGGCCATTTTCACAATATTGATTCTTCCTATCCATGAGCATGGTGTGTTCCTCCATTTATTTGTGTCTTCTTTTATTTCACTGAGCAGTGGTTTGTAGTTCTCCTTGAAGAGGTCTTTTATATCCTTTGTAAGTTGAATTCCTAGGTATTTTATTCCCTTTGAAGCTATTGTGAATGGGAGTTCATTCATGATTTGGCTCTCTGTTTGTCTGTTACTGGTGTATAAGAATGCTTGTGATTTTTGCACGTTGATTTTGTATCCTGAGACTTTGTTGAAGTTTCTTATCAGCTTAAGGAGATTTTGGGCTGAGACAATGGGGTTTTCTAAATATACAATCATGTCATCTGCAAACAGGGACAATTTGAATTCTTCTTTTCCTAACTGAATACCTTTATTTCTTTCTCTTGCCTGATTGCCTTAGCCAGAATTTCCAACAGTATGCTGAATAGGAGTGGTGAGAGAGGGCATCCCTGTCTTGTGCCAGTTTTCAAAGGGAATGCTTCCAGTTTTTGCCCATTCAGTATGAGATTGGCTGTGGGTTTGTCATAAATAGCTCTTATTATTTTGAGATATGTTCCATCAATACCGAATTTATTGAGAGTTTTTAGCATGAAGGGCTACTGAATTTTGTCAAAGGCCTTTTCTGCATCTATTGAGATAATCCTTGGTTTTTGTCTCTGGTTCTGTTTATATGCTGGACTACATTTATTGATTTGCGTATGTTGAACCAGCCTTGCATCCCAGGGATGAAGCCCACTTGATCATGGTGGATAAGCTTTTTGATGTGCTGCTGGATTCGGTTTGCCAGTGTTTTATTGAGGATTTTTGCATCAATGTTCATCAGGCATATTGGTCTAAAATTCTCTTTTTTTGTTGTATCTCTGCCAGACTTTGGTATCAGGATGATGTTTGCCTCATAACATGAGTTAGGGAGGATTTCCTCTTTTTCTATTGATTGGAATAGTTTCAGAAGGAATGGTACCAACTCCTCCTTGTACCTCTGGTAGAATTCGGCTGTGAATCCATCTGGTCCTGAACCTTTTTTGGTTGGTAGGCTATTAATTATTGCTTCAATTTCAGAGCCTACTATTGGTCTATTCAGGGATTCAACTTCTTCCTGGTTTAGTCTTGGGAGAGTGTAAGTGTTCAGGAAATTATCCATTTCTTCTAGGTTTTCTGGTTTATTTGCATAGAGGTGTTTATAGTATTCTCTGATGGTAGTTTGTATTTCTGTGGGGTCAGTGGTGATATCCCCTTTATCACTTTTTATTGTGTCTATTTGATTCTTCTCTCTTTTCTTCTTTATTAGTGTTGCTAGCAGTCTATCAATTTTGTTGATCTTTTCAAAAAACCAGCTCCTGGATTCATTGATTTTTTTGGAGGGTTTTTTGTGTCTCTGTCTCCTTCAATTCTGCTCTGATCTTAGTTATTTCTTGCCTTCTGCTATCTTTTGAATGTGTTTGCTCTTGCTTCTCGTGTTATGGTTTTCATCTCTATCAGTTCTTTAAAGGACTTCTCTGCATTGGTTTTTCTAGTTGGCCATTTGTCAAATCTTTTTTCAAGTTTTCATTTTCTTTGTGCTGGTTATGTAGTTCCTCCTTTAGCTCTGAGAAGTGTGATCGACTGAAGCTTTCTTCTCTCAACTCGTCAAAGTCACTCTCCGTCTCACTTTGTTCCATTGCTGGTGATGAGCTGTGTTCCTTTGGAGGGGGAGATGTGCTCTGATTGTTTGAATGTCCAGCTTTTCTGCACTGCTTTTTCCCCATCTTTGTGGTTTTCTCTGACTTTGGTCTTTGATCATGGTGACGTACTGATGGGGTTTTGGTGTGGGTATCCTTTCTGTTTGTTAGTTTTCCTTCTAACACTCAGGACCCTTAGCTGCAGGTCTGTTGGAGTTTGCTTGAGGTCCACTCCAGACCCTGTTTGCCTGGGTATCAGCAGCAGAGGCTGCAGAAGATAGAATATTGCTGAACAGCAAGTGTTGCCGTCTGATTCTTGCTCTGGAAGCTTCATCTCAGGGGTGTAGCCAGCCATATGAGGTGTTAGGTGTCGGTCTGCATCTAGTGGGGGATGTCTCCCATTTAGGCTACTCAGGGGTCAGGGACCCACTTGAGCAGGCAGACTGTCCATTCTCAGATCTCAACCTCCATGCTGGGAGATCCACTGCTCTCTTCAAATCTGTCAGACAGGGACATTTACCTCTGCTGAGGTTGCTGCTGCTTTTTGTTTAGCTATGCCCTGTCCCCACTGGTGGAGTCTACAGAGGAAAGCAGGCCTCCTTGAGCTGCTCCACCCAATTCAAGCTTCCCAGTAGCTTTGTTTACCTACTTAAGCCTCAGCAATGGTGGGCACCACTCCCCCAGGCCCGTTGCCACCTTGCAGTTAGATCTCAGACTGCTGTGCTAGCAATGAGGGAGGCTCTGTGGGCATGGGACCCTGTGGGCCAGGTGTGGGATATAATCTCCTGGTGTGCCATTTGCTAAGACCCTTGGTAAAGTGCAGTATTAGGGTGGGAATTACCATATTTTCAGGTGTTGTGTGTCTGAATTTCCTTTGGCTAAGAAAAGGAATTCCCTTCCCCCTTGCACTTCCCAGGTTAGTTAATGCCTCACCCTGCTTCAGCTCTCACTGGTCGGGCTGCACCCGCGGACCAGCACCAACTATCCGACACGTCCCAATGAGATGAACCCAGTACCTCAGTTGAAAATGCAGAAATCATCTGTCTTCTGTGTCACTCATGCTGGGAGCTGGAGGCTGGAGCTATTCCTATTCGGCCATCTTGGGTACGCCCCTGGGAAACAGTTTTACATATAAGGTATGTAGGAAATGTGTTTTTGGTAAAAGATTATAAGAAGGCATGGGAATATGGCTTTTGATAAGGGGAATGTGATTTTGTCCAGTTCAGAGGGTTTTTAAGATTGTCTTAACCTACAAGAGTAAGAGAACAAAACTGAAGGTTTCAGCAAAGTGAAAAGGGTTTGTAAAGGGTTAATCTTATAAAAACATTCTGTGGGTATAAATGGATTGGCTAAGATTTTAAAGAAATTATTTAGTTTTTTTCTGTAGGTTAAACATTAAAATGATACCGTTATGGGGCCAGAATCTGGGCACACATGTCCAAATAACAGGGTTTTCTTACAAAATTGATCTGCTGTTTGATGGAAAATTGTAAAGGGTTCTAAAAAGTTTATGAAAACCTTACCTTATGGTAAAACATAAAAACTGGATGGAGAGACAAAATTTTATTTAAGAAACTAGCCTTACATAAAAAATACACTAATGCAAAATTAAAGTTGGTTTTCTGTTTTGAAGATGATTTTTATGTAATGTTAAAGGATAATGAAAGACTTTTGTTTTCTCCTTTGGGTAAATGGCAGAGAAAAAAAAGGAGAAGAGAGAAGAGACAAATGTAATTAGCCTCATGCTATCTTTATTGGTTCTTGTTTGGAAAGCTAAGTCTCCTATCAATCAGAGTAAAAGTTTTCTTTTTAAAAAAATTTTTTGGAGTCATCATTTTGGCCAAATTAATGACTTATTGTGAACTAGGATTCTATTTTGTGATATCCAGTATTTTAAACCTTTGATATTTGACAAACTTTCCAAAATTAAATTGTAAAATATGTCTCTTCTCTTTCTAACCTAATATTTTAGATATTACATCCTCTGAAGTCCAAAAATGGCATTTGGCTTATTTGGTACAAAAACCATACAGGTAGCATTATCTAATATGAAATAATATTTGGTATTCTTTGGTCTATATTTGTGTAAATGTTTTATTGGTATACATTCCAAAATTATGTGAAGCTGCTATAATTCTAATATGACTTAGTGCATGTTACCAGTAATAATCATAATTATTATGTTAAATGACTGTGTGCCACAGAGGTAAATTGCCTTGTCAATTGTGCCTTTAACTGTGGCTCCCCTAAAATTTTTTTTATCCACAGACAATTGTTGTCTCACTTCAGTCCTCTTTTAAAAATGATCTTATAATCAGCTATAAAATTTAACAGATGCTTTTAAATGCAGGTTTCTGATTAATAACTGTGGGAGATTGTGACATTAAAATAGAAAAAAAAACTTTCAAATAGAAAAGTGAATGGTGTTTGGTTTTCTTTGGACTGTATTTGTATAAATATGTTATTGGTATGTATTCCAAAATTATGGAAAACTTCTATAATGTTGATATAATTTAATGTATATTACCAATAATTATAATTGTTATATAAAATGGTTATATGCCACAGAAGTAACCAAAATTCCTAGTCAACTGTACCTTTAATAGTGGCTAGAGGCTTTTGTCATCCACAGACATTTTGTCTTGCTTTGATCCTTTTCACAAGGCAGTTTATAATTTGATATAGGACTCTGAGTGCAGGTCTCACATAATTTTAAAAGTTGTGCTATTGGAATGGAGGGAAAAAACAAACTTCTAGGACTCTCATGGAGCACTAATGTGTTAAACATTGCTAAACCTTTTGTTTTCAGAGTCAAGAGAGCGTACTTATTTAGAGCTATTTGAAACTTTTAACAAGTGAGTAAAATATACTTCTGTGAAAAAAATTTAGATCATATTTGTTCCTCTCTACCTGATTTCTCCAGAATTTGGAAACTATTTGTGAGCATTCTCAATTTATGGCAGTATCATTAATTGCATAAGTACAATAAGAATCTGTTTTCTTTTGTAACAGGGCACAATTGGAGAAATTGGTTATTTTACCAAGGCTTTGAATGGAATGATATACTTCCTTCAAAGAATCAAAGTTGACTTACAGAGCCAATTAAAGCCTCTTGTGGCATCTGACCACATACCTTATCCAAACAGAGTCTCTGTACAAGGTTCCTGACCTGTGGTAAGTAAAGAATGTCACTTTCTAACAGGCCCAGGAACTCCAAGTTATCTTGGGACCTCAAGAGGAGAGGAATTTATCTAACTCAAAGGAATTTGAGGGTACAAACCCATGCCTGGTCTCAACTTTTAAAAAGTCTTATCTGAGATTCTTCATGGAAAAGAGTTCTAGTAAAGCCAATTTAAAAAGCCAAAGTGACAAATAATTATTCTTGCTGTACTTTATGCAAATAATCAGCCCAAGTACAGTAAGACTAAAATTTATTTTGGAAACAAATCAATTCTATCATCATTTGTTTTTAATAAAAATGGGGACTGGAGAAAAATCATGCTTCAGAAGAAAAACTATAGTACACTGTTGTTAGTTGTTCTTGAGGTTTGTTCTGCAATTTAGGCTAAATTCTAAATTCTCTGTGGGTTGGAAGTCCCCAGACTGATGCTTTCAAATCTTTACTTTTAAAATTGGGAATTGTAACCCTCATCCCAAGACTCATTATTTACCTTACAGTAGGCTCTTCACTTAAACACTGTAGTAAAACTATAGATGAGAGTACTAATGTTTTGGCCATGCAAGCCTTGGAAGCTCAACCAGGCCAGCATGAGTACACTCAGACAATTGCAAAGTGGTTACACTCTTCTCACCTTGGGGTTTACTCCCATTCTGACTACATCCCCTATAGCAGGAAAAAGCAAGAGTGATTGACGGCCTTTTCCTGTCTTAATAACCTACAGCTTAAGATTAAGGTGTTATAAAACCCAAAGAGAGCAATTGAAACTGTCTTTGCAAAATTATGACTGAGATGGTGAAAGAGATTTAACTTAACTGACTCCTTGCTTCTAACCTCCAAGCTGTCCTTGTTCATTCCTGGGTGTAGGAACTCTCTATGATTTCATCCCTGACCAATCAGCACTCTTGGCTCACTGGCTTCCCCCCGCCCATGAAATTATCCTTAAAAACTCTGCTCCCTGAGTGCTTGTGGGGACTGATTTGAGTAACAATAAAACCCTGTGGGAGGCTGAGGCAGGAAAATGGCATGAACCCAGCAGGCAGAGCTTGCAGTGAGCTGAGATCGCACCACTGCACTCCAGCCTGGGCAACAGTGCAAGACTCCGTCTCAAAAATAAATAAATAAATAAATAAATAAATAAATAAATAAATAAATAACCTCCGGTCTCCTGTACAGCTGGCTCTGCATGAATTACTCTTTCTCTATTGCAATTCCCCTGTCTTGATGAATTGGCTCTGTCTAGGCAGTGGGAAAGGTGAACTCCTTGGGTGGCTATATCATTGAAGAGAGAAGGATAATTTTGTAGGAGAGGTAGTCCTTTTGGGTTAAAAGACCCCAAGTATGAGTTGATAGAGGATACTGAACTAGTGCTCATTATCTGATGCATAGTAGTTACTTAAGACATGTTTGTGGAATAAGCAACAGAATGACTGAATGAATCCATAAATAAAGTATTAACAAAAGAAAGGGAAAAGGAGATAGGCACATGCCAATAATAAAATTGCTTTCTTTGCAATTGGGTCAAGGTTCCAAATGTCCGATGGCATGTTGCTGAAATTGTATGAACTTTCTGTCTTTGCAATGGATCCTACTGGTTACTAAAGCCTGGATTGTATGTAAAATAATATGTCCAAAAAGCTGAAACATGAAGTTATTCTCAATTCAGTTTCTCTAGACCCAAATTTACTGGTGTTCCTATACAATTTTAATGTGTCCACTTCATGCTTATATCTTTTGTACAATCCCCACAAAGGAAAAGGACATAAGAGAGAAAGAGATTGGGAAAAAAATGAGTAATAAATAGAAAGATAAGGAAAGGAAAGAGAGATGGTAATATGTAACTTCAGTAGCAATAGAAATTAAGCTTAGAGAGGAGAGGAGTAATTCTGGAGACCTATGACCTATGACCAAGGGTCCAAATGTCACACTGACTCCCCTCATCTGTGTCTCATCTTCTCAGGTGAATTTCCATGTTCTTGGGGAACTCTGAGCAGGTGAATATTCAAAGTTCTTTGTCCTTATAATGGGATGGAAAATTGGGTTTTATCACAATCTTTCACTGATATTTTGACTTAATATGATAAGTTAAAAACTATACTGATCATACCCATCTGACAAAATTCCAATCATGTGTGATCCTAATCACTGGTTCTCTTCATATCTGGAAAAGAGCAGCTGAGTGCTGCTGGAGCAACTCACTCTTCGAGGTGAAATGTTCACTATAAATTCATGATGATCAACTTCAAAATAGTTGTCAGCACCATTCAGCAATCCTCCTGTATTTCTTTAGTTCTCTCACCATTCCACTCTGTACACTGGTCTCAAACTTTTCCTGCTCTCTGAAAAAGCCCAGTCCTCCCTCCCTTCTTTTCTCACAGGTGATCATTGGTTGACCCTTTACATTTCTGCCACCAAACATAAAAACTTACCCTTATCCTCATTCATTCTGTACTTACCCTTATCGTCATTCATTCTATACTTTGTCCCTTTTCATCAACACAGCACTGCCTCTTTGCCTACCTAACTCAGTCATCCCTAGAAATCATCCATGACACCTCCTCATCCTTCATACTCCACAACCAGTTCACCACCAAATCCTGTTCATTGTGACCTCTAAATAAATAACAGCCCTTGAATAAGTCCTCTTCTCTCCATCACCATTATTATCAAGGTTCAAGAATAACTGTTTTCTCCGACCTGGACTATTGCCATTGCTTTCTAACTAATCTCTCTACATCCATTCAATAACTCTACCAACTTATTTTTTATTTATTTATTTTTTTGAGCCAGAGTCTTGCTCTGTCACCCAGGCAGGAGTGCAGTGGCACGATCTCAGTTTGCTGCAACCTCTGCTTCCCAGGCTCAAGCAATTCTCTTGCCTCAGCCTCCCAAGTAGCTGGGACTACAGGTGTATGCCACCACACCTATCTAATTTTTTGTATCTTCAATAGAGACGGGTTTCACCATGTTAGCCAAGATGGTCTTGATCTCCAGACCTCGTGATTTGCCCGCCTTGGCCTCCTAAAGTGCTGGGATTACAGGCGTGAGCCACCGTGCCTGGCAATTTATTCTTTAAATTTTCTTAGATATTTTTAAATGTTATATTACACACATAGTGAAAACTTCATAAAACAGAAACATCTAGCTCAATGCATTATCACAAATCCTGTTTAACCACCACCCAGGTTAAGAAAGAGCATTTGCCAGCACTGCAGAGGCTCCCCCATGCTGCTTTCCTTTCAATTACTAGCCCTTCCCACTCCTAGTGTCATCACTATCCTGTCTTCTAACACCACGTTAGTTTTGCCTGCTTTTAACTTTATACAGATAGGATCACATTGTTTACATCTTTCTGTCTGTATTCTTTTACTTAATGTTACGTGCATGAAGTTCATTCATGTTGTAGTGTGTAGTTGTTCATTCTCATATTACATGGTAATACTTTTACAGCACAATGTATTTATTCACTCTACTCTTGATAATCCTTTGATCTTGTTATAGTTTAGGGCTACTAAGAGCTGCCTACTGATGTGAACATTTTATCCATGTCACGTACTGCACATGTGCACCCATTTCTCTTGAGCCTATCCATTCCAGTCGCAGTAGCCAGTGACCTTTTCCCAATACAAATCTAATCCTGTGATTGTTATCTCAATTACTTTTCATAACTCTTGGGAAAGACTAAAATCTTTAACTTTGTCCATAGCCCCTACAGAATCTTAATTTCCTTCTTCCCAAGCCTCTTCTTGACCCACACTTTCTTTCCTATCCTGAAATGGGAGATGCTCCTTGCATTGCAGAGTCTTTCATAGGTCATTACAATTGCCTGGAAAGCTGCCCCCTCACCAACTTTACTCATTTTTTTCTTCAGATTGCAGTTCTTTTTTCAAGTCTACAGGGAAGTTTTCTCAAACTCTCTTTTCCAGTTTAATTCTCATAACAGCACTGTCTTCTTTACATCATTTATATCACAGATGTAATTTTACTTTTCTTTGACTAACATCTATTAGGTTGGTGCAAAAGTAATTACAGTTTTGTTATTACTCTTTAATATATCCAGTCTCCCATTTCTATTTACACTAGATCATCAGTTTCATGCAGACAAGTACTATGGGATTTGTTTGTTTGGCTCTAGATTTTTTCCTAGCCTTTTGCTTGCTTCATAGTAGGAACTCAAGAAATATTTGTTCAATTGTTTATGAAAAGAGTCAAACTGTAAAATATTTGAAGAGATTTATTCTGAGCCAAATATGAGTGACCATGGCCCATGACAGAGTCTTCAGGAGGTCCTGAGAACATGTGTCCAAGCTGGTTGGGGTGTAGCTTGGTTTTATACATTTTAGGGAGGCACAAGCCATCAATCAAGTAGATTTAAGAAATACATTGGTTTGGTCCTGAAAGGCGGGACAATTTAAGGTGGTGGGGGAAGGGAAGGTGTTTAGGTAATTCAAACATTTTCTGGTTGACAATTAGTTGAGTTTGTCTAAATACCTGGGATCACAGAAAGGAAATGTTCAGGTTAAGATAAAAGATTGTGGAGACCAAGGTTCTTTTGAAGTCTCACAGTGGCTGTCCTTAGAGACAATAGATGACAAGTGTTTCCTATTTTGAACTTTAAAAAATGCTAGACTCTCAGCTAATCTCTTTAGAATTGGGAGGGCCTGGAAGAAAAATATCTAGTGCTGTCAATAGAGATTCTTTACAGATGCAATTTTTTTTCCCACAAAACACAGCTTTGTAGGGCCATTTCAAAATACCACAAAGAAACATGTTTTGAGGTAAAATAATTTTATTTTCTTCTTTGCCAGAGTAAGATCAGAAAGTAAGTCAGGATATATAGGGTTAAATAAAAGCCATCTGATGAGGAATATATGGTTTGTAGGGTATGACTCCCCAGACCCCTTAGATAGGAATTTGGGCAAGATAAGAAAAATCAGAGCTTAGTCCTCAGAATGGATGAATTAATCAAATTACCACTCTTCACTATGACCAAGGGCTATAAGTAAGAATTAAGGTTAAATATCAGAGAATTGGTGTAGAGTCACTAAAATGTTTTCTAAGGGGATTATTATAAACAACAACAACAGCCGTTGCTGGATGGCCAGCTGTTAGGTGGGCCAGATGACGCAGCCTGACAGACCAACTGTCTGTGAGCTCTCAGTGCCCAGGAAGCCTGGAGCAATGCTCCACAGAAGCAGGGGACAGGCAATACGGTATCAGGTGAACCTGGATTTCAGCCATCACTGTTCCACTTAATCTCTGTGTGACTTTGGAAAAATTAGAAGGCAGGAAAGCTTGGTGGCAAAATAAACTGGGATCTGGTTCTTGACTGTAGCTGTCAGTGTGTTATAATGCTGTCCAGTACCAACCTGGCTGCTGGAACTCCCAGTAGTAAAGTTAAATCATCAAGGCTCTCCAGCACAGACAATGGATACATTGACCTTGAGCTTAAGAAAAGCCCTCCTATGATCTCTTATAAGGCACTGCTCTTGGCATTGTGCTGTTTTTGATTAATGCCTTCTCATTATGATAGGCTCCCTCCTGCTGGTCCACTACATCAGCAAGAGTGGGGCAAGTGTCATTCCAGTCCTGCTTCTTGGCATTCTGCTGTTCCCACTGAGATTTTAACTCCTACAATAACATTCCAGATTTTGATGACTAGCACCCACCTCAGTCCTGAAGAAAAGAGTCTCAGTGGGATTGCCCCAACTTTAAGATATTGAGCAGAAACTATAGCTAAAGGGCTAAGGAATCCTGTCGTTTGCATGTGTTTAACAAAACAATAACCAGATTTTACAGGCCCATCCCAAATATATTAACTGAGCTTACAATTAGCTAATTAGGATTTATTCTGTTTTCCATCTTTTGGCCTTGGCAAAAGCTCCTGACAAGTTTTTCAATAGGAATATACATAATGGCAGAACAGAAATATTAACTATGAAAATGAGAAATTATTCTGTAGTCAAAAGTGTTGCTGTCACCACCCTCTTTAGAGTTAAGCATTTCGTTTAGTCTGCTCTGTCAATCTGTTTTTGTACCAAATCAAAGAATGCAGTACATCTAATTTCTTATTATGAGGTAACTGATTTTTGAAATATCTAAGTATCTTATTGAAGGGTTCTCGTATCAGTTCGAAACCTGAGAGTGTGCCGACATCTGTTGGCACGAGGTGGTGTGGAGCAACAAGCTGTTTTAATGAGCGCCTGGGTGCAGGTGGGCTGAGGCCTAAAATGGCATCATCCTCAAGTGAGGATGGGACAGGATTTTATAGTCCTCTGTAAACAGGAAGTGTCCCAGTATGATGTGACTGCTACATAGTACCCGGATGGCCTCTTTCTCCATCTTCAGGACTACGTGACTTCCAGCCAGGGTAGGTGTCTTCCTGCCAGCTCTCCTTCCTCTTCTGCTATCTTGCTGACGCACCCTGCTGAGGCAAGTGGAATTGTGCCTTGGGACTGGGACTGTGAAGGGAGGAGTTACTCATCCCTTCAAGCTTTCAGGCCCCAGGGAGAATCTTTCACTTATCCCCTATACTTATCTCTACCTTCATGTTTTAGTGGAAGACCTTGGCAAAATCAAGTATCAGTGTGGGTTTGTTACCAGTAGAAGGTGCCCAGGTTCTTGGTGTCTTGAGCAACAAATTGGATAAAATGCACAAACAAAGCAAGGAAAGAAAGAAGCAACAAAAGCAGAGATTCATTGAAAATGAAAGTACATATGCCTGTAATCCCAGCACTTGAGAGGCCAAGGCAGACAGATCACCTGGGGCCAGGAGTTTGAGACCAGACTGGCCAAACATGGCAAAACCCCATCTCTACTAAAAATAAAAAATAATAAAAAATAGCCAGGCATGGTGGCAGGCACCTGTAGTCCTAGCTACTTGGGAGGTTGAGACAGGAGAACTGCTTGAACTCCCAGGTGGAGGTTGCAGTGAGACGAGATGGCTCCACTGAACTCCAGCTTGGGCGACACAGCGAGACTCCATCTCAAAAAAAAAAAAAAAAAAGAAAGAAAATGAAAGTACACTCCACAGTGTGGGAGTGGCCCAGGCATAGGGGCTCAAGAGCCCTGTTACAGAATTTTGGGGGGTTTAAATACCCTCTAGAGGTTTCCACTGGCTACTTAGTATACACCCTATGTAAATGGAGAGGATATTTCCTGTCACAGCTGAAGTGTTTCCGTTTGATTTAGTTATAGGAAGTCCTTAGGTTCCCTGCCTCCAGACCCTATTTTCCTGCCTCATTTTGATTCATCTGTTATATTTTTTACTTACTTTCTTATTGGTAGAAACCAGGAATTTTTTATCCCACACGGCAAGTTTTTAAAATGTAAACACTTTCTCTGTTTACCAGTTCATGGTCAGCTCTGGATCTGGTCTACCAATAGGTTGGACAACACATAATTTGCATCATTTTGTTCTTTGTAAATCAAGATGTTCTGTAGACCATGCATTTAAGGACTGGACTTTTGGTTGTTTCCTAATGAAAAAAATGTAGTTAAGTGGTTATAATTCTGAGTGTATAACATTATTGCTAGCACCTTGTTTTGTGATGTCATTCTGATAATGATTGAAAGACTCAGCCTGGATCTTTGGATCCCTGGAGGACCAAATTGCTTTATTTTGATTCTGTTTCTTAGCTTGTAAAAAGGTGACATATTCAAAGGAAATGAAAATGTTAAAATCTAAATCCTAGATTTAAAATGAGTTAACTTTAAATATTTCAGACATCATTTTAATGATTTTATGATATATTCAATTCTAATATCCAAATCTATCTTCATTTTTAGGTAGCTGGGATTATGGGTCACAATCTGCTTTCCAGTCATTCTTTACTCAGGTTATAGACTTGTGCAACTAGAAGCCTGGATATACCATCGACTGATATTGGAAGGCTATGGTAGAGCAAGTTTTAGGGGGAAGATGAGTTCATTTTTGGACAAGTTTTATTTTAGGTGTTTACTTGATATCCAAGTGGAGCTTTTGAAGAGGTAGGGGCAATGCATGTGTGTGTCTAGAGTGCTGAGGGGGGTCTAGGAAATTTGGACAATTTCCTAAGAGTCAGGGGGCAGGATGAGATCACCAGTGGAGTGAGTGCGACACAGAGAAAAAAAAGAGGACTCAGGAAATGAGGCACAAAGAGAGGGAGGCCTGAAGCAGTCTCCTAGTTTAGGCACATTTGGTAATGGAGGGTAGCCTGAGGAATCCAGTATTAGTCACATCTGCTTGACAACGAAGATGTGAGATAATATACATAAAACTTTATCAAGGGTAGTGTTTGCAATGCAAGGCTCAAACCAGAAGATTTTTAGCCTAACCAAATTATTTGGTCATTTTTATAAAGGTGATGCTGCTGGCCAAAAACCAAACACACATATTCAATCAAAATGGAACACAGGGGTATAAAATGAAAAGTAAACATTTAAGGGCATGGAGAGTGAACATTTTCTCTTTCAGCTCACCTCTCAAAGTTGTCCAATTAAGTTTCTTATATACAATTCCTAAAATGCTCTAAGCACCTAAACATATATCTGTTTAACAAACAACAACAACAACAAAAAACTCTCCTCCTCATTTTACTAAAGCCAAGAATTCCACAGTATAGTCATTGGTTCCCGTTAAAATCAGAATTTCACTTGTTCAATGTATATAAAAGTACTAGCTTAATTTTGCCAATTGTAAGAACCAGTTTATGAACAGTTTATTTGTACCTTTTCTTAAAATATAATTTAAGCATGAGAATATATTTGAACCTTCCATATTTGAGAGCTTCTGGCTGCTCAGGCCCCTCTAGTGCAGATCTAAGACACAGACAAAACTCTCACTGCCACCAGAGTTTCTGTGGTAGAATTGTCTTGGGTCTGATACATTCTCAAAAATATCAAAGCAACATTTTTTAAATGAGAGAATGATATAGGGAACAAACAAAAGTGAAATAGAAAACATCTTTCTGGACATATGGCCTCTGTGTATATATGTGAAAAGTAGATGAACAAACATATAAGGTTGCTTCTGGACTGTGTATTTTACATGGAATTTTCATTTCATTCTTTATTTTATTATATTTATTTATTTTTGAGACGGAGTCTCACTCTGTCGCCCAGGCTGGAGTACAGTGATGCGATCTCAGCTCACTGCAAGTTCTGCCTTCCGGGTTCAAGCGATTTCCGGCTAATTTGTATTTTTAGTACAGACAGGGTTTCACCATGTTGGCCAGGCTGGTCTCGAACTCCTGACCTCAAGTGATCTGCCTGCCTCTGCCTCCCAAAGTGCTGAGGTTACAGGTGTGAGCCACCATGCCTGGCCTCATTTCTTTATTGTTTAAATTTTTAATCTATACTTTCAGTAGCATGTAGTATTTACTTAAGGTTATTTTTCAATTATGGCATATTTTGTATTAGTTTCTAGGTAAGTATAAACATTTGGCATAGTTTGTGTATATTTTAGAATAAATAGGTGTTGAAAATTAAGAGATTACAGCATCAAGTTGTTCGGATATCTAAGTACAGACAAATTTCAATTTGTTGAATGTTAAAGCAAAAAATAAAATTTAACTAAGATATTTCAGATTTAGAGATTATACATTTTTAATTGACTATGTTGACTATGTAGATTTATTTATTTATTTGAAGTGAATTAACAAAAATAATCTACAAACTACCTTTAATACTAATGGAGATTTATTTGCCCTCACATATATCTTTTTTAATAAGTAGTTTGAAAATCAGAAAACTTTTAAAAGAACCTAAAATTTGTTTTTTAACTATAGATTTATAGAGAGGCCTAGTGATTTGAAAAACATAACAATTACCTGTTTGTGTTTATTTAAATATATAGTTTCCTTATTCTTAAAATTAGGAGTTAGATTAGATGCTTCCTAAATTCATTTTGTTACTTTTCAACATTTTGTTACAAATCCCACACTCTAATTCCAAATGTGGTCAGGGAGAGTGGATTGGATCTTGTTTAATAGCCCTCTAGTGGCTATAACTTTAAAGGGGCACAATATTTGAGAAAGAAAAATTGTTCCAGAGAAAAGAAAATCCATTTAGAGAAACAAAAGGGCCACGAAGGACAGAAAGGAAGTTAACTCGATAGTGAGACAAGCATTAAATTAGAGGTCAGAGTCAGACAGCGCAAGCCAGGTAGACGATGACATATAAAGTCAGTATTTCCTCTTTTTTTCTTTTCTTTTCTTTCTTCCTTCCTGCTTTCTCTCTTTCCTTCCTTCCTTCTTTCCTTCCTTCCTTCCTTCCTTCCTTCCTTCCTTCCTTCCTTCCTTCCTTCCTTCCTTCCTTCCTTCCTCTCTCTCTTTTTCTTTCTTTCTTTCTTTGTCTGCCTGTGTTGCCCACGTAGATCCCAAACTGCTGGGCTCAAGGGATCCTTCTGCCTTGGCCGCCCAAAGTGCTAGGATTACAAGTGTGAGCTGCCACGCCTGGTCTACAGTCAATATTTTCTGAGTATGCTTTGTACTAGGAGCTTTTCACATATTTTCTCACTTTATGTTTACAAAAACTGTATGAAGATGGTGTAAGTCCCATTTTTACAGGCAGAGAAACTAATGATAGGAGAGGAAAATAACATTCCAAATCATACATTTAAAGCTGGGATTTGATTCCAAATCAATATCTTACAATATCATGTAACAAGTGAAGTTTCAAATTGTGTTTAACTGAAGATAATAAGTTGGGTAGAAGTTGTCCTTTATTCCTTATACCATTACAGCCTCCTGTTGGCTCAACAACTGGACTGGCAGGGGCATAATGGATGTGACATGGTCACCACCCTACTGCACACCTATCCACCTACTTATGGTTCTTGTGAAACTGGAAGTAAGGGGTGGAGTTCACTGATGACTCCCAGGTTCATCGGTGCTAACACAATGCATTAGCTTAAAATGGGTGGAGAAAAAAAAACAGTAATACTATCACAATTTATGCTGAAGGATTGGTTTCTATACCCCAGGTTCTGCAAAGCACACTGTTCACATGCAGCAATTTTTAATCACTTTTGTTGAGATTCATTCTTATCGTATGCCTTCTGTTTCTAATTTTTCTTTATCTTTTTTTCATAACAAGTAATATTGCATCTATAGCCAAAGGCTAGAGATGGGTTGTGTTTGGTAAAACACTACACTGGTTCCAGGCAGTATCTAGAGACGCTGTGAATAGTTTTAAGGATACTTCTCAGACAATGAAACAAGACATGTGTTAGGGAGTGCGTATTAATTTCTAAAGACTGTTTTACAATGGTTACAAAACTAGAGATTATGACATTCTAAAGTAATTTTTAAAAAATATTTGAATATACCCCTAACACAGGGGTTAAAGAAGAAAATTTCCCACAAGGTAGATCTCACTATAGAAAAACCTCTACATGAACATCTGATTGAAAATGTGAATAGGTTTTTTTTTTCCTTAGAAATATTATGAGGTATGAGAAAAATTCTTTTTTTTTTTTTTTTTGAGATGGAGTCTCGCTCTGTGGCCCAGGCTGGAGTGCAGTGGCCGGATCTCAGCTCACTGCAAGCTCCGCCTCCCGGGTTCAAGCCATTCTCCTGCCTCAGCCTCCAGAGTAGCTGGGACTACAGGCGCCCGCCACCTCGCCTGGCTAGTTTTTTGTATTTTTTAGTAGAGACGGGGTTTCACCGTTTTAGCCAGGATGGTCTCCATCTCCTGACCTCATGATCCATCCATTTCGGCCTCCCAAAGTGCTGGGATTATAGGCTTGAGCCACCGCGCCCGGCCCCGAGAAAAATTCTAAGAGCTCTTAGTTTAGACTATGTTCTCAAGAAACTACTAATTCATTGATCTCTTTCAGGGCTCATCAATTGTTCTGCCTTTTAATTTATTTGTATACTTCTATTATCCCTTTACAAAAAAAAAAAATGTAATCTCTTTTGAGGAAGTAGATTGTTTTGCTCATTATGATAGTTTTATTTTCAATGGTAAAAGTAATTAGCATACTTAAAACAGATTTAAAAGAAGTCAAGATGTATAAGGAAAGCACTCATAATCTCCCTTCTCTTCAATCTTATATCCCATGTGAACAAATTGGTAAGCATTCATACCTTTCTCGATTTTCTTTTTTGCTTGTTTGTTTTGAGACAGAGTCTCACTTTTGTCACTCAGGCTGGAGCACAATGACACGATCTCGGCTCACTGCAATCTCTGCCTCCCAGGTTTAAGCGATTCTCCTGCCTCAGCCTCCTGAGTAGTAGGGATTACAGGTGCCCACCACCACCTCTGGCTAATTTTTGTGTTTTTTTTTTTTTGTTTGTTTGTTTGTTTGCTTTTTTTTTGTTTTTCTTCAGTAGAGACGGGGATTTGCCATGTTGGCCAGGTTGGTCTCAAACTCCTGACCTCGTGATCCATCCACCTCGGCTTTCCAAAATGCTGGGATTATAGGCGTGAGCCACTGCATCTGGCCCTTTTTCTATTTTCATACCAACATGTATAGAATTTATTTACTTCTGTTTACTCCACATAATTCTGTAACTTAAAAACATTTTACCTAATATAGATATTTTTCTTTTAAAACATTTGTTTCTAACTTGTTCTTTTTGTAAGTGCCTACTACTTAATAATGTGGTGCACTGTTCCACTGTTGATGGGTATTTTAATTGTTTCCCGTTTTTTGTAATATTGTTATCAAGATTGCAGTAAACAGCTTTGTCTATGTGGCTTCCATGCTGCTAAGTGTATTTCTACAGAATAGCTTCTCAAAAATGGAATGGAAGAATTAATATATGTTGCCAGATCTTCTTCCAAAAAGATCGTAGCATTTCCTACAGTGTCAGTTTGTCTCCTTTGTCCCCACTAGGTAATATATATTATCAATCTCTTAAGTTTATGAAACTGGCAAAATAATAGAACCCAATTATTCTTTACTTTGTATTTTTATGATTATTGGAGATGTCTTTTCAAATGTCAGATGTCAGCTTCACGTTTTAAAGTTCTATTACCTAGCTGCCTTCTTTCTACACTTCTTCTCTTTCTCAGGTACTCCCACAATACTTGTTAATCCACCTAACTGCGGTTTCTAGTCCCATCCATCTATTCTCTGTAAGTAGATCATCCCATAAGCAAGAAAAAAAATCTTCCAACAATGTGGCAATGAAAGCTTTGGGAAACAGTGCTCTCCTCAGTCTTCTTTGGGAATATGTAATATTCAGTGATTTTCAATCCAATAGCCCCTGGGCGACGTTTGTGAATATGTGGGTTGTTTGGGAGTGTCGCAAAGAGTAGAGGTTACTACTTGCATTTAATACATTGTACAGACTTCCAAGGATGCAATATGTCTTGCAAAACCTGGGACAGCCCCTCACAAAAAAGCATGATTCCACCCAAAATAGCAGCAATGGCCTTAGTTAAGAAAGACTGAACTCCCTTAATAATCTGATCAAAGAGAGGAATGCAGATGTACATAAAATTTTCTTTGTAATGTAAAAGGTTCTACTGATCCCTGAAGCCCATCCAGAGACAGCAGATTAAAAACTCCTGTCTAAACCATGTACTATTTAAAAACATGATTGGCAGCATTTGTCTGTTTTAACTTCTTCACATTAGTCTTTCCATCGTACAAGAAGCTGTAAAATAAACTGCTCCTCCTTTTCTGGTAGAAGGTCAAAACAGCCAACAAGTTCCTCAAGCCTCAGGGCATTAATCTCATCCATGAGGTCTCTGCCCTCATGATTTAATCACCTCCCAAAGACCCTCATCTTTTAATACTATCACCTGGGTGATTAGGTTTTAAAGCAGGAATTTTAGAGGAATATAAACATTCAAACCATAGCAGAAAGTAACTCATTTTATTAATGGACACCAAAGTCGATCACTCTCCTGCTGATAGAAAAATCCTATAAAATGCAACCCTCCTACCTCCACTAGAATGTAAGCTCCACAGGGCAGGAAGTTTTGTTCATGGCAGCATCCACATATCTAGAAAAGTTCCTGAAATTGAACTTGATAAATATTTGTTGAATAATTTGATAATATATATGATTAAGATGCTGCTTGAATCTATGTGTTGCAAAAGTAAGTTTTTATTTGACATTCTGGAGTCATTGAATTGTAGATATTAAACTAACTGCTAACCTGGCCGGGTACAGCAGCTCACTCCTGTAATTCCAGAACTTTGGGAGGCCAAGGCAGGTGGATCACTTCAAGTCAGGAGTTCGAGACCAACCTGGCCAACATGGTGAAACCCCTGTCTCTACGAAAAATACAAAAAATTAGCTGGGTGCCTGTAATCCCAGCTACTTGGGAGGCTGAGGCAGGAGAATCACTTGAACCTGGGAGGCGGAGGTTGCAGTGAGCCGAGATTGCGCCATTGCACTCCAGCCTGGTCAACAACAGTGAAACTTCATTTCAAAAAAATAAATAAATAAATAAATAAATAAATAAATAAATAAATAAGCAAACTACTAAACAGCCCAATAAAACTTTGGTTTAGCTTGGCAGCATGCTAAAATTACTTTGACCAGAGTTTTAAAAGAACTAGGAAAGATAGTAAATTAAGGGCTTCAACAAATCTTAAAAATCTTATTTTAAAGGTTAATGTGGATTTTTTCTGATGCAAGAAAACCGTTTGATATACAGAACAGTGAGTCTTAACTCTTAAATCCACCATTTAAATTATACAAAAACACTTACAATAATATACACTTATTATTGAATACCACTGCAAAGCCCATAAAAGAATGCACACCTTGAAAGAAAATAACTGAATCAAAGAGTTTATTATGATGATGTATTGTGAAACAATCAGGCAATATTGGTTATGAATCCCATACTGTACTGTCCATATTTCTTCTTTCAGTTAAAGGTAAATGTCTGATGAAGAATACATTTTTTAGCAAAATTTGCAACATGTTAGCATTTTAAAATATCTGACCCATAATTCATCTTTTAAAAATCACGTTTTCTCATACACTTATAGGATTTTCAGGCACGAATTTTCAAAGACACATTGTGCCGCTGATGAGAAACTAATACTTTCCTGACTATTGTTGGCTCATTGGAAATGCTCTGTTAAGAACAATGGGTTTAGGAAGGGGCACAAAGTATGGGTCAACTGTCTCTGTTCTGTTTATAAACTTGCCACCATCCAAAGAAGAAAGTAATCTGGGCTGGGCATGGTGTGGCTCATGCCTGTAATCCCAGCACCTTGGGAGACCAAGGCTGGTGGATCACCTGAGGTCAGGTGTTCAACACCAGCGTGGTCAACATGGTGAAACCCAGTCTCTACTAAAAATACAAAAATTAGCCAGGTGTAATCCCAGCTATTCGGGAGGCTGAGGCAGGAGAATCTCTTGAACCTGGGAGGCAGAGGTTTCAGTGAGCTGAGATTGTGCCACTGCACTCCAGTCTGGGCGACAGAGTGAGATTCCATCTCAAAAAAATAAAAAAGGAAAAAAAGAAAAAAGGAAAGAAAGAAAGAAAGCAGTCTGCATCTAACATGCCAAATGCTAACATTTATCAGATTTGGAGGGTTATGTTATCTTTGTACAAAGTGGTGGAATCATGAAGCACTTAAGAAACCAAACTAGAGCCAAACAAGCTGCATTCAAATTCCAGTTCTGTCACTTACTAAGCTGTGTAACTTTAGGCTTCACTTTTCTCACCTGTAAAATTAGGCAAATTGGTGTATTAAAGTGGTTATTGTAAAAATTCGATGGCTTGATACATGTAAAGTGCCTAGAACAAAACCTGGCACACAGATATTGGTATGAATATTTGCTAATATTATTACTTAACTATAAGTTTAATATCTCTCATAACTTGAAAAATGAAAGGAAAGAAAATGCCATATAAAGTTAAACTTTCTCCACTGATTCTGATAATTGAAGGCAGAAGTTAAGTTTTCTGAGAGGAAATTTTGTGGTTATTGATCAGCCCTCAAAACCTATCTTGCCCTTATTGCTATAGGTTTTAAACAAGGTATAATGGGTTTTTAAAGAGTCAGTAAAATAATTTGTGTCCTGCATATGGAAAATGCACACGTCTACTAGGGGCTTAATATATTACAAGTAAATTACATCGAAGTTTACTCAAAATATATACTTCATTTTAGAAGTCACAGGAATTTTGGTGGTTGCACGAAAGTTTCGTATTGGCTATCATGGGCATAAATTTGCACTCCATTCTGGTTTTGACTTTATATCACTTCACCTTTGGTAACAACAAATATTTATATCCTATCTCCTCCAACCCCACTTAGATTTACAAAGAATTCCTGTGCACTATCTTATAGGATCCTCAGACCACATGATGTAGTAAGCAGATGAAGGAGTAGGGGAATTGGGATTAAGGAAGAGGCCCAGTGGTTCAACAGGGCCCCCAGTGCCAACCATGTTATGTATCAGGAAACAGCCTATGTGCAGATTTTTAGCAGGACATATCTTGTTGTGATCCCTAACCTACTTAATGCTTCATTTGAGGAAAACGAATGGTTAAGGAGGTTTTCCAAGGTTACATAGTAAAGCTGGGCCTTAAACAACAGTTCTTGGACTCTGAAACCAGTGCTCTTTGGCCATGTCCCCCCAGCAGATCTCATCTTGAATTATAGCTCCCATAATTCCCATGTGTGCTGAGAGGGACCCAGTGGGAGATAATTGAATCATGGAGGGTGATTACCCCACACTGTTCCTGTGATAGTGAAAAAGCCTCACGAGATCTGATGGTTTTATAAGGGGAAACCCCTTTCACTTGGCTCTTATTCTCCCTTGTCTGCCTTCACGTAAGACATGCCTTTCCCCTTCCACCATGATTGTGAGGCCTCCCCAGTCACCTGAAACTGTGAGTCCATTAAACCTCTTTTTCTTTATAAATTACTCAGTCTCGAGTCTGTCTTTATCAGCAACGTGAGAACAAACTAATACAGTGAATTGGTACTGGGTAGTGGGGCACTGCTGTAAAAATACTCAGAAACATGGAAGTGACTTTGGAACTGGGTAACAGGCAGAGGTTGGAACAGTTTGGAGGGCTCAGAAGAAGACAGGAAAACGTGGGAAAGTTTGTAACTTCCTAGAGACTTTTTGAATTGCTTTGACCAAAGTGCTGATAATGATATAGACAATGAAATCCAGGCCGAGGTGGTCTCAGATGGAGATGCGGAACTTGTTGGGAACTGAAGTAAAGGTGACTCTTGCTGTGTTTTAGCAGAGACTGGTGGCATTTGCCCCTGCCCTAGAAATTTGTGGAACTTTGAACTTGAGGGAGATGATTTAAAGTATCTGGCAGAAGAAATTTCTAAGCAGCAGAGCATTCAAGAGGTGACTTAGGTGTTGTTTAAATCATTCAGTTTTAAAAGGGAAACAGCATAAAAGTTCAGAAAATTGGCAACCTGACAGTGAGATAGAAAAGAAAAATCTATTTTCTAAGGAGAAATTCAAGCTGGCTGCAGAATTTTGCATAAGTACTGAGAAACCAAATGTTAATCGCCAAGACAATGGGGAAAATGTCTCCAGGACATGTCAGAGGTCTTCACAACAGCCCCTCCCATCACAGGCCCAGAGGCATAGGAGGAAAACATGGTTTCATGCGCCAGGCTGAGGGAACCCTGCTACGTGCAGCCTGGCAACTTGGTGCTCTGCACTCCAGTGCTCTAGCCATGGCTAAAATGGGTCAAGGTATAGCCCAGGCTGTGGCTTCAGAGGGTGCAAGCCCCAAGACTTGGCAGCTTCCACATGATGTTGAGCCTGTGGATGAACAGAAGTCAAGAATTGAGGTTTGGGAGTCTCTGCCTAGATTTCAGAGGATGTATGGAAATACCTGAATACTCAGGCAGAAGTTTGCTGCAGGGGTGGGGCCCTCATGGAGAACCTCTTCTAGGGCAGTGTGAAAGGGAAATTTGGGGTGGGAGCCCCCACAGACAGTCCCCACTGGGGCACTGCCTAGTAGAGCTCTGAGAAGAGGACAACCATCCTCCAGACCCCAGAATGGTAGAATCACCAACCTCTTGCACTGTGCACCTGGAAAAGCCACAGACACTTAACATCAGCCTGTGAAAGCAGCCAGGAGGGAGGCTGCATCCTCCAAAGCCACAGGGGTGGAGCTACCCAAGACCATGGGGAGCCCACCTCTTGCATCAGCATCACTTGGATGTGAGACATGGAGTCAAAGGAGATCATTTTGGAGATTTAAGACTTTACTTCCCTGCTGGATTTTGGACTTGCATGGGGCCTATAGCCCCTTCGTTTTGGCTAATTTCTCCCATTTGGGATGGGTGTATTTATCCAGTGCCTGTCCCGCATTTTATCTGAGAAGTAACTAACTTGCTTTTGATTTTACAGACTCACAGGTGGAAGGGACTTGCCTTGTCTCAGATGAGACTTTGAACTGTGGACTTTTGAGTTAATGCTGAAATGAGTTAAGAATTTGGGGGACTGTTGGGAAGGCATGATTTGTTTTGAAATGTGAGGACATGAGATCTGGGAGGGGGCAGGGGCAGAAAGATATGGTTTGGCTTTGTCCCCACCCAAATCTCATTTTGAATTATAGCTCCTATAATTCCCACATGTTGTGGGAGATACCCAGTGAGAGACAATTGAATCATGGGGGTAGTTTTCTCCATACTGTTCTTGTGGTAGTGAATAAGTCTCAAGAGATCTGATGGTTTTATGAGGGGAAACCTCTTTTACTTGGCATTCATTTGCTTTTGTCTGCTTCCATGTAAGACATGCCTTTCACCTTCTGCCATGATTGTGAGGCCTTCCCAGCCATGTGGAACTGTGAGAACATTAAACCTCTTTTTCTTCATAAATTACCCAGTCTCAGGTATGTCTTCATCAGCACCATGAAAATCTACAACAATATTTACTTCTCTGGTTACATATCATCCAAAAGATAATGGTGTTAAAGGAGTATGTCCACAATGGAACCAGAACCAAAATAGTTTTTCTGTTATATCTGGTTCAGGCTAAGATAGCTGGTATCTCTTGTCTACTTTATTTCCACAAATATTTTTGGGTGGCTTTATTTCATTCCCCAGTAATTTCAGTTCAAAACAGTCATTAGTACATTCCAAGAGACTTTACATAGAATATATATGTGCAGGTATGTGTGTTTTTACAATCTAAGATATGTGCAAATATACCCATGTCTTTGTATATGTATGCATATCCTATAATGTAAATCTCATTATTTTCTCTACACCTCTCCTGTCATCTCCTTTATTCCCCTCCATACCCATCAAAAAATAGATGCATAGTCATAGAATCATGACAGTCTAGTGAATGTCTAGCAAGTTCTTAAATGAGCCAGAAGAAAGGTGCTCTACATACAATGGGGTGGCATGTTTTTTTAAAAAAACACTTAATCAGAAATAATAATAATTGTGAAACATAAAAAACAATATTTTAGCCCAAAAACTGGGATAGAGAAGATTAATGATTTCTAGGAATAACAGAATCAGCGCTGTGGATTCTAACCTAAATTTGCCATAACTCACTTGTATGACTTTGGGCATGTCATGGAACCACTCTGCAGTTTTATTTTCTCATTGACAAAACAAGATTGACAATACTTACCCTACTTCATAGGAAAGATATTTGTATTACTTAGTTAGTGATTGTAGGGTGTTATTAAGACACACTATGTAATTATTATTGAATTGGCATCTCCTCGTATGTAATTCAGTGGGAATTTTATTATTACCTCTCTAATTGCAGCTAAAGAGTTCATATAAAGCTTTCCATTTGCTCTTCTTCCTCATGAAAGAAGCTTTGCAATATGATCTTTGTGTTAAATATAGTAGTTTTTTTCTTCTAACTACATCTTGAGAAAGGATTGTTGAAACCAATAAATAATAGCTCTCTGTGGACATATTAAGATCTGTAATAAGATGTTCCCTCCTACTTCAGGCCTCAATTAATTAGCACCTCCATCCAATTCAGTAAAACCTTCTGTAAAGGAACTATCACATTTAATTTTGGAACAACATCAAAAGGTTTCAGTTGGCTAATATTTCCCTACTACATATAAATTATGATCAAATCACCTTCACAGTGAAAATATTAGACTTAAAGTCATGAAGTGAATGGAGAATTGGAAATCAAAATCTAACTTCAATAGTTGATATCTGTATATTTAGGTAAGTAATTTCTTAATGTTGTCTTTTTTGTTTTATTTTTGATTATAGATATCAAACTAAATAAAGTAATATTTCTCAAAACTTGAAATGTAAGTCCACATTTGTTAATTTTTTTTTTTTTTTTTTTGAGTCAGAATCTCCCACAGTCACCAGGGCTACAGTGTAATGGTGCCATCTCAGCTGCACCTCCTGGGTTCAAGCGATTCTCCTGCCTCAGCTTCCTGAGTAGCTGGGATTACAGGCACGCACCACCACGCCTGGCTAATTTTGTGTATTTTTAGTAGAGATGGGGCTTCACTATCTTGGCCAGGCTAGTCTCAAACTCCTGACCTTGTGATCCACCTGCCTTGGTCTCCCAAAGTGCTGGGATTACAGGTGTGAACTGGCCTCTGCAATGCTTTTTATAAATTATAAAGTGTTGTGTAAAGTTTACATTATTATTATTGTCATTGTCTTGTCCTTGCTGTGCCCCAAAAAGTCCTGCTAAGGGGTTATAGTCTATTTCCCTTTGTCAGTCTCCCAGAGATCCATTGATTTTTTAAAATTGTGCATCATATAATGCAATGTCTTGCTCTGAATGCTAATCTGGAGTGTGTCAAAGGAGGTGATGCTCCTTCACAGAATACATCTCAGAATGTGTGACCAACATTGAGTCCAGAGAATACAAGTATTACAGAAGTACCTAAAATAAATACATTACATGGACTTGGGAAGGGTTTCAGAATCTTCACTGCCATTTCTTACAAGTGAAGCAATTTCACTTGTTTTCTCTACTTTACAATCCAATTCACATTCATTGACACCCCAGAGCTGAGTCTTATCCAACTAACCATGCAGGGAAGTGTCCATGAATCCACCTTGCCTGCCAGAGCAGAAAACTGCAGAGTCAGGATTAGGGTTGTGGTCTCTTGATGGCATATAGCTCTCCAGAATAGGATTAGAGAACCACTAATGGGAACATGAAGGTAAGTGGAGTTTTTGCAAGTTGTGCCTCAGGTTGCACTGAGTCTCAGTCTGCTCATAGCCTCCTTATATTTTCAGAGGTTAGACATATTGTTTATGCATCAACATAGGCTTAGTTATTTGCTTTTTCAATGTGTTTATAAGTCTTACAGAGAATGTTAACACCTGTCTATTTTTTCATTAAAGAGATTATTTAAATTAGCATACTAGCTTTGTGTATAGCTGGAGGGTAACCTCCACACCAGGTCTAGAGATGCACACAGGTGTAAAGAAGGAGTTCAGGTAATGATTCACCCACAAGTTCTTTACTTGTTTACTTTGAGACATTTTGCAGTTGTGGTGTCTTTCACATCACAAAAGTCAGTGGAACGCCAGTAACCTATACAAAATTCAAATGGGCCTCAAAATTAGCCTATTAACACAGTCACCAGGGCCTTAAAAAAATGTACTTTTTTAGGCTCCACTCCCTGGAGTTCTACCTTAATAGGTAGAGGGTGAAGCCTGAGAATTGATGAGCCAGTTGTAGAAAACACTGCCCTATTCTTGCCTTGCTTTCTCTGAAATATTATTATCATCATCACCAAGATCACCACAATTTACTGACAGTTTATTGTATGCAATATACTATGTAAAGTACTTTTCATTTAAATACGTGAAATCCTGAGTGGTATTAATACGTATTTTATCCGTTTAACAATAAGAAAACTGAAGAACAAAGATTAAATAATACAGAAACCAAATGATGGACCTAGAATTAAAACTCCAGTTTGTTCAACTTCAGAGCTTTTGTTCTTTAATGCCACTTCATACTTGACTTGAGCAGAAGTTTTTATTTCATCAGTCTTAATACTGCTCTTTTTTTTTTTTTTTTGCGGCTTCTTTCTTAAGAAATTTTAGCTTAGCTTTTCCAAGCAGTTTTGCAAACATTTCAAGTAAGTTTGTTAAAATAATTTTCTTTTTATTATACCTTCTTTAAGTTTGGGATACATGTGCAAAACATGCAGGTTTGTTACATAGGTATACACGTGCCATGTGGTTTGCTGTACCTATCAACCCATCATCTACATTAGGTATTTCTCCTAATCCTATCCCCCTCCTAGTCCCACACCCCCTGACAGGCCCCAGTGTGTGATATTCTCCTCCCTGTGTCCATGTTTTCTCATTGTTCAGCTCCCACTTATTAGTGAGAACATGTGGTGTTTGGTTTTCTATTTCTATGTTAGTTTGCTGGGAATGATGGTTTCCAGCTTCATCCATGTCCCTGCAAATGACATGAACTCATCCCTTTTTATGGCTGCATAGTATTCCATGGTGTATATGTGCCACATTTTCTTTATCCAGTTTATCATTGATGGGCATTTGAGTTGGTTCCAAGTCTTTGCTATTGCGAACAGTGCTGCAATAAACATACATGTGCACATATCTTTATGGTAGGATGATTTATAATCCTTTGGGTATATACCCAGTAATGGGATTCCTGGGTCAAATGGTATTTCTGGTTCTAGAACCTTGAGGAATCACCACACTGTCTTCCACAATGGTTGAACTAATTTACACTCCCACCAACACTGTAAAAGCTTTCCTATTTCTCCACATCCACTCCAGCATCTGTTGTTTTGTGACTTTTTAATGATCGCCAATCTAACTGGCGTGAGATGGTATCTCACTGTGGTTTTGATTTGCATTTCTCTAATGACCAGTGATGATGAGCGTTTTTTCACATGTTTCTTGGCCACATAAACGTCTTCTTTTGAGAAGTGTTTGTTCATATTTTTTTGCCCACTTTTTGATGGGGTTGTTTTTCTCTTGCAAATTGGTTTAAGTTCTTTGTCGATTCTGGATATTAGCCCTTTGTCAGATGGATAGATTGCAAAAATTTTCTGCCATTCTGTAGGTTGCCTGTTCACTCTGATGACAGTTTCTTTTGCTGTGCAGAAGCTCTTTAGTTTAATTAGATTCCAGTTGTCAATGTTGGCTTTTGTTGCCATTGCTTTTGGTGTTTTAGTCATGAAGTCTTTGCCCATACCTATGTCCTGAATAGTATTGCCTAGGTTTTCTTCTCTACTCCAGAAAACTGGTCACAAAACCTTGAAAATAGATATTTTTTGAGTTGACAAGATGTATTCTAGGTCAGAGATTTTAATACATACTTTCCCCCAATTTTCTCCTTTGAAATTAATTATTCTGCTAATCTGATATATATCTAAAAAGTTTCATGGCACACACAATACTTCTATTCTGTATGTTGCAATGTTAAAGCCAAAAGAAAACATTTTTGTTCATAAGTGCTACCAAAACTCAGATTCTTTGCTGGTGAGATTTATAGTAGAGGTAGCTAATAAAAATGTGTCTTAAATTGTTATGATCATGATTAAAGTACAAATGTTAGTCACTGATATTTAACTGTGTGTTCTACTGGGCCTTGGAAGGCTTAAGCCTGTACTCAAAAACTCTTCCCCACATAACGTATTGTATTGAGAGTAAAAGATAGTAAGATAATTCTTTTTTTAATTTTTCAAAGTTTTTTTGAGATGGAGTCTCGCTCTGTTGCCCAGGCTGGAGTGCAGTGGCACGGTCTTGGCTCACTGCAACCTCCACCTCCCAGGTTCAAGCAACTCTCCTGCCTCAGCCTCCCGAGTAGCTGGGACTACAGGCACATGCCGCTACGCCTGGATAATTTTTTGGATTTTAGTAGAGATGGGGTTTCACCATGTTGCCTAGGCTAGTTGTGAACTCCTGAGTTCAGGCAGTCCACCTGACTTGGCTTTCCAAAATGCTGGGATTACAGGCATGAACCACTGTGCCCCAGCCAGTAATAAGACAATCCTTAAATGTTTTGCTACATCTTTAAGAATTAAAAAACCAAAATACTGGTTCCAACTTTTTGAAAAAGAAAAATAACACACACACACATACATATATTGATGCATATAGGATAAGGATTTTAAATAGACTTTGCTGTGTAATTTTTGTTAATACATATATTCATACACATATTTATGTAGTATATGTGATATTTTGTTACATGCAAACAAAGCATAAGAATTAAATCAGTTTTTAAAATATCTATCACCTTGAACATTTATCATTTCTGTGTGCATCTACCAATTTATGGAATAAATTAGGAAGAATTCCTTCCTCTTCAATTTTGTGGAATAGTTTTGAGAACTGGTCTTAGATATTATTCATGAGTTTGATAGAATTCAGCAATAAAGTCATTTGGTCCTGGGCTTCACTTTGTTGGGAGACTATTCCTGATTCAGTCTTGTTACTTCTTATTGATTTGTTCAGGTTTTCTCTTTCTTTCTGATTCAATCTTGGTAGGTTGTATGTGTCCATAAATATAATTTATACATTTCCTCTGGGTTTTCCAGTTTGTTAACACCTAGCTGTTCAAGGTAGTCTTTGATGATCTTTTGTATTTCTGTGGTATCTGTTGTAATGTATCCTTTTTTGTTTCTGATTTTGTGTATTGGGGTCTTCCCTCCTTTTTTTCATGGTGGGTATAGCTAGCAGTTTATTGATTTTCTTTTTGTCTTTTCACAAAACAACTTTTCATTTCATTGATACATTGTATGTTTTTTAGTCTCATTTTGTTTAGTTTTACTCTTATCTTTATTATTTCTTTCCTTGTACTAATTTTGGGTTTGGTTTTGTAGTTTCTTGCTTTTCTAGTTCCTTGAGGTGCATTGTTAGGTTATTTATTTGAAATCTTTCCATTTTTTTAATATAGGCATGTATTACTATAAATTTCCCTGTTGGAACTGCTTTTGATGTATCCCATAGGTTTTGGTATGCTGTGTCTTCATTTTCATTTGTTGAATAATGTTTTTAAATTTTCCTTAATTTCTTCACTGACCCAATGGTCATTCAGGAGTATGTTGTTTAATTTACATATTTTACAGTTTTCAGAGTTCTTCTGTTATTAATTTCTCATTTTATTCCATTGTGGTCTGAAAAGATATTTGATATTATTTTAATTGTTTAAAATATGTTCAGACTAGTTTTGTGACCTAACATATGTTCTATCCTAAAGAATGTTCCATGTGCTGATGAGAAGAATCTGTATTCAGGAGCTTACGGATAAAATGTTCTGTAAATATCTTTTAGGTTCATTTGGTCTAAAGTGCCGTTTAAACACAGTGTTTCTTTGTTGATTTTTTGTCTAGGTCATCTGTCTAATGCTGAAAGTGGGGTGTTGAAGTTCCCAACAATTATCGTATTGAAGTCTTTCCCTTTAGATCTGATAACATTAACTATATGAATCTGGGTGTTCTGGTGTTGGGTGCATATATATTTAGAATTGTTATATCCTTCTGTTGAATTAATTTCTTTTTGTTTTAATGGAGTTTCGCTCCTGTTGCCAAGGCAGGAGTGCAATGGGGCAATCTCAGCTCACTGCAACCTCCGCCTCCCACTTTCAAGCAATTCTCCTGTCTCCGCCTCCTGAGTAGCTGGGATTGTAGGTACGCACCACCACATCCAGCTTATTTTGTATTTTTAGTAGAGATGGGATTTCTCCATGTTGGTCAGGCTGGTCTCAAGTTTCCAACCTCAGGGGATCCACCAGCCTCGGCCTCCCAAAGTGCTGGGATTACAGATATTAGTCACTGCACCTGGCTGAATTAATTTGTTTATCATTAAATAATGACCTTATTTGCCTCTTTTCACACTGTTTTTAACCAAAGTCTGTTTTATCTGATATAATTATAGGTACTACTGCTCACTTTTGAGTTTCATTAATGTGGATTACCTTTTTCCATCTCTAAATCTATATGTGTTTTATAGGTATTAAGTTTCTTGTAGGCAGCATGTAGTTCTGTCATTTAAAAAATTTTTAAAGCCAGTTTATATCTTTTAAGTGGAATGTTTATTTACATTCAAGATTATTGATATGGGAGAACTTGTTCCTGTGATTTTGTTCATTATTTTCTGGTTGTTTTGTACTTCCTTTGTTCCTTTGTTTCTCTCTTATTCTTTATCATTGCAGTTTGGTTGTTTTCTATAGTGGTAATGGTTGAGTCCTTTCTCTTTTTCATATGTGTGTTTGTTCTACCAGTGAATTTATATTTTTGTGTGTTTTCACGATGGTAGATATCATCCTTTCACTTCCAGGTATAGGATTCCCTTAAGCATTTCTTGTAGAGCTGATCTAATGGTGATGAATTCCCTCTGTTTTGCTCATCTGGGAAATATTTTATTTCTCCTTTATTTTTGCAGGATAGTTTTGCTGGGGATCATATTCTTGACTAATAGTTTTTTGCTTTGTTTTGTTTTGTTTTTTGTTTATTTGTTTTATTTTTTAGCACATTGAATGTATCATCCCATTCTCTCCTGACCTATAAGGTTTCTGCTGAAAAATTCACTTTTAGTCCGATGGAGTTTCTTTATATGTGACTAAATACTTTTCTCTTACTGTCTTTAGAATTATCTCTTTGACTTCTGACAGTTTTACTATAATGTGCCCTGAAGACCTTTTTGGGTTGTTTCCATTTGGGGATCAGATATCTGGATGTCTAAATCTCTTTTGATTGCTTTTTGGCACCTCATATGTCACACAGGCATTCTTCAATATTTTGGGTTTTTTTTTTTTCTTTTCCTCTTTTGTTTTTGTCTTACTGCTCTATTTCAAAAGACCTGTTTTTAAGTCCTGAAATTCTTTCTTCTGTTTGATTTAGTCTATTATTGAAGCTCTTGATTATATTTTTATTTTATTTGTTAAATTTTTCCATTCTAGAATTTCCATTTTATACATTTTAATGATATATATCCCTTTTTCTCATTTAATTTTTAATTTTTGTGAGTACATAGTAGGTGTATATATTTGTGGGGTACAAGAAATATTTTGATACAGACATGCAATTTGAAACAATCACATCCTGGAGAATGGAGTAGCCATCACCTCAAGCATTTATCCTTTGTGTTACAAACAATCCAATTATGCTCTTTTAGTTATTTTAAAATATACCATTAAGTTATTGTTAAGTAGGGTGTCTTATTCATTCTTTCTAACTGTTACATATATGACTGCACTCATTAACCATCTTCACTACCCTTCCCAGACTGGTGATGTTCATCTTTTTATGCCTGGATTATTTCATTTAACATAAAGATCTCTATTTCCATCTATTTGCTGTTGCAAATGACAAAATCTCATTTTTTTAATGGCTGAATAGTACTCCATCATGTGTATGAACCACATTTTCCTCATCTATTAATCTGTTGATGGACACTTAGGTTGCTTCCAAATCTTAGCTATTGTGAACAGTGCTGCAACAAACATAGGAGTGCATGTATCTTTTTGATATCCTGATTTTCTTTCTTTTTTTCTTTTGAGATGGAGTCTCACCCTATCGCCCAGGCTAGAGTGCAGTGGTGTGATCTCGGTTCACTGCGACCTCTGCCTCCTGGGTTTGAGTGATTCTTTTGCCTCAGCCTCCTGAGTAACTGGGATTACAGGCATGCGCTACCATGCCTGGCTAATTTTTTCTATCTTTAGTAGAGACAGGGTTTCACCATGTTGGCCAGGCTGGTCTCAAACTCCAGACCTCATGATCTGCCTGCCTCAGCCTCCCATAGTGCTGGAATTACAGGTGTGAGCCACCACACCTGGCCCTGATTTCCTTTCTTTTGGGTATATACTCAGCAGTGGGATTGCTGGATCACATGGTAGCTCTAAAATTAGTTTCCCGAGGAGCCTCCTAACTGTTCTCCATAGTGACTGTACTAATTTACATTCCCACCAACAGTAAACAAGGCTTCACTTTTCTCCACATCCTCAGCAGCATCTGTTATTGCCTCTCTTTTGGATGTAAGACATTTTAAATGGGATGAGATGATATCTCATTGTACTTTTGACTTGCATTTCTCTGATGATCAATGATGTTGAACATTTCTTCATATGCCTGTTTGCCATTTATATGTCTTCTTTTGAGAAATGTATATTCAAACATTTTGCTTATTTTTTTATCAGAATATTACATTTTTTTTTCTTACAGAGTTCTTTGAGCTCCTTATATATTCTGGTTATTGACCCCATGTTAGATGAATAGTTTGCAAATGTTTTCTCCCATTCTGTGGTTTGTCTCTCCACTTTGTTGATTATTTTATTTGCTGCACAGAAGCTTTTAAACTTGATGTGATCCCACTAGTCCATGTTTGTTTTGGTTGCCTGTGCTCGTGGGGTATTGCAGCCCTCCAGGTAGACACAAGGGGATGTCAGTGGGTCTCCAAGGATTAGTGCATGCAGGAGATGCTAGGACTCAGGGGAGATGCAGTCTGGTGGGGGCTGGGCTCTCAAAATGGTGTTGTGCTGCAGCTGTTTGGGTCTCAGGGCATGTGTGGGACCTCTATCTGGAGCAATGCTGTCATGCAGACTCCAGGCAGCTTCTTATACTAGCCTCAGACTCCTCAAGGGTCAAGCAGCTCTCCCATGGCTAGAAGTGCAAGAGTCCATAGTGGGAATGTAGACCACTGGGGATCACTCACTTACCCTTTCCCTGTACTGAAAAGTCTCTCTGGGATCCCAGCTGATCTTGCCCCAGCAGACTTCCTTACTTCCGTTTCCTTCCTGGTTTCAAGTGTTTCCTCTGCTAAATTCCAGTGTTCTCCCTTAGATTCTCCATTTGAAGCATGGTTATTTTGGTTCTTATTTGTGCAGGAGATGAGTGTCGGGTACCTCTAGTCAGCCATTTTCTATGTAAAATTTAAATGACTGGATTATTTGTTTGTATTATGGTTCGTATAATATGTGAATGTAATAGAACTCTTGAAGCAGTGGCCCAGAAAAATTGGCTGTTATGACAGAAGATCCATTGAATCAATGAAAATTTCCTTTAAATGGGAAGACATCTTTTCCATTCTGGCTTTCATGACCCTGAACTTTCCTTATAAGTCATTTATTTTTTTGGTTAAGAAGTATTTATTGATCTCTATGTATGAAGCTTTACCGTAAATTCTGCTTAAATTAACTAGGTCAGTAAAAAAAGGAACATACCTTTGCAATTCTTCTGTTGTTTTTAATATTAATCTAAAGCACTATAACATGGCTAAAGGAATGTCTTTTTTTCTATCTACTTATCCTACTTATTTTTTCTATAAAAATAAGATAATACTTATCTACTTTATAACTTTTTAATTTTTTTGTACAAGGACACAGAATTCATCGATTAGTGTAAATCTAGTAATAAAATATTATTTCAGTAGAACAAAGAATTTTAAAAGTAGTCATTTCAGCAAATGTCAAAGAATGAGTTGCTGTACATGTCAAGACTTCCATCTTATTTCTCAATATTTTTACCTTTAAGACCCCAAAGCAAGTATCATTTATTCAAATAACTAAAAACTAAACAATACATTTTCATCAGATGTTTCCTGTTTTAGTTGAGCACTAGATAACATGTATGGAAGAACTATCTGACATTATTACTAGATGATTGCTCCACAGTTTGCACACTTTTGTCTATACAGTATAATTTGAAGGAAGGAACTTGTATTAATTGGGGTTCTTTGTCACAAACAACAAAACTCATTTTAACCTTTTTTTTTTTTTCGAGACAGAGTCTTGCTCTGTGGCCCAGGCTAGAGTGCAGTGCCACAATTTCAACTAACTGCAACCTTGGCCTGCCAGGTTCAAGCAGTTCTTGTGCCTCCTGAATAGCTGGGATTACAGGCGTGTGCCACCATGCTTGGCTAATTGTGTACTTTTAGTAGAGACAGGGTTTTGCCATATTGGCCAGGCTGGTCTCAAACTCCTGACCTCAGGTGATCCACTTGCCTTGGCCTCCCAAAGTGTTGGGATTACAGGGTGAACCACCGCGCCAGGCCCATTCTAACCAAATTTAAATAGTAAGAAATATATTAACATATCTTAGAAAGGGCATAGAATCTTTATGACAGTCAGAGAGGCTAAACCACATTGTAGAGTTACTCCAATAAAGATCCCATGGCTCTCTTATTGGGCATAGACAACCCCATCTTACACTACTGACCTGGGATACCATATACTTGAAATTCTATCATTGCTAGCCCCCAAAACCACATGCTTCTGCAACCGTCTTCTCTAGAAAATATATTTTAAGTGGTGCTTGCCACTTCACATTATTCTTTTCCAACTGAGAGTTTCACATAAGTACACATGATTAGCAAAGCCAAGGTGGCTTGGCTGTGGCCTAGATTTCTAACTTGAGGAAGGATGTCAAAAATAATGAAGGGCAAAACATGAGAAGTAGCTACTATAGACCTTTTCCTGACCTACCTGTCATAGGCTGCATTTATTGCTTTGTGTTAAATATCTTCTTGACATTATTAGGTCCTCTTTCCAAAGCAAATTCCCATTTAAGAGGTGACATAAAATCGTGTGCAACTTAATGCATTTTTTCTCAGTTTCCTTTGCTTGAACGAGAAATTCTGGATGGTATGGGAACAAAGAATGTATGAGAAAGAATGAAAACGCATCTACTGGTACAGAATAGTAAGGCAGGATAAATTTTGGTTTCCCAAATTGTTTAGAATCTTGGATCCTAGAAGGGTGAAAAGAGCCCAACAATCTTTCTCCCCCTATCATTTGAAAATGTATCAATGTATTTGTGCATTCAGTTGTTAGAAAATATTCTTCCAGTGGCTTGTAAAGATCATACCACTTTCACATCACAGAGCAAGCAGCTAGTTTCTTGTTTAGGTAACAACAGATAGAAGGATCTTGAGGAGCCTACTGAATTATAGTGATCCCATAATCCTAAACTTTACTAACTATAAAAATTCTATTCATGGGCTGGGTGCAGTGGCTTACACCTGTAATCCCAGCAATTTGGGAGGCTGAGGCAGGAGGATCACTTGAACCCAGGAGTTTGAGACCAGCCTGGGCAAAATAGAAAGACCCCCATCTCTACAAAAAATTTTAAAATTAGCCATTCATGGTGGCCCTCATCTGAAGCCCTGGATACTTGTGAAGCTGAGGTGGGAGGATGACTTGAGCCCAGGAGTGACAGGTTACAGTGAGTTTTAGTCACATCACTGCACTCCAGCCTGAGTGAAACAGTGAGACTTTATCTCAAAAAAAAAAAAAAAAAAAAAAAAATCATACATTATGACTGTAATAGCAGCAGAATATCCATTTTTCCAGGAAACTGCTAAGTAGAGCTCTGTGCCACAGTTCAGGCTTCCCAAGGAAGCCAAGGAGAGACAAAAATAGCCACAGAACAAGTTGTGTCCTTTGGTGCCTTCATCTCCCTTTCTGCTCCTTAAAACCCAGGGATTTCTCTTTTATCCATCTGAAGCACCTTTCACAGATATGTCCACCACAATCAAAAACACATTTCAGGATCTAGTGTTCATTCTATGGCAGTGACTTTCAAACTTTTTTGACTGTGTTCTTCCATAAAGAATATATTTTACCTCATGTCCCAGTATATACATATGTGATTGAAATTAAAATATCATTAAATAATATCTTCCCTTACTAAGACAGAAAAACAAATATTTTCTGTTCTATTTTATTTCATTTATTTTGTGTTTAAGCCAAGACCCAATAAATTGATTTCATAAACTTGTAGCTTAAAAACACTGGTCTCTGATGGCATAAATGCTTAATAGAATTAATGTTTCCCCACTTAGGTATATTTTCATTTTAGCAAAATATGCAAAGTAAGGACAAAGAAATGTATCTCAGCTGCATGGTGGTTCACGCCTGTAATTCCACACTTTGGGAGGCCGAGGCAGATGGATCACCTGAGATCAGGAGTTCGAGACCAGCTTGGCCAACTTGGTGAAACATTTCTCTACTAAAAATACAGAAATTAGCCAGATGTGGTGGTGGGTACCTGTAATCTCAGCTACTTGGGAGACTGAGGCAGGAAGAATTGCTTGAACCCAGGAGGCAGAGGTTGCGGTGAGCCAAGATGGCATTGCTGCACTCCTGGCTGGGCAACAGAGGACAGAGCCAGACTCCATCTCAAAAAAAAAAAGAAAAAGGAAATATATCTCTAAATGTTAAATTTTAGATACCAATAAGCTTATTCCAAAGGTAGTTTTGGAAAAGCAAGAAAAAATTTCACTATTTCTGAATTTCTCTTGAAGGTTCTGTTTTTTATTAATGTTTTTAGTTACAAAAATAACATATTTTCTAATAAGAAACCTAGAAAATGCCAAATAACTACAAAGTTATAAAATAAAATTCACCATAATCTGACCACCCAAAGATAACCACTGTCAACATTTTGCTTTTATCTGTCTAGTTATTTGTTATATATGTACTTACATATATAATGAAAAGTTTAAATAGCATGCATTTTAAAAGAGTGTGTAATAAATGTTTACATGTTAATAATGATACTAACATCCTATTACAACTTAATTTTTAGGTGACAACAGTCTATCATATGGATGTATAATGTGAATTAAGATTGTTCCCATTTTTTGAATTTTATAAACAACAAGCCATCAGTGTAAGCATGTTTCTGAATACTTCCACTTTTTTCTTTTTATTTTATTTTATTTTATTTTTTTTGGATACGGAGTCTTGCTCTGTCGCCCAGGCTGGAGTGCAGTGGCACGATCTCGGCTCACTGCAACCACCACCTTCCAGGTTCAAGCGATTCTCCCGCCTCAGCCTCCCAATCTGAATACTTCCTTGGGTTAAATTCCTAGAAGAGGTGCTTAGAGGTGAAGGAATCATACACTTAAAGTCTCTGACTTGGATATTGTCTTTGCGTTTGTGAGGTCAATGACACAAAATTCTTTATAGCAACTGGACCATCTTGAGTAGTATTCAGCTTTCAAAACCTGTAGTACATTTATTGACATTTGGATTGTGATTAATAACTGAATCTCAAAGGCAGTTCTAAAAGGTAAAAGAAAAAAATGAGAAACCACAAATCCTTAATAAGCAACTGAGATAGGCTGTGAAAAGGCGTGTGGTCGCTGAGCAACCACCAACAATGCAGAGGTTTGGGGATGGGAACATATTAGCTGCCTCTGTGGTTGTGTTTAGAAGCTCACATCAACTTTAACGCCATCTAGTATTATACCTCTTAGTCTTCTTCCAGTTCCTTTCCTCTCTGATTTCCATTCTGGCCCCCGCAACTCTGAAATGTTGTGCCCCCTCTCAATATTCTGGCCTTAGTTAATCTCTTAATGAACTGTGTCAATTTTGCTTGCAAATTGGAACCTGATCATTGCCTCCCAACAAACATCTAATAATTTATTGGAGGATGTCAACCAGTACCTTATTACTTTGACATGTTAGAAGACCAGCATCTTCTACAAGTCTTACAATTCCCTATAATCTTGGACCATAGCAGAAAAGGGATGGTTTATTTTGAGGCAAAGATGAAGGGAGCTGCAGTTAGGGAAAGGGCAAGGAATTATCAAAGAAGAGAAAAATTGGCATAATTAAGATATAGTGTCAATAGGATTATCTTTGTATGGGAGAGATTTGAAACACAGTCATTCATTTCTTATTTATTTATTCATTCACTTATTGATTCACATTTATTAAATCCCCATAATAAGGCTGTCAGTCACTGGAAAGTCAAAGTTAAATATCTCATAGTCATTTTCCTTAAGGAGCTCATTGTCTGAAAAATGAGCATCCAATATTTTCAGTTAGATCAAAACTTAGAAGGGAGGGGAAATGGTAGATATGTTTCTCAGTGTAAACTTCAGGTTGAGATAGAAGAAGTAGCATGATTGGCCAGGGTATAGGTTGGAGCTGAGTACAGTAACATGCTGTGGTGCGTGTTGGGTACCCTGGACACTGGAGATCCTGGAATTGTATCCTAGAACTGCAATTTGGGATATAGTTATAACATGCTCTTACAAACTTAGCACTCAATGGCATGTCATAGATATGCCATTAAGTTAAGTGCTGCCAAGTAAGAACAATTATGCCTTGACTTCATGACATTTACATCATCGGAGCACCCAAAGGAGAGAAGTGATTTGTTTGATATTTCACAAAAGAATTATAAATAAAGCAGATGCCTGATCTCTTATTTTATTTTTCTTTTTGAGACAGGGTCACCCATTGGTTTGTCACTCAGGCTGGAGTGCAATAGCACATTCATGTTTTACTGCAGCCTCAACCTCCTGGACTCAAGCAATCCTCTTGCCTCAGCCTCCTAAGTAGCTGAGAATACAGGTGCATGCCACCATGCCCCGCTACTTTATTTTTATTTATTTTTAGAGATGGGGTCTCACTATGTTGCCCAGGCTGGTCTCGAACTCTGAGCAATTCTCCTGCCTCAGCCTCTCAAAGTGCTGGGATTACAGATGTGAGCCACCTTGCCCAGTCAGATCTTTTAAGAAGGGTTATCAAAATGGGTTGGTCACAATTGGGTTTATTCTAGAAGGCACCTTCCTGGACCAAGGAGACTTGCATAAAACACCGCAAGTTAAGACTCAACTATCTTAGGCAAAAAGTTAATCTCCCTCCTTAAGTTACTCAGTTGTTCCTCTAGAGGAGCTGTACCATCTTCTTTGAAAACACATAGGACAATGGTTAGTCATACTGGAAAGAATAATAGTGACAAATCAAAGGAAAATGCAATAGTTGAAATAACATTGCAAAATTTTAAGACATAAATAATCCAGATTGTGCCACCAAAACCCAGATATTGAAAAAAATTGGTATCAGTAACATTTGTAAAGAAGCACATTATTAAATTAAGTTAAAAATTATACTAAATACTTGTGCTCCGTTTTGGCTGTGCTTTACCCCTAGTTTTGTGTAACCAAGGTGTCACTACCTATCTCAAAAGGTGTTATGAAATTCTGTAAGCAAACTTAGTTTACTAAAGTAAATATTAGGAGTAGGAAAATATGTTTGACTGGAACTCCTGAGATCTGGATCCTATTCTAGTTTGCCAGTAACTAGTCTAAATCTGAACAAATGAATTCCTTTTTTGACTTTCCATTTCTTCATATTTAAGTTAGGGATCTGACTGATTTACACAGTTCCATCCAATTATGTAATTTTGTCTTTTTGCCCACCTTGGCCTTGTGTGTGTGTGTGTGTGTGTGTGTGTGTGTGTGTGTGTGTGTGTGTGGTGGGGCTTGGGGCTGGTATTAGTGACCTGGAAATCAGAGTTTGTTATCTCTCCAGTACCGGCAGCTCATTATAACATGCTGAATAACCTCACAGTTTCTTTGGGAAGAAAGGGAATGAAAAACTGTCTTGTAGCTGTGAAGACCCAGAGAGTACTCAATAGAATGCAAGGAGGGGAGGATTAATACTTATTCAAGGCCTGAGGGCAGTGAAGACAGGCTAGACCAAGAAAATCAGGGAGCTTTTTCTGCCTACCTTACTGTTTACTGAGGACCCCTGTGGATTTTTTCCCCCCTTTCACACTGCTATCTGGCTTAAGAAAGTTCCAAAATGTTTCTTTTCTGGAATCCTGTGACCCCTCAAGTCATGATGCTAATTGCCTTACTTTAGCCTTGGCAGGAGCAGGACCATACCTCTGCTTTTATGGTTTACAGCTAAACAAAAGCCTTTTGTTCTTTCCCTCCCCCCCCCCCCCCCCCCCCCCCCCCCCCCCCCCGCCCCGGCCCGCCACCCTGCTCAGTTCTTCATAGGGCCGAACAATTTTTTTTTGTTTTCATTTGAATAGATCATTTTGAGCTGCCATAAACACCCATTCCAAGCATACAGAGTCAATGCATTAGCCAGCCAACACTTCAACTGATAGAAGGTGACTTTTGGGTCAGGTATTAGCCATGAAGAGGTATTCCAATATTTCACCTGTTGGATTTACATGTTATGGAATACTTAAATATGGGACACTGTGGTGAGAAGTGTGCAAATGTTTAGGTTGTCACCACTTCAAGCGGTTGCTCACAACACAACCAACTTGTGGCACTTGTACCACACAGGTCCTATCTTGCTAATTATTTATGGTAATTACACCAGAGGAAAATACACAGAACAAGCTGGAAAATAGAGATGTGAGTTTAAGGGAGAGGTAGGGAAGGGTGGAGATAGAAGGGAGTGGTGAATGAAAAGGGTGTGGTGTATGTTCTGGTTCTGAAACCTTAATGTCTGCCAACCATGCAGTAGATCTAGAGGTATCTGTAGCAAAAAAAAGTTCTAGAAATTGTGTTCGAGTTTTTGTTCCTAACTATTGATTTGAAATGCACCCTCTTAAGTATACATTAAAAGAGTAAATAACTGTTTTCCAATTTAAAGCAAAATAAGCCCACCCATTGTTTCTGTTCTTTGAATCTTTATGTGCTTATCAGAAACACTGGTATATCTCATAACATCATTAATTGTTATTTCCAACATTTTAATTTATTTTTCTTCTGCTATCCTGCTGAACAGTTCTTTCCACAGCATCAGAAATTTTAAAAATATACATTTAAAAGGTTTCTTGTTTAAAATATTTCAAGATTTACATTTACAATATTCTGATTTTTAAAAAATCTGGTGAATATATTTTGGGTTTTTAAAATTTCATATAGGAGCCAGGCCCGGTGGCTCACGCTTGTGATCCCAGCACTTTGGGAGGCTGAGGTGGGCGGATCACGAGGGTAAGAGATTGAGACCATTCTGGCCAACATGGTGAAACCACATCTTTACTAAAAACACAAAAATTAACTGGGCATGGTAGGATATGCCTACAGTCCCAGTTACTTGGGAGGCTGAGGCAGGGGAATCGCTTGAACCCAGGAGGCAGAGGTTGCAGTGAGCCGAGATTGTGCCACTGCACTCCAGACTGGGCAACAAGAGTGAAACTCCATCAAAAAACAACAACAACAAAAATTCATATAGTTATCTATCCTGTAGCTTTAGTATGTGTTTGGGAAATTTGTTAAACTGTCTAAACTTCAATTTTCTCAGCAATAAAATGGGATCTGAATACGTCCTAATGATTGTTAAAAGGATTAAATAAGATCACGTAGACAATTCACCCGGCACTGTTACAGTAGGTAGTAAGGCAGACAGGAGCAGAACAGGAGACGGCTGCCTCACCAGAAATGCCAGGCAGCCATCAAGTGATGGTCAGATGGCTGTTGAACTGCCTCTCTAAAATAATAAATTGTCGCAGCCAGCACCAAGAAAAGGAAGTCTCCAAACAGACAGAAAAAAACTTGATGCTGGTGACCAGCAACTTCCTAATAAGATCTCAGGAGTTGGGTTAGTGAGCTCCAGTGCGTGCATTAAGAGACAAAACAGTGGAGTTTAACTGGTATATGACCTTCCTCTAGGAACACTGGACTAGTAAGGGAAAAACGCCTCAAGCGAGCATGCACACAACTTTAGTGAACACGTTGTGCATGCGGCCCCTCCCAAGTGCTGGTAGGCCACTCTGCATGCAGACAGCCCCCCCACCAAGGAAAGAATCATGGGAGAAGTAATGCAACCTCGAAAGCATGCCAACATATAAGACCCCGAGTCAAGGGTCAAAGTGTGCACTTGAATCTCTCAAGTCGCTTGCTTGACCCTCTTCCAAATGTACTTTACTTCCTTTCATTCCTGCTTTAAACTTTTAAAAAAACCTTTCACTTCTGCTCTAAAACTTTGCCTCGGTCTCTCACTCTGCCTTGTGCCCCTCAGTCTAATTCTTTCTTCTGAGGAGACAAGAATTGAGGTTGTTGCAGACCCATATGGATTTGCCACCACTCACAGTACAAACCCCAACAGTGGTAGTTAAGTCATGAATATAAGGGTATTATTAGCCTGACAAACACAACGGAGTCTTCAAAATGTTTTTTACTTCAAATGGCTCAAAAATAATTTATCAACATGAATTTAAAGATTTGTGAGAGTTTCATTGTTTAAAACTACATCTATTCACATAACCTATTCTCTGTGGTCAAAAGGCCACAGTATAAGTGAAAGATGAGATCTGTAGGGTAAGTAGGTACTAGGCAGCTTGCAGGGGATATGAGGATCTAAGAATATACAAAGGTGGGGGTGCAAATTTGGTCAGGGAGAGAAAGTAAACACATGCACAGAATTGCGAAAGTCCCCGAATTGAGCTGCACTTCAGAATAATATTGAAGTTTTAAAAACTTACTGATGCCCGGGTCCTCCCCCAGAGGGTCTGATTTAATTGGTCTGGGATGGCCTCGGCATGGGATATTTTAAAGTCTCTAAGTGATTTTAATGTCTAGTCAAGGTTCAGAACCAGCACTCTACAAACAAGAAATCAGGGAGTTAGAAGAAAATAGAGAGATCTGATTACTGAGGGAGGAGAATAGAAAGACTAGAATGGAAGAAGCAGACAATTTGTGAAATGCCTTGCAGACTATGCAGTGCCATCCTATGCTGTGCTACGCTAAGAACTTTAGGCTTTATTCTGAAGAGAAAGTAGTTGCAAGATAAAGAGTGAAGTGATCAGGTTTGCTAGAACTGGGTGCAGGGTCAAGAATTGATTATAGGGAACAAGACTAAAGGCAGGAGCTGAGTTAGATGAGTAAGAAGTTGTAATTGTCTAGGCTAAATACGGGCAGTTGTAATGGGTTGGAGAAAAGTGAAGCGATTTGAGATGCCTTAAGGAGGAAGAGCTGACGGAAGTTCATGACCTGATTGGAAAGCAAAGATGAGAGGAATTGGCTGGAGATGCTGTTAATTGAGGTAATCCAGAAAAAGTGAAGTCTGTGAGAAGGAGATAAATTCACTTGGAAATGCTGATTCCAAGTCTGGCAAGTGAGGAGTGCCTCTGTCCGGCCACTGTGCAACTCTCCAGGTGTGAAGTGTCAGCCTTGTGTGTGATCTTTCTGCCTTCCCCAAGTTTGCATTTTTGACCTTAAAGTTTACTTTTAAATTAAAAAGAAATAAAGAGTAAAGCAGGTAACGACCTTATTTTGTAATAGTTGCATTATTTTAACAAACATTTATGATAGTTCCCATTTCCAATGGGAATTTATGGACATTATTCTGAGATTATCACACAATCCAAGGAAAAGTTAAACAACCATCAGCAAGAATGAAGGAACCAAGCCAACTCTGCAGCAGGAATTCTGTTTGTTTGTTTGTTTGAGACGGAGTTTCGCTCTGTCACCCAGGCTGGAGTGCAGTGGCCTGATTTCAGCTCACTGAAACCTCCGTCTCCCAGGTTCAAGTGACTCTCCTGCCTCAGCCTCCCAGGAGCTGAGATTACAGGCATGTGCTACCACACCAGGCTAACTTTGGATGACTAAAGGGAGATGTTGGTAAGCACTTGGACACATAGGTCTGGAACTTGAGAAAGCAATGGGGGTGAGTGTGTTGGAAAAAAGAAAGGACCTATGACTCAGGTCTCATACAGACTGCCTTTCCCTGCCTTCATTGCCGCTCCACAAGCTGGCCCTTTCTCGACTTGAACTTCAGGGCCTGTCACAACACACAGTCTTTGCATTTAGTATGTAGTATCGGTAGAACACTGAAGTAAAGGGGCAAGGTGGGAGGAGGACAATTGATTATAGAAGGTTCTAAACACTACTTTGTCATATCTATTTCTATGAAGATGGTAAGACACCATGTAAGCATCAGAAAGATAAAATCAAGTAATAGGCCCAGCATTCCACCTCAGGGTGTTGCTTCCTGGCAGCTTTTTTTCCCCCTGTATGACCCTGGTTCTCTGGTCAAACATAATTGGACCAGGAGTAGCACCTGACCCCAGTTGAACCAATCTGAGACTCTCTAGAGAATTTAAACTGAAAGACACATTGATCACAGCACTCTGGAAGGAGAATCAAAGGATTCCTGGCTGGGCGCAGTGGCTCATGCCTGAAATCCTAGCACTTTGGGAGGCCGAGGCGGGCAGATCACCTGACGTCAGGAATTTGAGACCAGCCTGGCCAACATCGTGAAACTCCATCTCTACTAAAAATACAAAAAAAAAAAAAAAAAATGAGCCTGGCATGGTAGCACGTGCCTGTAATCTCAGCTACCTGGGAGGCTGAGGCAGGAGAATCACTTGAACCTGGGAGACGGAGGTTTCAGTGAGCTCCCTCCCTCCCTCCTCCTTTCGGAGTCCCCAGGGTCTATTGTTCCCATCTGCTTTTTTGAGGCAGGATCTCAGGTGGTTCACCCAGGCTGGAGTCAGTGACATAATCATGACTCACGACAGCCTTGACCTCCTGGGCTCAAGTGATCCTCCTGCCTCAGCTTCCAAGTAGCTGTGACCACAGGCATGCACCACCATACCCAGTTAATTTGTTTTATTTTTTGTAGAGACAGGATCTCACTATGTTGCTCAGGCTTATGAGTAAAGACATGTGATACTTGATTTTCTGTTTCTGTGCATTTTTATACAAAATTTTATAGTAGTTACTTCCTTCTATAATTTGGAATTGTCAATTGGATATACAATATGTTTCTATTTTTATTTTTAAAGTGTTTTCTTAAAAATTCCTTTCCTCTTAACCTAGTTTGAATTGATTTTTCTAACTCATAATCAAAAGAGTCTTCACAGAACAGCTGAAGGCATGGAAATAAAAAACATCAAGCAGTTTAATATTCATCAACTATGGGATGTGGAGGGTAACAGGCATTAAGTTGAAAGGGCATTAATTAGGAAGGGTAATCACACTCTAGATTATGGTGGGTTTGGTATGTATCCAGGTTCACCTCCCTATGTATTTATATATATATAAACCTCAGGTTTTAGAAATAATTAAGTGGGAATCATCCTTCTTGCTGTACAAGTGTCTGATTGTTAAGCCTCTGAAACCTTCCAATTTATAACAGCACAAAAGATGGTTTTGAATATTTGAAGCATTTTCTTCTTAAATTTTTAAACCTGGTTTGAATTTAGTGCTGGTAGGGGAATGTTTGTGCTAACTTGTCCTTAATAAGTGCTTCCAAATGATCAGTATCAGCCTCCAAATCTACAAACACCTCCATTAATCTGTTATTTGACATGACATGTAGAAGGAAATGACAGCACACTCAGAAAAAATATTTAAAGCATCTAAGCCCTTATGGAATAGAAGTGTGTCATCTGTTTTATGCAAACCCTCAGGGAATAAGTGATTTTGTTTTTGTTTAAGTATGTTTACCATAATCTACTGCCAACATTTTAAAATTAAGGATTTTCTCTCATCACTAAAAGGTAACACCCTAGTTTGCTCACTAAAAATCTTCACCTTCACATCTAGATTCCATGCGCTTATGAACAGTCTCAATTGTAACAGTTTTAAAATAATTTGATATTTTCAAAAAAGTAGGTACCTGCAATTAATGATGACAGTGATTTTTAGCACATGTTTATTGCAAAATGAAATACATTCAGAAATGTTTAAAGAACAATGCAAGATAAAATGAAAAGTTACAGAGTAAACACTAATTGTCACCACCATACAGGTTAGGAAATAGAGCATTGCTAGCAACCTAAGAACCTCCCATCCTGTGCCTTCCTTCTAGACTCATTCTCCTCCCCTAAACTTAACCACTATTATGACTACATGATAACCACTTTCTTGATTTTGTTATGGTGTTTTTTACCACCTACATATATACCTCTTGTACTAGTCTGTTCTCACACTGCTAATAAAGACATACTTGAGACTGGGTAATTTACAAAAGAAAGAGGTTTAATGGACTCACAGTTTCACCTGACTGGGGAAGCCTCATAACCATGGCGGAAGGCAAAGGAAAAGCAAAGGCATATCTTACATGGCAGCAGGCAAGAGGGCATGTGTATGTGCAGGGGAACTCCCTTTATAAAACCATCAGATCTCATGAGACTTATTCACTGTCATAAGAACACCATGGGAAAAACCCACCCCCATGATTCAGTTACCTCCCATCGGGTCTCTCCCATGACATGTGGGAATTATGGGAGCTACTATTCAAGATGAGATCTAGGAGGGGACACCATATCACCCCTGTTTCTGAACTATATAATGAGCTATATAATGAATGTATACTAATAGTTTTCTTTCGTGTCTTAATACTTTTGGTCGACATTGTGGTTATGAGGTTTATTCATGTTTACAGGTACTTGCGCTTTGTTTGTTTGCAATGCTGAGTAATATTCCAGTATAAGAACACACTACTTTAACAAATTATCCTTTTGATAATTATTCTGTGAGATTTTATAAGTTTTTCTGCCTTTAGAAATCAGCTACTTTTTATTACTTTACACAAATTTTAAAAGATGGCAGGCAAGATCGAGTCTCTCACTAAAAAGCTCACTGAAGATATTGTTAGGCCTGATGCTTTGCAGAGGAATTCTTGAATCAGCAGAGCATTTACACCTATGTACAGCAAGTAATTACTGAGCATAGTTTCTGCAGGCTTTGTTCCTGTTGAACCGTCACTACAGCTGTGAAACAGATGCACAAATGTATTTTTCTTTTTTAAACCATTGAGAAGAGTATTCCTGCCTTCACCTACTTCTCAGTAGGTGGTCCTGAGACTTAAAACACTGCTGCAAATAAATTATATCCTTCTCACTGAATTCTACTCATTAGAAATGGCTCCTTTCCAGAATTAATCCACAAAACAATTGCCATTTTCTAACATTGTGGAGTTGAATGATTTACTGCTTGGTACTTGGGCAAAAGTGAATGAGTAAAACTGTGAGAGAATTTGGGTGACATCCTACTGAGAACACTAATCAAACTCTGGAAAAAAGAAATTTTACAAACTTAGCAGCAAAGGCATAAAACATGTTTGACTACCTAAAAATGTTAAATTCCATATATATATAAGGTGCGTCTACAACAATAGGTTACACTGTATATTATGTAAGGAGAAAATTTTAAATCAATTCATAAAAACACTAAATAGGCCAGGCATGGTCGCACATGCCTGTAATCCCAATGCTTTGCGAGGACAAGGCAGAATGATCACTTGAAACCAGGAATTCAAGACCAGCCTGGGCAACATAATGAGACCACATCTCTACAAAAGAAAAATGTAAAAGTTAGCCAGGCATGGTGGCACTGACCTGGTAGTCCTAGCTACTTCGGAGGCTGAGGCAGGTGGATCACTTGAGCCCAGGAGTTCAAGGTTGCAATGAAGAAAACAGCAAAATGTTTTATATTTAGGTAACTAGAATGTCTTACAAACTGAGTTTTAATCCCACCTAAATATTTGGAAAGCTTTTTCACTCTGAGCTGACCAATTCCCTCTGCAAAGGCTGAACAGACCCATCTCAGGCCTGATTGACTGAGCACAGTGATTTCCAAAGCAGGAAACAATCTGACTGGGACATATCAACATCTGACACGGCAAATTCCTTTTCTGAATGCATGTATTTGTATTAAACTGGGAAACATTTCTGTACCTGGTTTGTTAGCTAGAAAACCATGCTCTTTGGTAGTGTTTTCACAGTTGGGTAGCATTAAATGAGTGCAAGTATGAGCTGTACGGAGCACTATTTCAACTTGTTCTTTTTTCTCATCTCAGTATTTTTGAATAATCAAAAAAAGTTTATGATATAATCAAAATTGAATTTCATCCCAAGGAATAAATAACCACGGAAATTCTATAGGTTTGTCATTAAACATATACCCAAACAGTGAAATGAAATTGATTATATATTAGAATGGGTATTTCAGAAACTCCAAACCACTAAGCATGAATGGTGTTATTTGTAGATTAAATTCTCTTTTTTATGCCAAGACTGAAGATAAACATAGTATAGTGTTTGAAGGATTTTGTAAGAAAAGCAAAATGAAGATTAAGATAAATAATAATAGGATAACAGCACCATCTCTTCCCTTTTAAAAATACATATTTAACAACTGAGCTTATGCCAGAAGCAAAAATATTTTGAATTATTGAAGAGCTCAAATTCAAACTGCCAAGATAATGACATGTAAACCCTCATAGGTATGATATTTTCATAAGCAATCTATAAACCATAGGATTAAATTTTGCCTTAATCCAAAATTTACCTTAACCATTTATTTTACACACACACACACACACACTCTCTCTCTCTCTCTCTCTCATATAACAGTATAGAATAATGCATATAATGTATATATTAAACTTGGTAGATGAGAATTTTTCTTTATTTAAATATTTCTCTCACTCTGATTAATAACTTTCAAATATTAAAACATTACATTGGCCAGGTGTAGTGGCTCATGCCTGTATTTCCAGCACTTTGGGAGGCCTAGTTCAGAAGATTGCTTGAGCTCAGTAGTTGAACACCAGCCTAAGCAACAAAGCGAGACTTCGTCTCTACAAAAACTAAGAAAATGAGATGGGCATGGTGGTGCATACCTGTGGTCCCAGCTACATGGGAGGTTGAAGCAGGAGGATTACTTGAGCCTAGGAGGTAGCTGCAGTCAACTGTGATCATGCCACTGCACTCCAGCCTGGGTGACAGAGTGAGATCCCGGTCTCAAAAAAAAATAAAAAAGAACTTTAAAGCATTAAATTTGTAATTTCAGTGACTGACTTATAAGGGATAATTCATTCTGGACTTTTGCACAAAACTGTATCACTAAAGTAAAAGACAAAATCATTTATTAATAAAAGGATATATTTTATCAAATACAGTAAGTCACCACATACTGAAGAATATGGAGATAATTTTATTCATATGAGAAAAAGCAAACTGTGAGCCAGTTAACGTACGCTAATGATGTGGGAAAATAAGCAAAATTAGGTCATCTAATAAAGCTAAATTAAGTTGAATAATTATTACCTAGTTTATTTCTGAGAAGACAACCAACACCGTAAATATGAAATGGTTAAGCAGCATGGACACAGTGCTGTTTCTGTAGGAAAGCTAGAAGTGAATGCAGTTATTGGTTGACTTGCCCTTCTTAAGCAGCGTACCAGGCTTCCCTTTTCTACAGTTAAAGTCAATGGAGAATTGTCTGTGAGTGTGCGGATGCATCATATCTCAGTACAGGAAGGTGCTCTTGTCTCCGGTCAAATTCTCACTAAGGTATTGTTGAAAACCCAAAGAAGAGGAACTCAATCAACGGACATCTTCTTTCAGTGTCACAAAGAGCTGGTAATCTAGCTTGTTGGCTGCCACATCCAGATTTGCCAATTATTTGCTCTGTGATAAAACACTTAGCTCTCATTTCAGCATTCTAAAATAAGGAAGCTCTGCTGCAAGGATGGTTGTAGGTTTAATTAATCTTAAGGAGCTCTAAAATCCCTGTCTACATGGTTAAAGAAATAATACATGAAGGATTCTGGTCTTCTAGAAAGGGAAAAATAGGCTAGAAAAGTCTTGCCATAATGAACACACGCCACAAATGTGATTAACTAAGGGTTACTTGCAAAAATTAAAAAAGAAGGTAAATTAGCTTAAAAAGCAACCCTAACAAAATATAACCACCTAATGGTCAGCATTGTTTTGGTCATTTTAAATGTGAGAAACTGTCAGTACCTGAAGAATTGGAAGGAGGGAGTAACATGTTGTTTGAAGGGAAATAATATAAGTAATGCCACTTATTCAGAACTTACTGTATTTTAGGCATTTTCTGGGAGCAGTGTAGACATATTATTTTATGTAATCATTAGAACACCCTTGAATGATGGGTGTTATTTTCTGAACCAATGAGCACTATGAGTTTCCTTAACTTGCCCAAGTTGATGAGCTATTAAGGGGCAGAGTCAGCATTTAAACCCAGATGTGCTGTGACTCTGAACCTATAGTTGTCACTCTAGGTTACAGGGGGATGAGCTAGACTGAGTTTCAATACTATTCCAACAGGAGGACTTGCCTGATAGTGGCTATGCACAAAGAAGATAATTAATTCCCTGGAAGCTTTATCCAGTGAGCTTTTGCTTATCTCTTAGGGTGAACTAATAAGAAGCTGTTCATAAGTGGAGAGCCCTAGAAAATTCCAAAAGACATAGAGTCATTTGCAGAAAATACTGGACTTTATATGAACAGTCCTAAGAAAAAGATGGAGCTCATTTGATGGCAAATGTTGCACAAACTGCTTATGAGGAACAAAATTGTATTTACCACAGTCACTGGAAGAAGATGGTTGTTAGTTTACTGTACAATAAAAAGTTATCAGTGATGATTTAAAAACATATAGGTATTTCTTAGTGTCCATATGTTTTATGCTATATCTTACTTTATAGTACGGGTCTTAAGCTATAGTCCCAAAATGAGTAACTGACATTTCATTGAGTGAAATTAATTCCACTTTGTTGTAGTATTTTTAAAAACTTAAGTGCAATAAATTTTTACCAAATGACAAATTTCCTAGAAGAAATTCTGAAAACTTTTTTTTTACATATTTTTTAAAAATGGATAAATATTATAATATCAGAAAAGAAATATGAAACTGAAGGACTTTCTGGCATGAAAGTAATTGTTTGGAAAGCACATCCTTTATTATGCTACAGATGGAGAAGGAAAGAGTGTTCTTAAATAAAAGTGATTTTTTAATGTAAAATAATTAACAATCAGTGTCAGGTAGTAGAAAGAGCAGGATGCCTGAGTTTTAGTTCCAGTTCTTTCACCAACTACATCTTGGATTAGTTGCAAAAACAAAGGGGTTGAACTTGATGTTCTCAAGTGTCTTGTGCAGCTCATAATTCAATATGTCTATATTTCCTAAGAGCAAGATGAATAGCTCACACAATATTTTCTCAAGCAAGGGTAGAATCATTATGGCTTTGAGTCATTGAAATGTTTCCTGGACAAGCTACTCTGGAGGTACCATATGAGATCTTTCCTTGGCTCAGTGTGTAGAGATGATGTAATGTTTTAAAAGGCCCCACCTTGTTTGGTGAAATCACTCTATCATGGAGTACTGGCCTGGCAGCTCTGAGAAGAGTTGCCAAAGTGGGCTGCAATATGAGGTTCTAAAGTTCTATTATCATGCTGCATGAGGAATTTGGAAAAAATCAACATTCCAATATATTGAGAATGAAAAATATTACAATCTACCCCCATTTGTGGCACTTACTATGGCAGGGTCTGTTCTGTGTAAAACATGCAATCAAGCAGATAAAGTTTTATAAGCTTATGAAGGAACTTCATCAAGGAAGAGAGAAGTCCCAGCAATCTCACTACCCTTATCATCTGCATTTACACATGAGTTTCTTTAGGGAAACCATCTTGAAGCTTCTTCCAAGTAATGTGGAAAGGTTGGCACTTAGCCATGGTTAAAGAATCAACAAGGTTTTCTATGTGGGTGGGGGAAATTGCTTTGCTACACAGACAACAGGAATATTCTGTCAATGTAATGATAGGATAAACATAAGTAAATAAGCTTCTCACTTTTCTGGCACTCCCTCTCTCTCTTCCCCATCGTCTCTTTTTCTTACCAGTATTGTTTTAAAACCAAGAGATATATGAAAGAACAACAGATCAAAGAGACACGTAGGTGTCCTTGCTTAGCTTTTGCTCAAACTTTGATTTTTTTCTCTTTGAAGTCATAAGCCAGTTTTTTCCCTTTTAAAGATTTGGGCAGTTAATTTTCAGTTTAGAAATCTAGACCAGGTAATCATCATTTATGGTTCATAGGCCACACATATTGTATATTTCCTAACTTTACCATCCCCAATACATCAGCAAAAAATGAGGCATATTTATCCTTGCAATATCTATCTGTAGATCATAAACCCAGCTCATATACCAAGTACTATGCTAGGTACTGAGGGTACAAAGCCTAAAAAAATGATTATGGATCTTATCGTTAAATCAAAATCAATGACTAATGGATGTAGATATAAAGCTGATTTTTCTTCAACAACCCAATCAAAACATCTCTCACATGATCACTGTGTATCATCAGGCTCAATTACTTAATCTATTGAGGTTGCTGTTACAAATAATTTTCAAAAAGCTGTTTTGATAATAGTCTTCAAAACTGGCATTACATTTTAAAATGTTTACTATTCATCAAATCTTCACCCTTGAAAGTAAGTTTAATTTTGGGGGTAAAACTGAAGCCATTGAGCCAAGTCTTATAAATAAGGATTGCTTGTAATAAGGATTGCAGTAAGTCAAACTGAGATATGTCTCTAAAGTAATAAGACTAATTCTGATATAAGGCTTGTGGAAAGTAGAGGAGAAATGATAGGGGAAGCACGTTGCAACAACAATTTGCTTGGTTAACAACCCTGAAAGGCTGATCAACTAAATCGCTAACTGAGGGTACAAGAGATTTGAATAATTTGCTTATTGTGAACTCAGTAGAACAAATAGTAGAATCCATAGTAGAGCTTTTATGTGAGGATGTGCTCACTGAGATGGAGCAATCACTGCTTGTCTGGGCTGGACTAACCAAAATGGTTATATAGTGAAACACAGATGAAAGACTAAATGATGGATTTAGTTAATTTAAAATGATGGATTATGTTAATGAAGAGGAAGGTTCTGTGTATCTTTAGATTAAATGAATATTATAAAATTTCAGTTTTACTGAAAGGGTTGACAACAAAAGCATTTTGCTAAAATCAAAATAAATGATGTATTCTAATTATATTAAATGATAAAGAGAAATACAGGTGGCACTATTCTCTTTCACATTTGTTGCAAAATTAGGATTCATAAAGTAATTAAAAGCAACTGTTCATAAACCTCATTCAACTTTTCCTCACTATCATCCCTTTTGAAAACTGGAATTTCTGTGCAATGTATTATTTACAGAGTCCTTTTTTTATTTTTTATTTTTTTTTGAGCCGGAGTCTCGCTCTGTCGCCCAGGCTGGAGTGCAGTGGCCGGATCTCAGCTCACTGCAAGCTCCGCCTCCCGGGTTTAGGCCGTTCTCCTGCCTCAGCCTCCCGAGTCGCTGGGACTACAGGCACACGCCACCTCGCCCGGCTAGTTTTTCTTTTGTATTTTTTAGTAGAGACGGGGTTTCACCGTATTAGCCAGGATGGTCTCGATCTCCTGACCTCGTGATCCGCCCATCTTGGCCTCCCAAAGTGCTGGGATTATAGGCTTGAGCCACCGCGCCCGGCCTACAGAGTCCTTTCATAAGGAGGATTTTATAAAATTATATAATAGATACATTTACATTCATCAATTCAAATTAAATACTTGAGATACTTTTGGGATGATGCAGCTTAAGTTGGCATGGCATTTTTTCATTTTTCAAATAACTTTCATAGTAATTTGAAATAGAGACAGGAAGGTGTATCAGTCAGCGTTCTCCAGAGAGAAAGAAACAATAGGGGATATATATATATATATATAATATGGAATATATATACATGTATATGTGTGTGTGTGTGTGTGTGTGTATATATAGACACACACATATAGATATATATATAGAGAGAGAGAGAGAGAGAGATAATTGGTTCATGCAGTTGTTGGGGCCGGCAAGTCTGAAGTTTGCAGGACAGGCCTGCAGGCTGGAAACCCAGGCAGAATTTCTGTGTCTTAAGGCAGAATTCCTTCTCAGGGAAATCTCAGTTTCTGCTCTTAAGGCCTTCAATGGATTGGATGAAGCCCACACATATTATCAAGGGTAATCTTTTTTACTTAAAGCCAACTGAATAAAAACCTTAATCATATCTATAAAATACCCTCACAGGTTTTTTGCCCCCATTTGTCAAATAAGAACACAGAGGCTCAGTTAAGTTAAGCAATCTGATTAAGTCACCCATCTAGGAATTGACAGAAGCCAGGTTGGAGTTCATATTCAGCCTCCCAGGTCAGGATTTCACCAACTCCATTCTATCACCCCTCTTGAATGTTTGCAGTGGGGCCTATAGCTCTTAGTTTTAAACTGGGTAATTATTTCCTTAATTACAATGAATTTTAAAAAATGTTTTGTGATCATTTAGCTAGCATAAAATGTTTGTTCTTGATTGAAAAGGTTATCTGCTTGGTTTGTGTCATTTATTCTTTCATTTAGTCATTTCACTTGAGCTACATGAATCAAAATGGTTCAATAGAGCCTATTGTTCTACTTGTCACATAGAGAATTACTTTGGTGCAATGGTATCCTCTAAATATACTACCAGGCAAGGGAGCCCAGAGGTCATGGAACTGAAAGGTTCACAGACACAATAAGGATGCTCAAATTATAGTTTATTAAATCACACAGTGTGACAAAACCTGGGAAAAGAGATGGAGTGGGTTAACACACTTAGAACAGGTTATAAGTGGGGGTACCACACGACCTGAATCCCTTATGCAGAGTTCATATGTCCTGTCTCTCTCTTTGCTGCATCAAGTTTTGACGTGACTATGAGAATCATAGTTTAGACTTGAGTAAGCAGCCCACCAGTGGGAGATGTCCAGGGCCAATACACACTTGATCTATTAGAAAATGTAGGGGCAAGTGCACCAGACCTATTAGCCTGCTGAGCCTGGTTTTTATCTGTGTTTCTTGAGTTAACAGCATGTGGGGCTGGGCGCATTGGCTCATGCCTGTAATCCCAGCACTTTGGGATGCCAAGGCAGGTGGATCACAAGGTCAGGAGATGGAGACCGTCCTGGCCAACATGGTGAAACCCCGTCTCTACTAAAAATACAAAAATTAGCTGGGCGTTGTGACACGCACCTGTAATCCCAGGTAATCAGGAGGCTGAAGCAGGAGAATCACTTGAACCAGGGAGGTGGAGGTTGCAATGAGCTGAGATTGTGCCACTGCACTCCAGCCTGGGTGACAGACTGAGACTCTGTCACAAAATAAAATTAAAAAAAGAGCATGTGGGACAAGAATAGGATCATATGTTCTCATGGCCCAGCTATATCATGATCATGAATTGGTCTTTATATGTCTTTCTATCTTTAAGTAACATTTTCCCATCATATTTTTACTAATTATCTTTGGCAGATCTTAGAGACTATTAATTTACTCTTGATATTTTCATGTTATGATTTTTCCTGTCTTTACATGCTACTGTTACTCATTATCTATCCTTAACACATTCTGTGTGCTTCACCTCTAAATCATAAGCTCATAGTTTAATTACTGTGTATACTCTATGGTTTTTATGAGTTTCACCCTTACCACTTGTTCTCTTGTCTTTTATAAGCATTATTAAATATTCTCCAATAATTTACACATTACAGTACTGGAAGAAATAATAACTTTTATAAAGCTGAATATCAATAGAAAGTCTTAAGAATAAATCATAAATTACAATGTCACTATCAAATTTTACTGATAGTATCAAATCAAATTAGATTTTTATAATGAGGAGGGCATGTACCACTGGACTAGCAGAGGACATGAAGGCCTGCCTTTGAGATTTACTTCTGGAGAATCCAAATGATAAATATAACTTCTCATGGATTAATCCAATTTCTCAGATCCTTAGTTTTGAAAGTGAAGTATTATGACTGTAAATACAGAGATCTTTCTATTATATGACTTAAAACCAAACACAAATATAAACATGAACTGGATATGGTCTTTGAGTTTGAGTAGCTCCAAGTAGAGAGGGAAGGGAACCCATAAATAAGTAATTAATATCAGAATGAACAATGTCACAAAATCATGGAAGAGGAAATACCACTCCTAGCTGAATAGCAAAAACCTCCTAAGTGGAGTCACTGAAGTTGGATTTGATAAATAGAAGTTTGCAAGGTGGTTAGCTGAGAAGGAGAAAAGACAGTACAAACTATGCAAGACAGATATGAAGGAATAAAAGAACATAGCATGGAAAAGGCATGGGGCAAGTTTGGAATGGCTGCAGTGTAGGTTTTCTTAAAATTAGAAGATGAATACATATGGAAAGAAAACTTGTGTCCGTAACATAGAGGACCCCACAGGACTTTGTTAAGGGGTTTGTACTTTATCTTAAGATAGTGATGAATTATAAAAGAAGTTTAGGCTTGGGTATGACATAATCAGATTTGTCTCCCCAGATATCATCCAATTTGGGTCAGACAGTTCAGATTCAGATCTTGGTTTTGATCTCAGGCTTTGGGTAACTATTGTTTCCTGTTCTATCTAACAAGCACCCATGATTCATCAGTAACATTTTTTCTTTTTTTTTTTTTTTGAGATGAAGTCTCGCCCTGTCGCCCAGGCTCGAGTGCAATGGCGTGATCTCGGCTCAATTTAATCTCCGCCTCCCAGTTTCAGAAGATTCTCCCACCTCAGCCTCCTGAGTACCTGGGATTATAGGCGCACACCCAGCTACTTCTTGTATTTTTAGTAGAGACAGGGTTTCATCATGTTGGCCAGGATGGTCTCGATCTCCTGACCTCAGAATCCACCTGCCTCGGCCTCCCAAAGTGCTGGGATTACAGGCATGAGCCACTGTGTCTGGCCTAATAACATCTTTTTATAGTCCCCAGCCAGCATTCCATTTCCTCCTTCAATCACACATAAAGCAACACACTTCGTACTTTTTGGTTATACTCCAGGTTGAAGTTTTCCCTTGTATCTATGTGTGCAAATGTCAACTATCTCTTTACATAGACTGAGTCCGATTCTTTCCATGAAGTTCTCTTGAATTGAAAAAAAATTTTGTAGAGTATCGGCTTAGAAATCATAGTTCCACTTCCTCATTCCATTCTACACTGATTCCCTATGACAATTTGGAAAATGTCTTTCATTATTTAGTTCTTAGTTATATCTTATGCACAGTTCCCTTATAGTTTTACTTGTAAGTCTTATTGCCTGGAAGATTTATTTTTAATAACTACATGCATTTAGTGTATTCATTTAATTTTAATAGCAAAACTCTAAGAAATAATATCACTAACTTCTTATGCAGCTGAAAATAGCAAACCATGGATTTTTATAAGAGTAATTGTAGGAATTAAGACATACAATCAAGGGTACAGAAAACAAATGGCTGACTTCAGTTATTCTTGTGAAAATTGTTGTGGAATATGGCTTAAAATAGAAAACAAGAAAGAAAGCAGACTTCTGGTAACAGATTAAATTAATTGACCTCCAAATTGTAGGCACTTCTGTTCATTTCTGAAAAGGCTGTTTAATATTCTGCCTGAACACATTGAAACTCTCCTTTTGTTGTGAATGACATGTATTCAGCTACCATTCAGGGATGGAAAACACCCCTTTTGATTGGTACCTGGAAACTTTAGAGCTTCTGGACTGAACAAAAGAGTTTTTTACGAATACAAAGGTTCAAATGTCTGTGTTATCTCTCAACTCTTCAGGAAGCAACTACTACTCTACCAGTGACTTATTTTTAATGCTTGAAACCTGTTAATGAAATGTTAAGAATTATATAGAATTTGTTATGATTAAAACTTCATTCTGCATTAGCTTTATTCACTAGTGAGATGTGCCAAAGCAAATTTGACTTTAAGTTTTGAGTTAAAAAAGAAAATATTTAGACAACTTCAAATGGAAAAGAGTAAAACTGGAATAAGAATTTGAAAGAGTTTTTTTTTTTTTTTTTTTTTTTTTTTAGTAATACTTATTCAGTGCCTTATGTACATGACACTACTCTAGGTAATATACACAATTAAATTTTCAAAGAATCTTGTGCAGTGGTTTTATAATTAAATCAATAAAAAGAACAGCCAACAATTCCAGACTCAACAATTTGAAGTATAGGGGAAAAAATGTTTAGAGAAAGTAAAGAAAAAAGAGTAGTAAATTCAAGTACATAAACATCTTTTTTTTTTTTTTTTTTGAGATGGAGTCTTGCACTGTCACCCAGGCTGGAGTGCAGTGGTGTGATCTCTGCTCACTGCAACCTCCACCTCCCGGGTTCAAGAGATTCTCCTGCCTCAGCCTCCCAAAGTGCTGGGATTACAGGCGTGAGCCATTGCGTCTGGATGTACATAAACATCTTAACTTCTATACAACATAAAGTCCATGAGGCAGTTCAAAAACAACAAAATAAGAAAAATATTTACTGACAAAAACTCTGAGTGTATTTTACCATAACATTCTATTTTTTAAATTAACATCATCTTTTGAAACTTTTACTCATACCTAAGGCTGTATTTCATTTTTAAAAATTTCTCTACAACATCCTAGTGTACCATAATTTATTTATTTATTTGACTCTCAATTAATATTTAAGATGTTTCCAGATTGATGTTATTTAAGACTTACTCATATCTTTTGATCATTTTTCTATGTTAATTTTCTGGCTTTTTCTAGATAATTTGTAAGAATATGTTTTCTGTATTCTAATTCATTGTCTGTTTTATGTAAACAAATAACTTTCTCCAAGGTTTTGCTTATCTTCCCTCTTGATATTGTGTGGTTTTTAAAATTTAACCTAGCAAAAACTTTACACATTTTATTTTGAGATAAAGGTAGATAAACTGATGGTGTGTTTTGATGAACAAAAGTTCATAATTGTAATGTAGCTTAATTTATCAACATTTTCCTTTCTGATTACTACTATTTAGTCTTATTTTTAAAATCTTCTCTATTTGATATCATGAATACTATCTTTTTTCACCTAAAATGTTCATAATTTTGCCTTTTATATTTAGATATTTAATCCATCTGGATTTGTTATTATTTTTTAGTATGATGTGAAATCGGGGTCCAATTTCACGCGTTTTTTAAATGTTTTCTTCTCATTCACAGTTTTTCTAGAGCCACTTATGGGAAAGTTCCTCTATTCTTTACTTAGCTCCTGGACCATCTCTGTCACAGATAAATGTCTATAAAATGTGAGTCTTTCTTTGAGGTCATATATTTCTTTCTCCTTAGTAAATATTTTTAACTGTTTTATCATACATGTTGCCACCAGGTAGAAAGGCAATTGACTATTTAACAATTACTTCTAGCTGACAACCTTGTTAATATTAATACTTTGTCTAAAGATTACTTTATGTTTTCAGTATCAACAATCAGCTCCAAGTAATGACAGTTTTATTTTTTTCTTTCCAATCTTGATAGATTTTCTTTCTTTTTATGTCCTGATTACAGTGGCTAGGACCTCCAGAACAATGTTGAAAAGAAATGCCATTCATGTGCATCCTTTCTTATTTCTAACTTTAAAGGGAATACTTCCAATGTATCACTGTTGAGTATGATACTTGATGTATTTTGTGTTTGTGTGTGTGAAGCTATCTTTTACAAAATTAAGGGAAGTTTCTTTCTATTTCATGGAAAGCATTTCTCAAGAATGGTTGCTAAATGCTGTATTTTGTGTTTGTATATGTGAAGATATCTTTTACAAAATTAAGGGAAGTTTCTTTCTATTTCATGGAAAGCGTTTCTCAAGAACGGTTGCTAAATGTAATAAAATGCTTTTTCTGCATCTATCATGATAATAGTAAGTTTTCCAAAAGATATTCTAATCAAACAAAACTATTCTTGTATAAACCAACTTTAACTTGATATATCACCCTTACTTATACATGGTAGGACTTAGTTTGCTATCTCATTTAGGAATTATTCTTTAGTCAGAAGGGAGATTCAGCCTATCAATTCTCTCTCTCTCTCTTTTTTTTTTTTGATATTCTCATCTGAATTTGCTATCAAGCTCATACCAATTTTATTAAAGAAGTTGGGGAGTGTTCTTCCTTTTTATACTATCTGTACAAAATAAAAAAAACAAAACAAAATAAAATATGTATTTATAAATAAAATTATTTGTTCCTTAAATCATTGGTAGAACTCATAAAACTGGTCATAAAGTTTTGTTTATGGGACTATTTCAATCTAGTGATTTGATTTTGATTTTTTTTATTGCTACATTGTCATACAGATGTTCTATTTCTTGCCATATAATTTTATAGAGTTCTGTTTTAGATTGGTAACTTGTATTTTTCTAAAGATTAATCTGTCTTACCTATATTTCAGTATTTCAAATTTCACACCATTAAGTTGTTTACAATATTTTAGAAATATCTGCTATATATTTTTTGTTAGTTTATTAATTCCCAATTTTTAAAGTTGTGTCCTTTATCTTCTCTATTAGAAGTAATCAATTATATTAATCAGGCCAGACGCGGTGGCTCACGCCTGTAATCCCAGAACTTTGGGAGGCTGAGGCAGGTGGATCACCTGAGGTCAGGAGTTTGAGACCAGCTTGGTCAACATGGTGAAACAACGTCTCTACTAAAAATACAAAAAATTAGCTGGGCATGGTGTCACACGCCTGTAGTCCCAGGTACTCAGGAGGCTGAGGCACGAGAATCGCTTGAACCCAGGAGGCAGAGGTTTCAGGGAGCTGAGATCGCACCCCTACATTCCAGGCTGGTTGACAGAGTGAGACCCTGTCTCAGAAAAAAAAAAAAAAAATTATGTTAATCATTCAAATTTTGTCTTTGTTAAAATTCTCCATTTTCTCTTCTATTTTCATTTATGTCTTGTCTTACATTTATCGTATCTTTTCTGTTACTTCTTTGAGTTTATTGTGTTGTTCTTTTTCTAATTTGTTAAATTAGATCCTTATGTCATTAATTCTCAACTTTTCTTCATTATAATAAACATTTAAATTTAAAATAAATGTATCTGTATAAATTATAAGTAGTATTTTTATTACTTACATTACTCTTCTAAGTATAATGTTTTCAAATTTCTATTAGAAGTGTTTTTAAATTTCTAAATATTTGAAATTATTTAAATTATATTTTTGTTATTATTTTCTACTTAATTGCATTTTAATTAGAGAATGTGGTACTAGAATTTAATTCCATCCTGGCTTTTGAAATTCCAAAAATTACACATTTGATTTTTTTTGTTTTAATTATGTTTACTTCTTTCTTTGCTCACCATTCCTCTCACAACACAGAAATTTCTGAGATCACTTTCCTCGCCTAAGTTTCTTTAGTGAGTTTCTTTTGTAATATCATCCCAAAAATACGGTATTGAAAGTAGAGGAAAGAAAGCCCAGCTCACCTACAAATGAGTGATGCTTACATTGGCAGCTGCCCCAAAGAGCAATAATGGAAAGAAGATACTGGAATGACATCTACAAAATGCTGAGAAGAAATAACTGTTGTATTAATCCATTTTCATACTGCTATGAAGAAATTCCTGAAACTGGGTAATTTACCAAAAAAAAAAAAAAGCTTTAATGGGCTGTTAGTTTCACATGGCTGGGGAGGCCTCACAATCATGGTGGAAAGTGAAGGAGGAGCAAAGACATGTCTTACATGCCAGCAGGCAAGAGAGTATGTGCAGGGAACTTCCCTTTATAAATTCATCAGATCTCGTGAGACTTATTCACTATCACAAGATAATGTGATAGTGGAAAAAACTACCTATGGAAAAAACCTGCCTCCATAATTCAGTTACCTCCCATGACATGGGGGGATTATGGGAACCACAACTCAAGATGAGATTTGGGTGGGGACACAGCCAAACCATAACAACTGTCAAATATTGAATTTTATATTTCAGTGAAATTGTCTTTCAAGGGAAAGGGGGAAAAAAAAGAGAAAATATTTCCAACAAATAAACACTGGAAAAAATTACTACCAACAGAGGCAATATTTGAAAAGATAATGGATGATAATTTTCATGAATTATTGCAAGACATACAATATTTAGATTCAGGAAGCCAAAAGATCATAAACAAGATCAATAAAAATCAATCCACAATTTTCTCATTCTCCCTAATCATTCTAGACCCTTGAATGAAACATACACAAGGTCTTCTCACTCTATTCTTCACATCTCTTAAGATCTCTTTAACTATATTTCATCCCTTTGTCTTTTTTGTGCTATATTCTGTTATTCTTCTAGATCTATTTTCTAGGTCCATCTTTCTTTCTTCAGCTAGGTATAATTTACTACTTAATCCATACACTGGGTTTTTAATATTAATTATTATAGCTACATTTCTAAACCTCTATTTGGTTCCTTTCAAAATCTGATTGGCCAGTTTCAATTGTCTTTTTTTCTGTCCTCCTATTTTCATTTCCATTTCCATTCCACCGAAGTGTTGAGAATGGGAAAAATTGGGAGTGTGGCTATGATTTCCAATAAGAAACTGTGTCTGTTCTGCCCTGGTAAACCTATTCTATTCCACTGGTAAACCTCTTGCATCATGAAGATATTGAAAGACACTTTCCACAACAAAATGGAAATCTCTCCACTAATGGCATACATTTCTGTGATAGCAAAATGAAATTGTCAAACCTTTCTCTATTATATATGTGCCAACCAGATGTCAATATTTGTTTTGTTTTCTTCACGTAATTTCATTCAATACTCTCTACATCAGTCGTTTCACTTATTGCTCTTTGTGATATTAAGTGACATCTCCCTTTTACTATTTATAAAGTGAATTTCCTGTATTTCAGCATTTTTGGTTTGTTTGTTTGTAGTAGCTGGCTACTTGAGTTTCTCAACAAAGATGTGATTTACAAATATTTTGCTTCTAAAAATGTAACTTTCTGGAAAAGGCAAAACTATAGACAGTTTGAAAAGATAAGTGGTTGACAGGGGTTCAGTGAAAAGAAGGGAAGGATAAATAGATGGAGTACAGGGGATTTTTAAGGCAGTAGAACTGTGCCGTATGATACTGTGAACCCTGAATATCTGAGACAAGTCTTAGTTAATTTAGAAAGGTTGTTTCGCCAAGGTTGAGGACGTGGACCTTTGACACCAACCTCAGGAGGTCCTGAGGACATGTACCCAAGGTGGTCAGAGCACAGTCTGGTTTTATATATTTTAGGGAGACATGAGACATAAATCAACATATGTAAGATGAACTTGTCTTGGAAAGGCAGGAGAACTTGAAGCAAAGGCAGAACAACTCAAAGCCAGGAGGGGACTTCCGGGTCATAGGTAGATAAGAGACAAAAGATTACATTCTTTTGAGTTTCTGATTAGCCTCTCCAAAGGAGACTATCAGATATACATGTATTTCAGTTAGCAGAGGCGTGACTTTGAATAGAATGGGAGGCAGGTTGACTCTAAGCAGTTCCCAGCTTGACTTTTCCCTTTAGCTTAGTGATTTTTGGGCCCCAAGATTTGTTTTCCTTTCACACACTGTAATGTGGATACATGTAATTGGACATTTGTCAAAATTCATACAAGGTATACCTCAGAGATATTGCGGGTTTGGTTGGAGCACTACAATAAGGTGAATATTGTAATAAAGTAAGACACACAAATATTTTGGTTTTCCAATGCATATAAATATTATGTTTGGGCTGGGCATGGTGGCTAACGCTTGTAATCCCAGAACTTTGGGAGGCTGAGGCGGGCAGACCACTTAAGGCCAGGAGTTGGAGACCAGCCTCGCCAATATGGTGAAACTCCATCTCTACTAAAAACTATGAAAAATTAGCTGGGCATCATGGAGGGTGCCTGTAATCCCAGCTACTTGGGAGGCTGAGGTAGGAGAATCACTTGAACCCGGGAGGTAGAGGTTGCAGCGAGCCAAGATGGTGACATTGCACTACAGCCTAGGCAACAAGAGTGAGACTCTATCACACACACACACAAAAGCTATGTTTGGCTGGGTGCAGTGGCTCACACCTGTAATCTCAACACTTTGGGAGGCTGAGGTGGGCAGATTACTTGAGCTCAGGAGTTTGAGACCACCCTGGGCAACATGGCAAAAATCCATCTCTAAAAAATAACAAAAAAAATTACCAGGGTGTGGTGACACACACCTGTGGTCCCACCTATAGAGGGATGCCTGCAGGGGGTGCTGAAGTGGGAGAACTGCTTGAGCCTGGGAGTTTGAGGCTGCAGTGAGTCGTGATCACACCGTTCCAAGCTGGGTGACAGTAAATCAATGAATAAATAAATAAATAAATAAATTTTATGTTTTTCTGGGTGTTGTGGCAAGTCTCTGTACTCCCACTCCTACTTGAGAGGCTGAGTTGGGAGGATCACTTGAGTCTAGGAGTTCGAGGCCAACAAAGTGAGTTGGTCTCTAAAAAAAATTATTTTTACACTATACTATTGTCTATTAAATGTGTAATAGCATTATGTCTAAAAATATACATATCTTAATTTAAAAATATTTTATTGCTGGGCACAGTGATACATACCTGTAATCCCAGTTTCTCCAGAAAATTGCTTGAAGTCTAGGAGTTCAAGGATGCAATGTGCTACGATTGCACCTGTGAATAGCCACTGCACCAGCCTGGGCAACATAGCAAGACTTCATCTGTAAAGCAAAAATAATAACAAATAAATAAATAAATAAAACTCTATTGGTAAAAAATGTCAACAATCCTCTGACCCTTCAGTATGTTATGATCCTTTCAGAGGGTCTTGCCTTGGTGTTGAGGGCTGCCAACTGATCACACTGGTGGCTGCTGAAGGTTGGGGTGGCTGTAGCAATTGCTTAAAATAAGACAACAATGAAGCTTGCCACAATGACTTCCTTTCATGAAAGATTTATCTGTACCTTGTAATGCTATTCAATAGTTTTTTACCCACAGTAGAACTTCTTTCAAAATTGAAGTCAATTCTCTCAAACCCTGCTGCTGCTTTATCAACTAAGTTTATGTAATATTATAAATCCTTTGTTGTCTTTTCAGTAGTACAGCATCTTCACTGTCTTTACTTATCTATAAGAAGCAACTCTTCATCCATTAAATTTTTATCATGAGATTGCAGCAATTCACTCACATCTTCAGGCTCCTCTTCACATTTTAGTTCTTTTCTATTTTTACCTTATCTGCAGTAACCTCCCCCACTGAAACCTTAAACTCCTGAAAATCATCCAAAGTCCTGTTGATGTTAATATTTTGACATCCTCCCATGAGTCATGAATATCCTTAATGGCGTCTAGAATGGTGAATCCTTTCCAGGAGATTTTCAGTTTACTTTACCTAGATTCATCTGAGGAATTACTATCTATGACAACTATAGCCTTACAAAATGTATTTCTTAAATAATAAGACTTAAAAGTCAAAATTACTCCTTGATCCAGGGTTTCAGAATGAATCTTGTGTTAACAGGCATAAAAATATTAATCTCCTTGTATATCTTCACCAGTGCTTTTGGGTGATCACGTGCATTATCAATGAGCAGTAATATTGTGTAAAGAACCTTTTTCTGACTAGTAGGTCTCAACAGTGAGCTAAAATATTCAGTAAATCATGCTGCAAACCAATGTGCTGTCATCTAGGCTTCCTTGTCCCATTTACAGATCACAGGCAGAGTCAATTTAGTATAATTCTTAAGGGCCCTAGGATTTTTGAAATGAAATGGTAGATGAATATTGACTCCAACTTAAAGTCACCAGCTGCATTAGTCCCTAACAAGACAGTCAGCTTGTCCTTTGAAGTCTTGAAGCTAGGGAATGACTTATCCTCTCTGGCTAAGAAAGTCCTAGATGACATCTTCTTCCAATAGAAAGCTGCTTCATCTACATTGAAAATCTGTTGTTTAGTGTAGCCACCTTCATCAGTTATCTTAGTTAAATCTGGATAACTTGCAGAAGCTTCTACATCAACACTTGCTGCTTTGCCTTGCACTTTTACATTATAGAAATGGTTTCTTTCTTTAAACCTCATGAACCAACCTCTGCCAGCCTCCAACTTTTCCTCTGCAGCTTCCTCACCTCTCTCAGCCTTCATAGAATTAAAAAGGAATTTGGGCCTTGCTCTGGATTAGGCTTTGGCTTAAGATAGTATTATGGCTGGTTTGATCTTTTAGCCAGACCATTGAAACTTTCTCTATATATGCCATAAGGCTTATATGAAGCAATAAGACTGTTTCACTTTCTATTCGTGTGTTCACTGGAGTAGTACTTTCAATTTCCCTCAAGAACTTTTTCTTTGCATTAATAACTTGGCTAACCATTTGGTGCAGGAGGCTTAACATTTGGCCTGTCTTGGCTTCCAACATGCCTTCCTCACTAAACTTAAGCATTTTTAGCTCTTGATTTAAAATGAGAGATATGCGACTCATTCTTTCATTTGAATGCTTAGAAGCCATTTTAGGGTTATCAACTGGGCTAATTTCAATGTTGTGTCTCAGGGAACAGAGAGGTCTAAAGAGAGGGACAGATGTGGGGGAGTGACCAGTCAGTGGAACTGTCAGAACACACAACATTTACTGATTGAACCTGCAGTCTTATATTGATGTGGTTTGTGGCAGTCCCCAAACAATTACAATAATAACATCAAAGATCACTGATCACAGATCAGTGTAACACATGCAATAATAAAGACTCCTTCCACTGTCCAAGATGCCAAAATGAAAGAAGGCCAAGAGGAGGAAGGTGGCTCCGGACCCCGCTGTTGGGAAGAAGCAGGAGGCCGAGAAAGGTGTGAATCCCATTTGAGAAAAGGCCTAAGAATTTTGGCATTGGACAGGACATCCAGCCTAAAAGGGACCTCACCCCCTTTGTCAAATGGCCAGGCTGTATCAGTTTGCAGTGGCAAAGAGCTATCCTCTATAACCTGCTAAAAGTGCCTCCTGTGATTAACCAGTTCACCCAGGCCTTGGAGCACCAAACAGCTATACAACTGCTTAAACTGGCCGAGTACAGACCAGAGGCAAAGCAAGAGAAGAAGCAGAGCCTGCTGGCCCAGGCTAAGAAGAAAGCTGCTGGCAACGGGGACGTCCCCACTAAGAGACCACCTTCCTTTGAGCAGGAGTTAACACTATCACTACGCTGGTGGAGAACAAGAAGACTCAGCTGGTGGTGACTGCAAACGACTTGGATCCCATGGAGCTGGTTGTCTTCCTGCCTACTCTGTGTCACAAAATGGGGGTCTCTGACTGCATTATCAAGGGGAAGGCAAGACTGGGACACTTAGTCCACAGGAAGACCTGCACCACTGTTGCCTTCACACACGTTAACTCGGAAGACAAAGGAGCTTTGGCTCAGCTGGTGGAAGCTATCAGGACCAATTACAATGAGAAATATAATGAGAGTCACCATCACGGGGAAGGCAATGTGCTGGGTCCCACATCTGTGGTTTACATTGCCATGCTGGAAAAGGCAAAGGCTAAAGAACTTGCCACCAAACTGGATTAAATGTATGCTGTTGAGTTTTCTGTATGTGAAAATAATTAAAAATAATACAAACTCTCAAAAAATAATAATGAAAAAGCTTTGAAATATTGGGAGGATTACCAAAACCTGACAGAGATATGAAGTGAGCACAGGCTGTTGGAAAAATGGTGCCAATAGACTTGCTTGACACAGGGTTGCCAGAAACCCTCAATTTGTAAAAAATGCAGTATCTGTGAAGCACAATAAAGTGAAGTACAAAAAATGATGTATGCCTGTACAATACAAAGAATTAACACTAATGTAAACTATGGACTTCAGTTAAAAATAATGTATTAACATCGTTTTATCAGTTGTAACAAACGTACCACTAATGAAAGATATTAGTAATAGGAGGAACTAGAACGTTGAGCGGATATATGGGAACTTGGTTCTTTCCACTCAATTTTCTGTAAACCTAAAACTGCTCAAAAAATGAAGTCAATTAGTTTTTTTTTTTTTAAAGGCAACTTTGAATTTAAGTTGCTCTGAAGTTCTGCTTGCTGCTTTACTTCTAGATAGAAAATACTTCGATTTAATAGTAGAAAGCATCCATGTTGCTTTTTCTGTGAAAATCTGATTTTTTTTTTTAATCAGAGAGGTTATCATTCTTTTTTTGAAAGTATGATGAATTTTATAACAGATTATGCACTGGTATGTAGATATAAATTGATAGCAGAAACAGTACAACTTACTTTTCCTATATTCATCATCAAAATTCCTATTCTTTTAAAATTTTGACTGCTTGTGTGGTTACCACACTCTCAGATTAATTTGTCCCAGCATGTAAAGACTCCCATGCTAAAAGCAAGTATTTTGGAAAATGTCATTTCTACTTTTTCTCTTTTAAGGCCTGTGTGAAACATATTTCTGCTAGAAAATGTTCTCTGACACTATACTTTACTAAATTACTGCCTAATGTTCTGAATTGTGCTCACTCTTCTCTCTGACTTCTCTTTGCAGCCAATAATAGCAGAAGCTCTTAACTTTATGCTAGACACTGTATGTGCTAAGCATTTTATTTACACTAATTTGATTTTGAGGATAATCCTTCCTGGTAGGTAGTGTGATTTCTAGTTTATGAAACTAAAGAAGCTAGGATTATGAATTAGGTCTTACTGAACACAAAAGCCTTCTGCTTTCAAGGACTTTGCTGTATGTGTTTTGCTTGCACTGAACCCTCACAGCATCTCTACTATTTTGTAAGTGTTAAGCTCTTGCCTGTGTGCATGTTGTATAACCACAAGGAAATGGTAAACTCGGAAGGGAAAGCACCATAAGTCCTATTTCTTTATCATCTGCTACTCCCAGTGCCTGCTGAATTCTTAGTCTAGTACTTTGTCCTGAAAATGCTGATGACCAACTCCAAAACTGATTTTTTAATTTTTTTAAATTACGGGCTCATCAAATTCAGAAAGACTGACTGGGTGCAATGGCTTATGCCTGTAATCCCAGTACTTTGGGAGGCCAAGGCAGGCGGATCACTTGAGGTCAGGAGTTCAAGACCAGCCTGGCCAACATGGTGAAACCCCATTTCTACTAAAAATGCAACAAAACATAACAAAACAAAACAAATTAGCCGGGCATGGGAGCGCGTGCCGGTAGTCCTAGCTACTCTGGAGGCTAAGGCAGGAGAATCACTTGAACTAGGGAGGCAGAGGCTGCAGTGAGCCAAGATCGCACCACTGCACTCCAGCCTCCGTAACAGAGCAAGACTTTGTCTCAAAAAAAAAAAAGAAATTCAGAAGACTATTGCTTTCCACTGAAATATTTTTATTTAGTAAATTCAAAAACTCAAGCACCAGTGCTTTCTTAAAATACAAAAATTCAGTAAGATAAGAGAATGTCTTAAAGTGTTTTTGATTTGCAAAGTTTTTCTAATATATATAATCTCTTTTAATTTTCACAATGCAACCATATAGAATTTTCATTTTAAAATGAAAATTATTATGCAAATATCTAAGTAACAAATCTGTACTTGTACTAGCTAAATCTATAAAATTAAAAATAAATACAATAAAAATTCTGAAACTCAGAGAAGTGAAGTGACTTGTTTGCACTTGGTAGTAATTAGGTGGATTCATACTCCAGCCTAAGTCCTCTGATTCCAGAGAGCAGATTACTCAATAATTCACAGTTTGTATGTCTGAGTGTGTATTTATTTAAAAGTTTTTATTACAGCCAAATTATCATCCAGAAAGGTTGCTACCAGTTGATAGACAATGTAATGAAATGGTTAGAACATTGACTCTAGAGCCACTTATTAGCTGTGAGACCTCAGTATAAGTTACTAAACCATACTGTGCCTCAGTTCAACTGTAAAATGTGGATGACAATATAGCACCTAATCATAGGGTTACTGTGAGGATTAAATGAATTAATATATGGAAAACACTGAGAAGAGCGTTTGGCACAGAAGTGCCAAACATTGCCAACATTTGTGATTCTATCAGAAAGCCATTATTAATAACAATCTAAAGGGTCAAAAATGCCACTGACTTTTTGCCTTATTTTGCATTTTCCTAATTATTACTAAGGTGAGCACCATTTTGTGTTGTTGTTGTTTGGTATGATCTCTTTTGTGAATGGTCAGCCCATATCTTTTGCTCATTCTGTAAACTTTTTTTTGGTCTCTTCATTTTGATTTGTAGGAGCTTTATCTATTCTTGGGCTGGGTGCAGCGGTTCACATCTGTAATCCCAGTACTCTGGGAAGCCAAGGTGAGAGGATCACTTGAGCCCAGGAATTTGAGACAAGCCTGAGCAATATAGGAAGACTCCTTCTCTACAGAGGCTGGATGTGGTGTTGCACACCTGTGGTCCTAGCTACTCAGGAGGCTGAGGTTGGAGGATACCTTGAGCTGGTAAGGTGGAGACTGCAGTGAACCATGATTGCACCACTGCACTCCAGATTGGACTATAGAGTGAGAGTTTGTCTCAAAAACAAAACAAAAAATATTTTGGATATGAACCCTTTGTAATACATATATAGCAATCTTTTGCTTTGTCACTTATTTTTAACTTTGTTCAAGTTGTCTTTTTTTGTAGCAGTTTAAAACTTTTATGTACTCAACTTGTCAAGCTTTTCTTTTAAAAACTTTTGATTTGTATCATATATTTTATATTTACTTCTAATACTTACATAGTTTTGGTTTTTATATGTGGGTATTTTATACCCTAAAAATTAATTTTTGTGTATGGAGGGAGGGATCTCCCTCTTTCTCTCCCAAATGAGTAGGCATCATCACATGAGTAATTTGGAGCTTGATAATCTGTTCAAGCTTTATCACTTGTAATACTCACCCCTCAAATCTTCTCTCTGGTTTCCCTTCTGACCTCTTTCTAAAAGATAGGGATATTTTAATATCCTGATGATATTTTCTATCATCAGAGAGTGAGAGTGACAGAGAGAGAGAGCTGGTCTGCCTTCCTTTTTTTTTTTTTTTTTTTTTTTATAAGGGCACTAATCTCATTATGAGGGCCACATACACATGATCTCATTATGAGGGCCACATCCACATGACTTCATCTAATGCTAATTATCTCCCAAGGGCCCCATCTTGAAATATTATCATATTGGAGGTTAGGGCATTAACATATGAATTTGGGGGTGGGGGACACAAATATTCAGTCCCTAAATTCCATCCTTGGTCCCCCAAAATATATGTCTGTTTTCCATGCAAAATACATTCATTCCATCCCAATAGCATCAAAAGACTTAACTAATTCCAGCATCAACTCTAAAGTCTAAAGTTCAAGGTCTCATCTAAATATCATCTAAATAAAATATGGATGAAACTGGAGGTATGATATATACTGAGGCAAAATTCATCTCCAGCTGTGAACCTGTAAAATCAAAAAAGTTATATGCTTTCAAAATACCATGGTAGAACAGGCATAAGATAAACATTTCCATTAAAAAATGGTTATTTCAGAAGAAAGAAAGGAATGACAAGTCCCAAGTAAATCCAAGACCTGGTAAGGCAAATTTTCATTAGATCTTAAGGCATGAGGATAATCCTCTTTTGCTTGATGCTCTGCTCTCTGGATGCACTGTGGTGGCTGCATTGCTCCTTGGTTCCAGGTCAGGGTCCCACCCCAACAGCTTTAGGCAGAGGCCGTTTGGCTGGTTGAAACTAAGGTAGTGGCCTTGATCACCTTCTTAATCACCTTCAGGTTCATTGTTGCCTCTTCTTGATGAATAGTGCATGTTTGCAGACAAACGGCACTATCATCCCATCCTATCAAATCCAAGAGGTCTAAAAGGCTTCCTTTATTTCATCCCGTCTCTATCCCCTTCAGTTCAAACTTGCAGTGTTTCTCTTTGTATAATTCCATAAACTCGTTAACAAGTGATAGCCTAGCAACACCTCTGGTATGCTTTTCACAATATGCTTTCTTATTTTTGCAATATGGTCAGCTGAGAACTTCCTAAATCTTCAAGTTTTGGGTTTTCTTGTGTGTAACAATTCCTTCTTTAATTCCTCTCTCTCCATTCACGTTTCACTATAAGCAATCAGGAAGAACTAAGCCACTCGTTCAACATTTTGCTTATAAATATCCTTAGCAAAATATCTAGTTTCATTGCAAGCAAGTTCTACCTTCCACAAAACACTAGTATACAATTTAGTCAAGTTTTTGTCACTTTATAACAAGGGTTGCCTTTCCTCTAGTTCTGATAACAGGTTATTCACTTCCATCTGAGACCTCACAAGAATCACTAATGCCCATATTTCTAACATGTGCCTCAAAACTCTTCCAGTCTCTACCCAGTACACAGTTCCAAAGCCACTTGCACAAATATGTTTAGATATTTGTTACGGTAGTACCCCACTTTTTGGTACCTAAATCTGTTTTAGTCTGCTTGGGCTGCCATAGTAAATACCTTAGATTGGGTGGTTTAAACAGTGGAAATTTGTTTCTCATAATTCTGGAGGCTGGAAAATGCAAGATCAAAGTGCTGGCCTATTCATTTCCTAGTGAGGGCTTGCTTTCTGCCTTGCAAATGGCCACCTTCTCACTGCGTCCTTACATACCTTTTTGTGCATGTGTAGGGAGACAGAGACAGAGAGAGGGAGAGCAAGCTCTCTAGTGTCCGTTTTTACAAAGGCACTAATCCCATCATGAGGGCCTCATCCTCATGGCCTCATCTAATCCTAATTATCTCCCAAGAACCCTGTCCCTTCATACTATCACACTGGGTGTTAGGACTTCAACATATTAATTGGGGAGGTCGTGGGGACACAAACATTTAGTCCATAACAGTTACTATTACAGGGCATCAGGTCACACGTTGCTCATGGCTTTCCAACTCAGACAGCCTTAGGACTGGTCTGAGTTTCCAAGGAGAGAACAAAGGTCTTCTTGACCCTTCAAAGCAACATTGTGCAGTCTGGAGAATTTGTCATCATCTGCTACCTTGAAATTAAGCCTATGAGAAAGCAAAAGCTTTCTCATAGAGTACCTGTTGTACGCAGTAACACTTTGTGGATTTGGGAATACCAGTAACTTGGCTCTACTTTCCAGCAAGAATGGCATACAGTGTAGTACCCATTGTGGCTGGGAGAGTAAGGAGCATTGTAGCCATTCTTCTTTATGGTTACCAAGTGGATTTCCCTCTCAAAGTCCATCTCCTTCAGTGTCTGATGCATGCCACGTTCTGGAGATAGCACCAGAGACCTCACCTACAGGGCCTGGGCACTGCCATCCTGGCCTTGGCCTCTATCTCAGGCTTAGGCCCCAGCCTGTCAAGACATGACATTTTTAAAGCACTCCACCCACCCACCAGTAAAAACAAAACAAAATAATGTGGTGTTTAGATTAATTAGGAAATTAAAATAATTAGAGAATATCATTATTGATGCATGATGTTGCCAAAAACATCAAATATGCATTAATGAGGACTACAAGAAGCTGTGACAAGCAATCAAAAATAATAATCCATCATGGTTCACATGTTTGCATACTCTTCTATGTAAATTCATAGAATTTTATTTATATTTAAATTTATAATTTTATTTATATTATATTTATTTATATTTAGACTTTTTCCGAGTCTAATATCTCACTTCAGAATATGATAGATATTTAGTGTGGTGAAACTTTCCTTTTGTGTGTGTGTGTGTGTGTGTGTTACTCTGAATTGCTTCACAGATTTAAAATAAGCAGGATCAAAATAAAACCTGTGGGCACATCTACATACCCTGGATGTGCAGTAAAACGTGCTGCCACTTAATTGATAAAACTGTGTTCCAAGAGTAGCTAGTGTTTCCTTAACTAATATTCATGATAGTTAACATTTGGGCTTGAAGAAGTTGCCATTTATTCATCCTTTTATTCAGTAAACAGTTATAGAACACCCTCTTTGGGCTACTGCTTTATAGCAAGCACTGGACACCAAGTAGGGAACAGGATGCAGAATCTGTACTTTGTTAGAGGTTAGAGTCAAGTGAGTGGAGTTTACTGCCAAGTAGGACAGAAAAAATAATACATTGAGAAGACATGAATTTAATAAAGAACAAGAATTATGAAAGTGATCCAAGTGGAGGTAAGTTTAAACAGGAGGGTCAAACTGTTACAAGGATAGGGAAATTGTGAAAATAGCATGGAAATTTCAGGTATGGGGATGGCAAATACAGTGCTTAGAAACAAACGATATATACATATATATATATATATTTTTTTTTAGAGATGGGGTTTCACCATGTTAGTCAGGCTGGTCTCAAACTTCTGACCTTGTGATCCGCCTGCCTCAGCCTCCCAAAGTGCTGGGATTACAGGCATGAGTCACTGCGCCCAGCCTTGCAAACTATACTTTCATTTCAATTTTGAAACTACACTAGTCTATGGATTCCTTATCAAGTTAGTAGGAGTAGTAAGGAATTGATATTTGTGGAAGTGTTTTAGAGAAATGCATGTGTATATGGCACATGACACCATTATGGTAGGTAATCAAGCAGACATGAGCAAGGCAGGAGAAGGCACCACCTGCCCCACCAGGAATGTCAGGCGACTATCAGGTGATGGTCAGGTGGTGGTTAAACTGCCTCGAAAATAATAATTGGTTGCAGCCAGCAACAGGGAAAGGCAGTCTCCCAACAGACAGAAACAACTTAAACTGATAATCCACAGCTTCCCGATAAGATCTCAGGAGTTGGGTGAGTGACCTCATGCATACGCACTAAGAGGCAAAATGACAGAGTTTAACTGGTTATGACCTTATAGGAACACTCAACTGGTAAGAGAAAAATGCCTCAATGAGCACGTGCACAATGTCAGGAAGCACACTGCACATGTGGCCCCTCCCAAGTGTTGGCAACCCACTGCACATGTGGACAGCCACTCCAAAAAAAGAATCGGGGAGAAGAGATAACAGAAGACACTGGAAGAATACCAATATATAAAACCCCAAGTCAATGGTCAAACTATTCTCATGAATCTCTCAAGTCGCTGGTTTGGCCCTCTTCCAAGTGTACTTTACTTTTGTTCCTGCACTGAAACTTTTCTTGTGTGTGTGTATTTTTTTTTTTTTTTTTGTATTTTAGTAGAAACAGGGTTTCACCGTGTTGCCCAGGCTGATCTTGAACTCCTGAGCTCAGGCAGTCCACCCACCTTGGCCTCCCAAAGTGCTAGGATTACAAGCGTGAGCCAACGTGCCTGGTACTGCTCTGAAACTTTTTAATAAACTTTCACTCCTGCTCTAAAACTTGCGTTGGTTTCTCACTCTGCCTTATGCCCCTCGGTTGAATTCTTTCTTCCAAGGAGACAAGAATTGAGGTCGCTGCAGACCCATGCAGATTTTTCACTATTAACAACACTACTAGTATTTTGATTTTATACAGTCACTAGTTTTTCTTTTTTTTAAACCAAATACTCAGAAAAATATTTCCAAAATCTTGATGATAGAAAATGAATTCACAGGTAACTTGATAGTTGTTCTGGTATACAGATGCTAATGTGTGGGATGAATTAAGGAGAGGACAGGTTGGAGACAGGCACCTCCTGGGAAGATAACGCATTAGTTCTGGCAACAGCTTGAGGTTTGAGTTAATAGTTCTTTTTACGTCCTACAAAAATAAAATTTATATCTTTATATTTTAATATTGAATAATCAAAATATGTAAGTACTATTAAAAACCATAGTTTTATGTTCTTTCTAAAATTCTAACTCATATTTTATCATAGTACAATGCTTTTCATACATAGTTTTCTAAGTTTAAAATATTACTAACAACTATACTTTGGACATTTATAAGGTTAAAAGTTACAATAAGCTAACATTAATTTATTGAAGAAAAATTTTAATTAATTTACGGTAGCCTAAGAATACAATGTTTATAAAGTCTGCAGTATTGTGCAGTAATGTCCTAGGCCTTCACATTCACTCACCACCCACTGACTCACCCAGAGCAACTCAGTTATAGTCCTGCAAGCTCCATTCATGGTAAGTGCCCTACACAAGTGTACCATTTTTTATCTTTTATACCATATTTTTACTGCACATTTTCTATGGTTAGATGTGTTTAGATATACAAATGCTTACCATTTTGTTACAATTACCTGCAGCATTCAGTATAGTGACATGCTATATACACCACACAACCTAGATGTGTAGTAGGCTGTATGGTCTATGTTGGTGTAAGTACATGCTATAATGTTTGTACAATGACAAAATCACCTGAAGATGCATTTTTTAGAATGTATCCCCATCATTAAGTGACACATGACTGTGTATACACATACACATATACACACAAGTATAGGTGTGTACATTAATTTATTTTTTCTTTGTTTTAAAGACAGGGTCTCCCTCTGTCACCCAGGGTGGAATGTGGAATGCAGTGGCACAGTTACAGCTCACAGCAACCTCAAATACTTGGGCTCAAGCAATTTTCCCTCCTCAGCCTCCTATGTAGCTGGGACTACATGTGCACCCCACCCTGCCCAGTTAATTTTTTATAAATTTTTTTTAGTGGCTAGGTGCAGTGGCTCATGCCTGTAGTCCCAGTACTTTGGGAGGTTAAGGCAGGTGGATTGCTTAAGCTCAGGAGTTCGAGACCAGCTTGGGCAACATGGCAAAATCCTGTCTCTCCAAACAAACAAACAACAAAATGGATGCCTGTGGTGATATATGCCTGTAGTCCCAGGTACTCTGGAGGCTGAGGTGAGAAGATGGCTTGATCCTGGGAGATAAAAGCTGCAATGAACAGAGATTGGGCCACTGCACTGCAGCTTGGGTGACAGAGCAAGATGAAGGAAGAGAGGACGGGAGGAAAGGTGGGAGGGAGGAAGGGATGGGGAGAATAGGAGTGCTGGGTCTCCCTATGATGCCCAGGCTGGTCTCAAACTCCTGGTCTTAAACAATCCTCTCACCTCATCCTCACTAAGTGCTGGGATTACAGGCATGAGTGACTGCACCCAGCCTTAACTTATTAAAAAAAATGACTTACAAAAAGTTGTAAAATAGAACACACAGTTCCCATATGCCCAGGGGCCCTTATATAACAATTTATGTAAGTATGCCATAATTATCAAACCAGAATATTCGCATTTGTTTACAAAATGTCCTTGTTCTGTTCCAGGGAACCCAATCTAGGATCTCCCTTTGCATTTAGCTGTCACGTCCTCTTAGTTTTCTATCTGTGACTGTTTCTTTGTCTTTCAAGACCTTGGCACTTTTAAGAGTACCGATCATTTATTTTGTGGAATGTCTGTTAGTTTGAGTTTTTCTGATGTCTTCTCAAGATTTGTTTGAGGTTATGCATTTTTTGCAAGAATATCAGAGAAGTGATGTTGTACCCTTCAAAGTGCATCCTATTAAGAGGCACAGGATGCTCATATGTCTTATCACCAATGATATTAACTTTGATTTCATACCTGAGATGCTGTCTGCCAGGTTTCTCCACTAGAAAATTATTTTTTTGGTCTGGGCTCATTGAAACATCTTAGGGAAAATATGTTGACAGTATGATAATCTTTTTTCTCATAATACTTTCATCCACTAATTTTAACATTTGTCAATTATTTCTTGTCTATAACAATTATTACTGGGATGTTCACCTAATAGTGATTTTCTATTTCCATCATACCTTCTATATTTATTAATTGGTATACTCTTATTCAAAGAAATAGCTACCCTTTCACCCTCATTTATTTATTTCTTCCATGATTTATTTAAATCCAAAGAGTTGGATTTCAGGCATGAGCCACCACACCCGGCCAGACACCTGGCTTTTCTTTCCCCTATCCTATTCAAACTATTCTCTCACAGTTACAATTAGCTTTGCTGATGTGATAGATCCACTGATTCCTTCCCTGTCTTCATTCCTTTGGGTTCGTCTAGTACCTTGATGCTCTTGTTCTGCCTTTATTTTTGTCATGTTACTTCCAACCCAAGTGTTCTTTCTACCATATGCTTTCTATTTCCTATCAGACGAGTTTTCCTTTCTTCCCACTCAACTTGCCTGTTTCTGCTAATATCCTAGTATCTAATATCCTGTTTCTGCTAATATCCTAATATCTCAATTGCCTAGATTTAGGAATATTTTTTAAAACCACTCATAAATTCGTAATCCGATTGGAAGGACTTCAAGAGGCCCTTTAGTTCACATTTCTCCCTCATCCTTCCTAGTTGCTTTCATCTTTTTGATGATACCATCAAAAAGATGCTTTCATCTTTTTGATGATATCTTCAGGGAGTGTTTTTCTAGCCTGTGACTGAGCATTTTCAATGGCAGGAAATTTAATACCTAACCTCCTATCATTCTTCTCCTGTGTTGCGAATTCCTATTCATTTTTCCTTTTAGAATGTCTTTGATTTATAAGTTCTACTTCTCCATTTTTACCATATTCACTATTAAGATGCCTAGTTCAGGTCGAGCATGGTGGCTCATTTCTGTAATCCCAGCACTTTAGGAGATGGAGGGCAGATCCCTTGAGGTCAGGAGTTTGAGACCACCCTGGCCAACATGGAGAACCCCATCTCTACTAAAAATACAAAAATTACCTGGGTATGGTGGCATGCACCTGTAATCCCAGCTACCCGAGAGGCTGAGGCAGGAGAATTGCTTGATCCTGGGAGGCGGAGGTTGCAGTGAGCTGAGATTGTGCCACTGCACTTCAGTCTGGGAGACAGAGTGAGACTCCGTCTCAAAAAAAAAAAAAAAAAAAAAAAAAAGAAAGAAAGAAAAAGAAAAAGGGCCGGGCGCGGTGGCTCAAGCCTGTAATCCCAGCACTTTGGGAGGCCGAGATGGGCGGATCACGAGGTCAGGAGATCGAGACCATTCTGGGTAACCCGGTGAAACCCCGTCTCTACTAAAAAGTACGAAAAAACTAGCCGGGTAAGGTGGCGGGCGCCTGTAGTCCCAGCTACTGGGGAGGCTGAGGCAGAAGAATGGCGTTAACCTGGGAGGCGGAGCTTGCAATGAACTGAGGGCCGGCCACTGCACTCCAGCCTGGGCTACAGAGTGAGACTCCATCTAAAAAAAAAAAAAAAAAAAAAAAAGAAAAAAAAAAGAAAAGGAAAAGAAAAAGCCTAGTTCAGGCCATGTCATAACTAAAAAAGTATGACAGTATGATCTAGTGACCTGAGTGTCCCCAATCCATATCATAGACTTGGACTAGATTCATAATCCTTTTTAAAATCTTATTTTACTTTACACATTTAAAAACTCCTGCCTTTATCTTATCACTCTTCCACTCACAAAGTTTAAAGCATTTCCTGTATTTTCTATTAGTCTAAACTCCTGTACTGTGAACACTGTACCTACCCCCTGACTTCTCATTGACATCAAAAAAACACCTTTTGTTGTTGTTGTTGTGGTGGTGGTGGTGGTAAGTGCATAAGCAAGTGTGTTTAGGTGCTGCCATGATCTTGTTGTTAATTTATTGTCCATCAACATCTTACTGTGTCCATATCTTTTTTTAATCCCTATTGTTAACATCGCATTTAGAAACAAGTCCTTTAAAGAGTCACTTGGGCCAAAAAGGGAGTTTAACAACAATTTTTCTATCAGAAATGGTTTTTCACTCTGCACGACTGCAAAAATTAGAGGAGTAGCTTAGCATTATAAAATCAATACAAATGTCATCAGTTTCTCCTGGTTGGGAAGGCTTCCTTGGTAGAGCCTACTGTGAAATAACTGGTCTCAGAATCAATCAAGGAGATGAAAGCAGAGTTTTACTTTGAGTTAGGTAAAGCATCTTAGATAGGTAACATGCATATTTTTGCTTAAAAAGCATCAATTCTACCAAATGGGTACCTGCATAGGGAATATTGAGGTATCTAGATGTTAGGACTTTGTTTCTCTACTGCAGCTTAAAAAAAATTGTTTTTTTGAGGGGAGGTAAATCTAAGCACATGTTCAGTGAAGAAGTTAGGGAAATATATATTATCCCCAACTTAAAAGACAACTTTATATTTTTAATTGATAGAGGTTTTTGGAAATAGAATACAGATGAAAAATTTAGGGCTTTATTAATCTTTTGACTCAGGGTATCCAGAACCATGAGAATTCGAAAAGTATCCATGTGGCGGTAACAAGAAAAGAAAATGTTTAGGACAAAAAAAAAAAAAAAAAAAAAAAAAAAAAAAAGGCAGGAACTCCAATCAACAGATAGGGGGAAAGAATGGTGGTATTGATTAATAAATAAAAGATGAAGGGGTGGTAAATGGTGAAATGTTCTCTCTTAAAAATGGCTCATAAAATTATCTTTCAGTGATTCAGTTCATAATATTCTTAAAAAAAATTAAAAAAAAACAAACAAACAAACAAAAAAAAAAAACAACAACACACACACAGAATGAAGTCCTAATGAATGACTACCCCAAACTGCCTATCAGATTTGGTCCTGCACAGTTAAGAAAAAAACATACTTCTCTTACAAATTTGGCTTGAGATTTTGGCTCAGAACCAGCATGACTTAATAGTTGTAATTTGCATTTGAATGCAATTAACTGGGCCAGTACTTTGAGGGTAATCAAGCTGCCTGCAATACACATATGCTGCAAACTCAATAAATGTCCAAAGCACTGGAGGGGAGGCTTTATTCTTTGAATTTGCCTTATACAAGGAACTCAGGTCCACGTCCTTAAATTCAGTTAGATTTCAAACTCTGATCTTAAATGTGAACAATGAAATCTAAATTTTATCTAATTGTTTATTCTTAATGAATAAAAGTTGAGCTTCTTGTCTTTTTTTTCTTAGAATTTCACTGCTTTTCAGAAGTGATTTATATTATTTAAAAATTTCAACTAGTATAAGAAGATGCAAAGAAGGAAAATAAATTTTCTCAAACCCTTATATCCAACCCAGAAATAACTCCCACCCTATTCAAAATAAATAAAAATAAAAAGAGAAAATATGTATATAGTTAAAAGTTTGATTTTTCAGTAATGTTATGAGTCATTAAAATGAGTTTATAAAATGTTAAACTGCTTTTATTATAAGATAAATTACTACAATTAGAATTTAAGATCATCTCATTATTTCAGCACATATTCTTCACAGGCAAACACTTGTTATACCACAGGCTGAGATTTTTTCTAAGTCCCAAAAATAAAATGATAGTGAAACTAACAGTAAAGGACAAAGAACTCAGAAAAGGGAGTCAAGATACCTGAATTTTAATTTATCTCTACCATTAACTTACAGTGGTGGTGGTGGTGGTGGTGGTGTGTGTTGGGAAGTAGGTGGAACTGGTGTGGTAGTGAATTTTCCTCTCCACAAAATTAATAAACTTAATTTCATTAAGTTTATTAATAAAGTTTATTAAGTTTATTAATTTTATTAAGTTTATTAATAAGGGCTGAGGCGGGAGGATCACTGAACCTGGGATATTGAGGCTTCAGTGAGCCGTCATCATGCCACTGGATTCTAGCCTGGGCGATAAAGCCAGAACCTGTCATAAATAAACAAACAAACAAACAAATAAATGTACCCACCTTCTAGGTTGTTGAGAGAATTAAGTGAAATGACACTTGTTGGGCACTTAGCTCCATGCACTGGCATGATGAAAGAGCCCTATGCATGTAAATACTTTTCATTGTTAGTGGGGAAAATGTACACACACACACACACACACACACACACAGACTCATAAATAATCACTGAAGGAAAACTGATATTTCTGATTGTGGCATTAAGGGTTAGCTTTCTAAAGATTTTTCCAAAAATATTTCTGAAGGGATGGTTGTCTAGGCATGCTTTTCCAAAGCCAGCTGTTTGCATACAAAATTATAATCAGATCTTTTTCTTTTCATCTTTCTGCTAGCAGCCAAAAGGAAGAGTCAAATAACTTTTAATGACTGATTAGAATGTGGAAACTAGAAAACACAGGGTAGATGGCCTAGAGGGAGAAAACCAGTGAGATAGTTACACTAATGCATGCTGTAGCTTCTTTTCAACTGCCTCTTTTTGGCTGCCTTACAGTAGGTGCTGTAATGAATCTTTCTTCCAAATGTACCTAAGACAGGTGCAGCTGCAGCATCAGTACCTGCTTTAAAAAACAATGTATTTATACAAATATTTAATTTTTTATTTATTTTGAGATGGAATTTTGCTCTTGTTGCCCAGGTTGGAGTGCAATGGCGTGATCTCGGCTCACTGCAATCCCTGCCTCCCAGGTTCAAGCAGTTCTCCTGCCTCAGTCTCCCAAGTAGCTGGGATTACAGGCATGTGCCACCACGCCTGGCTATTTTTTGTATTTTTAGTAGACATGGGGTTTCTCCGTGTTGGTCAGGCTGGTCTCAAACTCCCGACCTCAGGTGATCCACCTGCCTCGGCCTCCCAAACTGCTGGGATTACAGGCATGAGCCAGCATGCTGGGCAAAAATATTTATTATAAAATTAGTTTTGATGTGCCCTTACTGGGAGCTGGTGCTATGATTTACATATGATAAACAAAGCTCTTTAAACCCCTAAACAGTTCAATAAGCTTGGAAGTACATTACTTATAAAAAACTGAGACTAGAAAAGGCTTATATTTGTCCAAAGACATATAGTCATTCAGCTAATATTTAATGACCCCTAATATGTGTCAGACATTAAATTACATGTCAGACTGTTGAGGGAACTACAGAAATATCTGTGAATAAAGCAGAAATGATCCCTGCTATCTTGGATCCCATATTCAAATGCAGGGAGGCAGACAATAAACAAAAAATAAGACAATATCAGTTAGTGATAAGGGCTACAAAGAAATAAGAGACTGATATAATAGTACGTAAATGGGTGTACAGGGTCAGAGATCAGCGCAGTTACACAGAACCTTCTGTTCAGAAGGGCCACACTCTTGGTTTAATGATGTTCTGCTGTCATTGTCTTGAAATTCGTAATTTTATCTTTGGACTTGTGTTTTATAAGTGTGGTTTGATAAGGCACTGTGACATATGAATAAGCAGAAGACATATGTGCAACATGCATGTCCTCTGTTCCTTGCCATGCCATTCTTATGTAGCATTTGTGATCCCTCATGAGCATGGAATTCTGGTTGAATCACTACCCTGGGGGATTCAGTGAGATTCAAAGCCAGTGTGCAATAAATGTTCTATGTCTTCCATGGAGGAAGCAGGGATACCTATATGTTTAGAAGCCATGCTTCTCTCAAACCAGAACTTGCTTCTGATGAAAGAAAAGCTTCAGTCGAATTAAATTTAAAGGAGTTTAATTGGGCAATGAACAATTTGCGAATCTAGCAGCCCCCAGAATCACAGCAGATTAACAGAGACTGCGGGGGTGCCTCATGTTCAGAACAAATTTATAGACAAAAAAGGTAAAGTGATGTACAGGAATCGGAAGTGAGGTACAGAAACAGTGAGATTGGTTACTACTCGGTGTTTGCCTTATTTGAATGCAGTTTGCACATTCTGCAGTCTATGAGTGGTTGAAGTATGGCTGCTGGGATTGGCCAACACTCAGCTATTGTTACAGGTGCATGCTACCAAGTTAGGTTTTAAATTTTGTCTATTAAGCTAGGTTACAGTTCATCAACAAGGACTCAAACATAGAAGTACAGAGTCCTTCTCAGGCCATAGTTTACTTTAACACTTCCAATGCAAAAAGAAGGCAATGACATTCTGAAAGATGACCAAAGAACCCAGTCTTATTCTTTTCCTCTTTCATAACTTCCTGTAGCAGCCAGCCATTAACTCCAAAAGTGATGATGTAATGGATTAATCCTTTCTCATGCTGCTATGAAGAATTATCCAAGACTGGGTAGTTTACAAAGGAAAGAGGTTTGACTCACAGGTTCGCATGGTTGGTGAGGCCTCAGGAAACTTACAATCATGGCAGAAGGCACCTCATCACAGGGTAGCAAGAGAGAGTGAGTGCCTTACAAAACCATCAGATCTCATGAGAACTCACTATCAGAAAGCATGGTGGAAACTGCCCCTGCAATTCAACTGTCTCCACCTGGTCCTGTTCTTGATGCATGGGGATTATTACAAACAAGGTAAGATTTGAGTGGGCACACAGAGCCAAACCATGTCAGTAAAAGGAAAGGAAAGATGGGACAGAATAGTTTCCTTTCTTTTCAGTTCTTCCTTACATAATCTGTAAGCCAAAGGTAGGAAATGTTAGTAGCATATGTGTGTATGAAATAAAAACAGTTGAGTTAGTTTTGTGCAATGTTTCTACTGTTGAGAATAAATACAAAAGGATGTATGAACTATGAAATAAGTTGTATAATTTTTATAATCCCATGTAAGAGTTAAATACTCTTCTATTGATACTTAAAACCAGCATTGTACACTATAAAGACGAATGGAAAAAGTCATGGAAATAATCTAAAACTTTAACTTTTCTTTATGGAGAATGACATTAAATAGCAAAAAAAAAAAAAAAAAAAAAAAAAAGCACCATGACATGAGAGAGCTTAAAGGAAGGGGAAAATCTTTCTATTTTTGTACCTTTCATACCATTTTTATCCTCCTTTTCTTACAAGATCCCTCACAACTTCATTTTGCGCCGCGTGGTGCAAATCAGGTAGCTGGTCTTTGTGGGGGTGCTATTTTAGATTGGGTAATCAGGAGAGCCCTCTGAGAAAATAGCATTTAAACTGATAACCTAGAAATTAAAAAAAAAAAAAAAAGCCAACCATGGGAAGGTCTGGGGAAAGAACATTCCAGGGAGAGGGTATAGCTAGTGCAAAGACCCTAAGGCAGGAAAGAACTTCATGAGTTCCAGAAATAGAAAGAAGACCAGTCTTACCAAAAAGTAGTTGTTAAGGTATAGAGCGGCAAAATACGAGGTCAGAGTTGGGGGCAGGGACAGGGTGTGAAGGTCTTAAAAAGTCTAGAATAATTTATTCTATTTGGGTTAGTAGCCATTGGAAGGTTTCAGGCAGAGAAATGACATAAATGACTTACGTTTTAAAGGACATTATTCTGGCCAGGCATGGTGGGTCATACCTGTAATCACAGTACTTTGAGACACCAAGGCAGGCGGATCACCTGAGGTCAGGAGCTCGAGATCAGCCTGGCCAACATGGCAAAACCCCGTCTCTAGTAAAAATACAAAAATTAGCCAGGCATGGTGATACGTGCCTATTATCCCAGCTATTCGGGACGCTGAGGCAGGAGAATCACTTGAACCCAGGAGGCGGAGGTTGCAGTGAGCCAAGATCACCCCACTGTACTTCAGCCTGGGTAACAGTGAGACTCTGTCTGCAAAAAAAAAAAAAAAGACATTATTCCTGCAATGTGAAGGCAAGAGTGGACTCAGGGAGACCATCCCGAGCAGTTTATATCTGAAGAATTCCTTACCCTTCCAGGTAAAATTCATCATATTTCTCTTGTAATTTCTGTTATTCCACTTATGTATTTTCAAATATATCTTCCTGTGCTAGACAGTAAACTCCTTGTAAGTACTGACATTGTCTTATTCTTCTCTAAATCACTGTTGTCCCTCACTTTGTTTGCATATAATCACTTAAAATATTTATTGAGTCAATGATTGGAATAGGACTTAAACCACTCTTGCAGTAAAAGCTCTGCCATTGGAACTTTTTTGAAATTAAGATTATTTAGAGGAGTCAAAAGGAAAGGTGTCATAGTAGCTATACATGAATTTGAACTAAATACAAAATAGTATGTTAATTTTACAACTTTAGAGATTTGGGGAAAAATTACTGACTAGGTCATTAATGAGAATTTGAAATTCTACACTGACTCTTCCTGAAACCGTATGCAATATGAACCCAAAGCCACAGCTATTATTGGTGCTAATATTTTGTCCAGAAATTCCAGCCTGGTGTCTTAGGACTATAGTTGGCCTGAGACACATTTTGACTGGTTTGCTGCATATGTAAATATTGTGCTGAATTAGTTGTTGGTGTTTAAAACGAAGGAGTTTTTGCATAAAGATCTGTTTTTCTCTTTTTCTTGAGAAGCAACAGACATACAAGAAACAAAAATCTTGGCTGCATTGGATTTGCATTTCATCAAGGCAATATTCAGCCAGAGTTGAGGACGGCCACTGCCTTTGAAAGGGGCCTGTGATAGTTCTCACCTTTATTATAGTAGTCACCTTGCTCCACTCTTCTGAGCTACCTGCCTGGCTCCTGTAGGCATTTGTGCTTGTGACTCCCCTTACTGAGACATATATGTACACACTATTGTTATTTTAAATGAGAACTTTTTTTTGGCCAGGTGAGGCAGCTCATGCCTGTAATCTCAGCACTTTTGGAAATGAGGTGGGCGGATCACTTGAGGTCAGGAGTTTGAGACCAGCCTGGTAAACATGGTGAAATCACATCTCTACTAAAAATACAAAAATTACCTGGATGTGTTGGCACACACCTGAAATCCCAGCTACTCTGGAGGCTGAGGCACGAGAATCATTTGAACCCCGGAGGAAGATGTCGCAGTGAGCTGAGATCACACCATTGCATTCCAGTCTGGGCGACAGAGCGAGACTGTCTCAAAAAATAAAATAGGTTGGGCGCAGTGGCTTATGCCTGTAATCCCAGCACTTTGGGAGAACGAGGCGCGTGGATCACAAGGTCAGGAGTTCGAGACCAGCCTGGCCAATATGGTGAAACCCTGTCTCTACTAAAAATACAAAAATGAGTTGGGCATGGTGGTGCATGCCTGTAGTCCCATCTACTCAGGAGGCTGAGGCAGAAGAATTGCTTGAACCCGGGAGGCAGAGGTTGCAGTGAGCTGAGATCACACCACTGCACTCCAGCCTGGCCACAGAGCAAGACTTTGTCTCAAAATAAAATAAAATAAAATAAAAAGAACTTTTTTTTTTTTTTTTTTTTAAAGAGGGTCTTGAATTATACAAATTTCTCTTTAGTTTTCTTGCTAAATGTGCTGGGCCATTCTTATTTTCCTTGCAGCTTTCATCAACAAAAGCAGCAAGGTGGCCAGTCCAGATCCATCCAGATATGGGCTTGCCAGGGCAGGGTGAAATGCAGCTCCGATTTTTTGATGGATAAATTTTGAGGCTAGGGAAGGCCCTCCAAAGAGTAGCCAGAGGAGAACTTTCCCACCAATTTGATCTATAGAAGGATACTCAGCATCTCTGCCCTCTTTACCTCCCAGTTACATGTCTGTTAAGATTTAGGGGTAGTGAGATTAAGGGACAGAATAAATTTAAAACTATCTATAATTATATACCCCATCTGCCTTCCTATGTGTTTAAATCATCAAACACTTCTTGTTTTTCCCAAAGTGTTGCAGCCTTCTCTGAGCCACGCTGCTGTATCACTGCTGAACAAGGTGATTAGGTGTGTGATTGTAGATTGTAGGCATTTGAGGTAGTGCTTTTATTTGGATAGCGCCATTTAATCCATGATACTATTTTGTATGAAGCCACATGTTTGTTTATAGAGATGTATGGAGCAGTCCACAAAAGATACTCTGTGGCAAAGCTAATAAAGGCGGTTTCCACAGAGCTATCTGAAGGCATGTAGAAGCACAATAGTGACAAACAGAAACCACAATGGGTCAATGTTGAGAGAATCCTGGGATTGGGAGGTGCTTTTTAAAGCCCAGAAGGGAAAGAAAATCAGTTTGGAAGGATTTACTACACAGCAGGTCTTGGTGGATATATTCAGTTCTGGGAACACTTGGCAGTACCAGGGTGCAGTTCATTTACCAGTGTACAAATGATTGAACAGAAACGCATTCAGGAGTCTCGAGTAAATCATTTCCATATCTCACCCGAGCTGGTAAACTGGCGATGGACTGTACAACAGCCCAGCTGTCCAGAGACAGTGGACAAACCCGGGAGTCCGTTTAGCATGAATGATCGACTCCGGGGAGGGAGGAGGGAGAGCGTTCAGCTGGGGGCTAGGGAAGGGGGTCAAAGTCCAAGCTGCAGACAGGACAATAAGGCTATGCGTGGGACACAAAGCCGAACCAGAGCAGCAGCTGGCTGGCTCCCGGCGCGCCGCAGAATCAAGCTTCGATTTGAGAAGGGACCTGGCAGCAGCGCGTGCACAGGCTGCTTCCTTCTCCCAGAAGAGCCTGGAAGGGCGCACAGGCTGGTCGCCCTCGGGCGAGGGCAGCCGGCCGCAGGCATCCTTCCCCTTCTCTTCCCTGCCCAGCAGCGCCAGGCAGTGTCCCGCCGAGGGCAGGGCGGGGCGCAGGCTGGGGGAGGGCGAGGTGGGGCCCAGCCGCGCGGCCGCGGCTGACGCAGTGCGGGGCGAGGAGCCCGGAGAGCCCCGGCGGGCGTGGAGTCCCCAGCCCGGCCGCTGGGAGGCCGCGTCCCCACCGGAGGGGGCAGGGCGCACTCACCCGGCAGCCCCGAGGCCGCCGGCGGCCTGTTGGCTTCTCCACCGGCGCGGTCACCGTTCAAGCGCGCTCCGTCCCCGCCCCAGATCCTGGGGGTTGAGCGGGGGAGAAGGGGCGGGCGCCTGCGAGCCGTGAATCACCTCCTCCTCTTGCTGCCTCAGCGCCGCCACCTTTCCATTCAGTCGCCCAACATGGCTGGAGCGCTGCGGAGGTGAGCCGGCCGCCCGCCCGCAGACACCCCAGCCTACTACGCCAGTGTCCCGCGGCCCCGGCGGCGCCTCAGCTCTGCTGTGCGGAGGCCCAACGGCCCTGTCGCCGCCCGCCGCCAGCATGTTGGGCGCCCCGGATGAGAGCTCCGTGCGGGTGGCTGTCAGGTGAGGACGGGCTGCCGGCGGCGGGCGGCGGGCGGCGGGTTGAGGGCGCGGCAAGACCTGGCTGTGGCCCGGGGCACCGGCTGCCGGGGTGGAGCGACCTGAGGGGCGTCCCAGCCGGGGTCTGCGGCTGAGGAAACTGAGGCAGTGGGTCCCCGCCGGCCTGGCACGCGCGGCCGGGTGCTGGCAGGGAGACTGCGCCGCCCTCACGCCGTCTGTGTTTGCAGGTGGCTGGCGGCTGCTCGGCGCCCGGTCCCTGGGGGGCGTCTTGACTTCTCCGGGGGAAAAGCCCTCGTCACTCTCCTCCGTCCCTTCGCCGGATCAGTCGCCTCAGGTCTGGCCGCCTTGGGCTATCGCCTGTCCGGGAGGAGCTGCCTCTGCGCGGGGCTGTGGTGTTCTTTTTTATTAGTTCTAGAATGTCTGTCATACGTGTCCATGCAGCTCCGGCCTTCCCAGGCAGGAGACAAAGCATCTGACTGTGAGCGCCGGCGACGACAGGGCCCGCCGCGCGCCCACTCGGGTTCTGATGTCTGTGCAAATGGGACATCTTTTTCAGCATCACGGGAATCTAGATATGCCCTCGCGTGTGGGTAGAAGAGACAGATCTGGCCTCTTTGGTGTTTGAATGGAAGTGGAATTTAAGGTAAAATCTACCGGGAAGAGGTCTACAGAAAGAAGAAAACTCTTTAGCCAGAGAAGGGTGAAAGGGGTGACTGTGCGAAACATACTGACGTTAGGCAGGGTGGATGCAATGTAATCGTAACGTTACACAGGCCAGGGTGTGAGTGGAAATACTAGGTACATCAACATTATGTTTCTGCCAATGACTGGCACGAGTATTCGATGTAATTTAGGCTGGTTTGATACTTATCAAGAAGGAAAGCTCTGATAGTTGCTCATGGAAAATTGCAACATCATCACACTGTGTGAAAAATTAATGAAGCATTCATTCTAGAGTAAGTGCGTGACTTTCACAGCTCTGAGAGTCTACTGTTAATTCTCTTCCTTTATTTATGCTTTAAGGATTATAAAAATAATCTACACTCCAAGAAATTAGAAATTATTAACAATCTCCCAGTCTTGTAGTCTTTCCAGAAAATTATTTTAAAAATTCTCGCCTCTAAGCATTTCTATAGTTACTATTTTAGTGACACATCTTGGGATGGGCATAGTAATGGCTGTTTTGTATACTTTGTATCTTTAATTAACTTGAATAAAATGAGTTTTTAAGTTTTTTTTTTTTTTTCCAACCAGGGAGGTGACAGTTTTATGACTGGTTAGAATCACCTTTGAAGTTTTAATTAGGCCTTGGTTATTCTAGGGCTACTTATCCAATTGTTAGATTAGTCTGTTTCTCCTATTCACTGCTACTACCTCTCTTTTAGCCCTTTAATACCAGTTAATGACTGCACCGGGGTGGAGAAAGGGGAAGGAAAAAGACAAAAAACCCAATAAGGGGCAATTTTGTTAGGAGAGCTGATCAAGGTGAAGAAGGTGCATACAGTATTAGTGAAAACAATTTGTCTGTTTTTAGAAATTTGAGATTTTTATGTGTGAATTCTCTGGACTATCACAAGGCAGTTTGTTGACCATTCTGTTTAATCCGATGCTTCTTTGCCTGTAGAGACATGGATGACCCTAAACTGATGTTGACTGATAAATAACTTGTATTTTGTTTTGATGTGCATGTTAGTACTTTTTAGGTGAATGACTGTGGGTTTGATTTTTGGAGAAAGGCTTTATAAAAACTTCAACATAACTTAGTAAGCCACACTGCAAAGATTCAGTTTGTTGAATTCAGGATTCCTTCTTCCTTTCCTTTCGCCTCTCCCTTCCCCTCTCCTCTCCCCTATCCCCTCCCCTCTCCCCTCCTCCCTCCCCTCCCCCCTCCCCTCTCCCCACCTCCCTCCCCTCTCCCCACCTCCCTCCCCTCCCC
>NC_045443.1:35958050-36117702 GCF_002776525.5 Piliocolobus tephrosceles | reverse complement strand
CTCTCCTCTCCTCTCCTCTCCTCTCCTCTCCTCTCCTCTCCTCTCCTTTCCCTCTCCTCTTTCTTTTTTTGAAACAGGGTTTTGCTGTATCACGCAGGCTAGAGTGTCGTGGCGCCATCATAACTCACTGCAACCTCAATCTTTTGGGCTCAAGCAATCCTCTCATCTCAGCCTACTGAGTAGCTGGGATTACAGGCATGTGCCACCTTGCTTGGCTAATTTTTATACATTTTTATAGATATGGGGCCTCCCTATGTTGCCCAGGATGGTCTTGAACTCCTGGGCTCAAGCCGTCCCTCCCAAATTGCTGGGATTACAGGCATTAGCCACTGCACCTGGCTAAATCGGGGATTTCTTTCATTAAATATATTGTTCTCTGAACAGAGCTACCCTGTAAACTTACTTTATATAGGATAAAAATAGCTTATGCTCATATAGCACTTTAGTATTTATAAAGTGTTTGGACTTATATTGTTCATTTATAACCATTATTTATTGAAGATATATCCTCATCTCTGTTATCCTGATTTCTGGGCTAAAAGTAGTGATAATAGTTTGACTTAAACTGTGTGCCAGGATTAGTGCTGTGTTAAGATGTTTTATCTCATGTAAAGTCTTGTTTATTCCTCATAACAATCTGTGACTTAGGTCCTGTTATTATTATGGCCATTTACAGATGACGCACAGAAAGATTAAGTAAACCATCCAAAGTCAAATCGGTAGCAAATGAGAGAGCCAGAGTTCCGACCCAGATAGCTTGACTCAATAGACCAAGTGCTTAACCATTAACCCTGCAGAGGTGAGAGGCAAGACATGGCTTTGCAAAGTTTCGCTTAGGTTTGGGTCAGTTGCCTGTTCTTGATTTTGTGTTAGTTCGGTTACAAATGAATGACTTTCACAGGTTATTCATATTTTGATATTGCCAGGAAAGATACAGCTAAGACAGGACCTGAACTTAACTAAAATATTTCCTCAAATTATTTAATCTTTCCAGCATCCTGTTACCCTACCCTTCAGTTTGTGACAGCTTTCCTCAGCAGAATAAATAAATCAATACAAAATTGTATGTCTATATACAAAATCAACAAAAACATTTGACCTGCTTTTTTCCTTTAAGGAATAATATAATTGTGGAAATGCATCCTAGAGGTGCTTATGTTTTGTTAGAGGCTTATCAGTATGTTAAAGCTGATGACTCTATTGTAGGTTTCTCTAGATAAGTGAATGGGTTATATAAAGCTTTGGGAGAAAGATGTTAAACAGAAAGTTTCTCATTTAGGGAGAACAATTTTTACTCAGTTTCCAAAAATACCTTTTGGCAGTATATTTGAGATGTTCTGTGGTGTTTCTTTCATTGAGATAGATATGGATTTGGATAATAGCCCTTGCTATCCAACCCCATGTGGCTATTAAGTGCTTGAATTATGATTAATGCTACTGAGAAACTAAATTTTTAATTTTATTTAATTTAAATGAGTTAAAATTTAAATTTAAAAACTGGTCCTTCATCTAGTTATTAGAAACTTTTGAGTATGTTTCGAACAATTTGGATCTACTTTTTCAATAGTAAAGTTTTGAAATCGAAATAGTGATACAAGTATTTCTGATGAAAATTTAGTGTACATATTGACTAGAACTGTAAGTGTAATATATATACATTGGCTTTCAAAGACTCACTCCGAAAAAACGAATGTAAATATTTCAATTTTTATATTGACTATATGTTGAAATGATAACACTTTTCTTACATTGAGTTAAATAAAATATAATTAAAATTAGTTTTCACATTATATGTGTCTATTGGATACCACTGTACTATAACTTAAAAATGTGAGGAATATATTTAGAATAAAACTTTTCACAGACATCCCATCATGGACTAATCACATCCTTAGATTAAGAAAATACCCAAATATTGGGTGTCTGGTTTTAGAGTGGATATGCATGTACGCACAGAAGTATATGTGTATATATATGTGAGATGTAAGATGTGATTCAACAGCAACACTTCTTTTCCTCAGAGTGCATAGGTGTAGGAAGTTATGGATTTTAGACTCAGTAATCAGGTAGCTGATTTCCTAGGAAATGTGGTAAGTTGAATGGATGGCTTAGATAGATGTCGGCAACAAAAATGAACAATAAAGTACAATGTAGAATCTATTCTTATTATCTAAGTATACTGAATTGAATCGAATAGTGAACTCAAAATGATAAAGTTAAACATTTCACATTCTAAATCTAATACATTGTGAGATGATGTGTCTCTTTCTCTTCCCTATCTCTGCTGACACAATAACTTTGAAATGTTTTTCCTTTTCAATAACTTTAGCTTGCAATATATGTCAAGAGTTTAGTGAAAATGGGAGATACAGAAAGCACCTTTGTGTTTTTGTGTTATTCGCTGTATGTAGAAACTAAAATTTCCTTGCCTGGCTTAATCAGAGAACTGTACCTATCCTTGGCAGTGAGTTTGTATTAGTGTGTAATGTGGTCTAATTTGTGTTTCAGTTTGCTGGGTTTTCACCTTACCAAAGCACTCTAAGGAATGGCGTTGCTCAGCAGGCTTAGGGGCCATTTGGACATTCAGAAGCTCAGTTTTAGGTCTGTCACTAGCACTTATTTGCAATGTGACCTCACTATACTTTTCTTTTTCCCAATGCTTGTTTGTCAACCTAAAGATATTAAGAGTTGTAAGAACTTTTCATGTGCAGTCTGTTAAATATGATTTTAGTTGTTGTTAGTCAAACTGCAGGCACTAACAATGCCTCTATATTAACAGGAAGGAACTATTTTAATATTTCAAGCTTGACTTTCCTAATAATATAATTTCTTTAGGTATCCTTATTACAGGAGAAGAAACATGTAGGCTGTAATGGTCTCTTTGTCCCATTCTGGTTATAATACGAATGAACAATATTTTATTTGCTCTACATTAAAATCCTATGAGATAGCCTGGGCAGCTATTATTTTCTCTGTTTTATAGAGGAGAAAAATGTGTCTCAAGGTTTATTCACCACTAAGGAACAGAATTGGAACTCAGACTCAGGTTTCTGATATCTGTTGCTGTGCTCTGAAACATATTTCCAAATATTTTTAAAACATTTTACTTATTATTTTCAATGTAATAAGGATCTTTTAAGTTGAAACTCAAATATACATGTGAGGTAAATTATTGAAAACAGTTTAGTGTTAAAAAAATATGGGCGCAAATGAGTAAGACCTCCGAGAAACATTTATTTTATGGAAATAGATGGTTATTTGGTGTTTGGTTATTTATTCCTTTCATCCTTAATGCAACAAATCTTTAAGTCCCTATTACATGCCAGACACTTTCCCACCACAACCACAACAAACATGACATATGTTGTCCTTGCTTTCATGGAGCTTAGATCTAGCAGTACAATGCTTTTTAAACACATGAAATATGTGGGAATGAACACACAACAGAATCAATAGCACATACCAGAAATGAAAGATAATTGTTAGATTGGAGTTTTTGTTTCTCTCTTTATTTTTCTCAATGACATTTTTTAGTTCATACATTTCTCACAGACAATGATTTAAAAAAAAAATTGTGCCCCACTTCCAAACATATTTCATACAAAATTCCCATGCATTAGGAGGATATTACTTATATCATGCCCTACTTATATGTCTTTGTGTTTGGATGAGGAAATAATGGAAATGAAAGAGAGTAGACTGAAAAGCCAGCATATAATGCAAGTAGGAAGTCAATGAAATAATTTCATTTACAAAATGTGAGTTGATAGTCGTTTTTCAGATATGGTTTATTAAGTAGTGGACCTGTTTGTTATTTGGGACTCAATGGAACTTCAGGTTTCATGTCTAATTATTACTACCCCTTGAGCTCTTGCCATCTTACCTGCGAATTGGTTAATATTTTGATGCATAATTATGGGGTAGTGAATGATGCACTAGAAATTCCAGTTTGGTGAAACCATGAAAGCAGAAATTATCTTAGCAGTTAATACTGTAATATGCCCAATCTTCCAATTCTCATCTCTTTCTCCTTAAATAAATTGACTTGGAATATGCATTATTGTAAGTGTTTTTCCCCAAGACATGCTCAAAGATGAGTCTTGGACTTATAAATAATTGCTTTCTGTCAAAATCACATGTGGCCTGACATAATCTGAGTTTCAGATTAGGAAGAAAAACATATCAATAAAAATGCATGGCAGATAATAGTATTTGTTTACTGTATATCATTAGGACAATTTTATTCAAAATGAAACAAAGTTGTTTGTTGTTATTTTCACTGCTTCTCTTTGGAAAGGGGATTTGTGGATTCAAATTGGTTTCCCAATGGATTAACTATTTAATCTTCTCAGAGTGTTAAAATAGTTTTCCTGTAGCCCAGGCATTATGTGAAGCAAATGACAGCCAAGCCAAAGGGACAGTTTTCATGATACCATACAATTATTATAAGATCTTTATGAAGGTTTCAGAATAATTTTTGAGATTACCTTGTTCTATTTTTTTTTTTTGAAATTATTAAAAATTTTTAAACCTGGCATTGTGGTGTGTACCTGTAGCCCCTGCCACTTGGGAGGCTGAGGTGGTAAGATTGCTTGGGGCTAGAAATTTAAGGCTGCAGTGTGCTATGATCACTCCTGTCAATAACCACGGCACTCCAGCCTGGGTAACAGTGAAACCCTGTCTAAAAAAAAAAAAAAAAAAAAGAAAAATATTATATAGTAAACTCTTATAATTATTGACAAAATAGGTCTTAAAGTTAAAAGAGATCTTGAAGGGACTAATTGGTTGAGGCCCCTTTTTCGAGATAGTTGAGATGTTAGAGGCCCAGAAATGTTAAAAGGAATTGATTGAGGTCACATGACTAGTAGCTCAAGTCTTCTTGATTAGTGCTGTGGATTTTCTAGGACTTCATATTTTGCTAACATACATGCAAGAAATAATTTTTATTTTAAAATAACCTACAATTTTAATCCCTTAAGCATTCCTTTAATTTTAGTTTGACATTTAGATAAGGTCGCTCACTGTTAACCCCTTATTTTGACTTTAGAAGCACCTCAGTAGTAGGAACTTGATCAGTGATTCTAACAAAGATCTCTCAGAAGTAAAGGGAGAGGAACCCCAGGGGTAGAAACCCAGGTCTAAATTTTGAGGTTTCTGGTATATTAAAATATAAATAAATGCCAGAACTGAGTTATAAAAAAATAGACTTTTTAACATTTGCATGTAGCATATTAATGCTTTCACAACAACCACAGAAATACAATTCGTATGTGGTCTAACTTGAAAATAATTTTAGCCATGTAAATAGAAGTTCTTTTGTGAATTCTAGGCCTGGGACGTGTGGCTTCCCTCCCACTTTGGTTCTTAATACTTTACTCCAACAGACTAAAGGATTATAGCACATTGTAGTAATAACAACCTCACTAAAGGGAAGGTGGCTGGAGTGTGGGATGGGGGTGGGGTGGAGTGAGGCATATTTTTTGGGATCTGGAATGGAAGATGGAGGCAGAAATCTGAGCAGTTTAAAAAGACCCCCTTTTGAGTGTTACTTCACTAATTAGGTGGTTCTTAACTAGACCCATTTCAGAAGGAAATACGGAATACATTTTGATTGTAATAGAGGTCTGTCACCCCAAAAGCATCCTAAATCCCACATCTACACAAAGCTTTTCTAGACTGGTGTCATGCAGAAAAATTTCTGCCATTTGGGGTCTTAGACCTGCCATATATGATTCTTCTCTCTCTCCCTCTGAAATTCCAATAGGAAATGGCTTGAAATGTTCAAAACCTCAAAGAATATTTAAGCACTATTACAATAGAACATTTGAAGGACATTGGATTATTGACTTGGGACAAGTAGATATCTGAGTGCTCAGATTGTAATAAAGGTCATTCAGGATTTAACCCCCTGGTCAGTCTACTTGGGCACATCCATCTGCTTCTTCAGTAAGAGGAAAGAACCCAGAAAAATGTTCAAACTTAGTTGTGGAATGGTGGGGATCATGGACCCACCCAGAAGCTAAAAAAAATCAAGGACAGCTCAAGGTTTATTCCCCATTTTTTGGGTATCTTAGTGTGTAGTAAGATGTTAGCTTTTGAGATTAGATTTGAATTATTCTCAACTTTGAAGAGTTGTGTCTGTCACATAGGCCTGATAGATCATAGATCTCTCAATATGATGAAGGAATGACATTTTTTTCAGAATAGATATCCTCATTATTTGATACAACTACTAAGTCAGCTAGGAGTTGTTCTAAATAAGTCTTTATCTTTCAGCAAATGGGAACAAGAGACCTTGGAGAGTCAAGCTGTAGTTTATTATGATGTGGCATATTGATCACATGGTACTAATGAGGCACAGGGCATATCTAGCCTCAATTGTATTCCTTCTTATTTACTTTTTTGGATCAAAATTCATTCATATAATACATAATTAATGAGTGTTCATTGTGTTCTGGAATCACGTAAGCTGGAAGCATTAAAGTAATTGAATGCAATGTGCTATAATAGAATGAGCATTGCATGGTTAGAAAACTGTTTTGGTTTAGACTCTTACCCCTGATAAAGTTGGTTTTCCCTTGGTATTCTCCCCTACCCCAGTGGATTTGGGAAAGGATCAAGAGACAACCGTGTGAAAGCACTTGAAAAAATGGCTTTTATACAAACATAGGTAGTAATATTATTAGATAAAGTTGATAAAAACAACTGTTATGGTTTGAATGTGTCCCTCCAAAAAATCATGTGTCGGAAACTTAATCCCCTATGCAACAATGTTGGGAAGTGAAGCCTAAGAAGAAGTGATTAGTTCATGAGGGCTCTGCCCTCATTAATGGATTAATGTCATTATTGAGGGAGTAGTTTCATTTTCTTGAGAGTCGCTTTGTTATGAAAGAGTTTAGTCCCCTGTTGCTCTCTTGTGCATGCTCTCTTTCCTTCTGCCTTCCGCCTTAGGATGAGGCAGCAAGAAAGACCTTGCCAGATGCAGGCCTCTTGACCTTGGAGTTCCCAGCCTCCAGAACTGTAAGAAATACATCTCTGTTCATTTTAAATAACCCAGTCTATGGTATTTTGTTATAGTACCACAAAGTGGACTAGGACACCAATGATGGGTATGTTCGTTATATTCCAAACTCTAGCAATTGGATTATTCTCTCATGTATAACCTGTAACTTGAATTTGCGACGTGCTTCTAAGGTATCTGTATCTGGTATCTGTTCTTTTGCTTTTTGAGTATCTCTTACTTATACCACTATAAGTGATATAACAGTATATGTAAATACTTCCAAGATCCTTATTCTATCTAGTCTCCCCATTTTCTTTTTGCTTTCAATATGGAAATCACATGCCATACTGATCTACTCTATCAAATTCATCCTTTTATATTTTATTAGAATTCACTATTTTTATTCTTTCTTTTTCCACAAAGCCTTTTAATTAGTATAGTTCTTAGTGTTTGTAAAGTTACTGGCATATACTTTGTGAGATTAACAGTAGTTTTGAGTTATACTTGTTACTAGTTGCTTAACCTAATGTAAGAGAATGGTAACTAAAGTGGATAGTAAAAATATGAATTTTCCTTCTGAATTAGGTTGCACCAGATTTTTGGAAATATTGCTAATGCTTTCCTTTTACGTCCTTTCATCAACCTTGGCAAGACGTTATTACATTAGGCTGTGGATTAAAGAGCGCTGTAACGGATAAACTGAGTAAAAGTAGCAGAAGTAATAATATAAAAATTTTAATTATACATTGACTTTTTTGATAAATATTTTTTTTTCTGGGACCTGGAGCTAATGGGGCAATGTGCCTGCAATACTCATTAATAGAACTTGTATAAAGACTTGCCTGAAGGCATTTTAGAAGAACACTGATATTTAGAACCAGAAAGTATATCTTGTAAGCCTGTCTAATGATCTCAAAATCAGTTTGTAATTCCATAAGAAAGTTATTTTTATTCAATTTTTTCCCATTATTGAAATAGATTAATCACATTAGAAAAATTATCAGGAAAAGATGAGAACAATCATCATAATTCCCTAATATAATTACTACTAGCATTTTGCTATATTTCTTTTTAGTCTGTTTTTATATATGTACCTACAGTTTTTTGAAATCGTTGTAATCAGTGTGTTGATACTTTTTAGTAGCTTGATATTTACCCCTCTAGCACATAGCATAAGAATTTGTCCATCTTGGTCCTAGTGTGGTGGCTCACACCTATAATCCCGGCACGTTGGGAGGCCGAGGTGGGCAGATCACCTGAGGTCAGGAGTTCAAGACCAGCCCGGCCAACATGGTGAAACTCTATCTCTACTGAAAATACAAAAATTAGCTGAGCATAGCAGCAGGCACCTGTAATCCCAGCTACTTCAGAGGCTGGGGGAAGAGAATCACTTGAACCTGGGAGGCTGAGGTTGCAGTGAGCTGAGATCATACCACTGTACTCCAGCCTGCATCATAGAGTGAGACTCTGTTTAAAAAAAAAAAAAGAATTTGTCTATCTTTATATTAAGGAATGGCATTTTGAGTAACATGCTAAATATTATACACCATCTGCTTTATTTCAATAACTCAGTACAATATGCATTAAATTCAATATATCAAACAGTGATTTAATTGACATGACTTTATTGTTTAATAAGGGCGTTAATTTCATTTTTATAAGAACTATGCTGTCTCCTTAGATTCTTTATAAAGTTTCATTTCTACTGATGAACACTGACTTTACCAAAGTCTGTTTATTGGAATTGATGAGGGTGAATAGTGCTGCTCACCCAGAATATATGGGTAAGCATTATGGTACTGAGGATGCTTTCCAGAAAAAGATATATTGATATTTAATTTTAATTTTAATTTTTCACCTATATTTATGTAAAGACACAATGTATTAGGATGGAGTAGATATTTTCCCAGCACATTATTCCAAGCCACTGATGGTAAATCAAACAAACACAAGACCATAACTATTTCATGTTTCTTGAAAATAAGTGAGTTTCTAAGGTGTTTATTTTGCTTGCTTTCACCTCAGTTCAACACAAAACACTTCTCTTTGAGTAGCCTGTTGGTCTGTTAGTCTTCACCTGTCCTGTCCTAAAGTGGAGGTTGTCAACTGCTAATTCAACATGACATTGCAGATTTCATTCCTGGTTATTTGACCTACCATTTAAAGTTCCTTAATTCCAGTCTGACATCTGTGACATTTTCAAGTGTCAATTTAGGCAACACAATATGAGGCTTTTGAATTTTAGTTTGCTAACTTGCCCTTAGATTGACAACAGATTCCATCTGTCCTTGATAATATTCTTACATATTTTGTTACATGAGAGGAACTGGATCTTCTGTTGCCTCTGTAGCAGATTTGGTTTTTGTTTTTGAGTGTTTCTTTAGTTAGCTTTGGCTCTAAATTTTTTATTAACTTCATGTAACCTAATCATAATTTTTCACAAGTGTGTGTTCTATGACATCAGGCTTCCTTTGAATTCCTGTCTTGCTTAACTGTTTTCAGATGAAGTTCTTCGTGCCCCAAGTGGACAAACTCAGCCTCTCTTGAGTTTCTGGGTCAGTCCTCAATAAAGCCACAAGTAAATCACAGTAGTAGTTTTGTTCCACCAACCCATTAGTGTGAAATTTTTTGGCTGCTGCTCCAGATTTATTATTAATTATTCCTGTGCTTTTAGGATCATAGCCTTCCCTTTAACCTCCTATTTTACTTGTCCAAACTTGGCTTCTTCTTGGTTTCCTGATTTAGATCTCTTTCCCTGTATCTTGAATCCAAACTCACTTGACTAAGTGAATTTATTGAAAGCCCCCTCTCTGTGGAGAGGGAAACTTGTCCCCTTTTGTCCCAACTGGAGTCTCCTTCAACTCATGTGGGCTGCACAGAACTAGGAGCTGCCGCCAGAGTTATTCTACTTGTGTACATAAGCTGGCACTGATCTGTTCTAGGTCATCTCTGGACATGACTTCACTTCCATGCCATCCAGTCTAGTTGTCCAGCTTTCCACTTTACCCCATTCAACCTGGAGGCCCTAGAATGTTTTGAGACTAAAATCACATAGGATCTAGAAGCTGCAATTTCCGTGTGTGTCTTAGTCCATTTTCTGTTGCTATAACAGAATACCAACAGGGATGATTTATACAGAAAATAAATGTATTTAGCTCCTGGTTCTGGGTGCTGACATCTGATGAGGGCTTTCTTGCAGCATAGTACCATGGTGAAGGACATCACATGGCAAGAGGGAGGGTGTGTGTCTGCTCAAGTCGTCTTTTTCTTACAAAGCCACTAGTTTCATCATGGGGGCCCTCCTCTACGACCTTATCTAATCTTTATTACCTCCCAAAGGCCCTACCCTCAAACAACATAATGAATTTGGGGATTAAGTTTCTAACACATGAAATTTGGGGACACATTCAAATCATAGCAGTATGGGATTGACATGAAACACACACACACCAACACATAAAATCCACTAAGGAGTTGAATGAATCTGCCCAATATGGTATAAAATATATTAATGTTCATAAAAAAATTGATATGGTTCTTTTTATTTTTTTTTGAGACGAAGTCTTGTTCTTATCCCCCAGGCTGGAGTGCAATGGCTCACTGTAACCTCCAACTCCCGGGTTCAAGAGATTCTCCTGCCTCAGCCTCCCAAGTAGGTGGGATTACATGTGCCTGCAGCCAAGCCTGGATGCTTTTTATATTTTTAGTAGAGACAGGGTTTCACTGTGTTGGCCAGGCTGGTCTTGAACTCTTGACCTCAGGTGATCCACCCACCTCCGCCTTCCAAAGTGTTGGCATTACAGGTGTGAGCCACCACACCTGGCCCTTAATTTTATTTTCTTTTGCAGCATGACTTATGGAAAAACTCATGGACTTTATTTATTTACATTTTTATTTTTTAAAGTTTTTTCTTTCTTTCTTTTTTTTTTTTTTTAACAGGGTCTTAGGGTTTTTCTATGTTGACCAGGCTGATCTGAAACTCCTGAGCTCAAGAGATCCTTCTCCCTCAGTTTCCCAAAGTGCCTTGATTATAAGCATGAGCCACTGTGCCCAGCCAAGCACAGACTTTAGAATCACAAATATTTGAGTTCAGAATTTCGGATGGCCACTTAACTTTTATGTGCCTTAATTTTCTCATGTATAAAATAGGATCAATCCCTTAATCCCTATCTCAAAGGGTTGTTAAGATTGTTAGAATGTTCTTTAGAAATGTTTGTGAGATGTTAGATTCTTTTTTTTTTTTTTTGAGACGGAGTCTCGCTCTGTTGCCCAGGCTGGAGTGCAGTGGCCAGATCTCAGCTCACTGCAAGCTCTGCCTCCTGGGTTTACGCCATTCTCCCGCCTCAGCCTCCCGAGTAGCTGGGACTACAGGCGCCCGCCACCTCACCCGGCTAGTTTTTTGTATTTTTTAATAGAGACGGGGTTTCACCGGGTTAGCCAGGATGGTCTCGATCTCCTGACCTCGTGATCCGCCGGTCTCGGCCTCCCAAAGTGCTGGGATTACAGGCTTGAGCCACCGCGCCTGTCCAGATTCTTTTTTTTTAGTTTTATCCCTCCTCTTCTTTTTTCTCCTCTTTCTATCTCCTGTTTTCCACTTCCTCTCTCCACCTACCTGAAAACTCTATTTTTCCTCTTCTAGGTAGTATCTAATAACTAACCATAATTTTTTTTTAAATCACCTTAAGGTGAGGTTAATTTCTTTGGTGAGTTCCTGTTTATAAAACCCCACTTTCATCTTGGTTGGTTTCTTTATGTGTAAAGTAGAGGTAGTAAGAGTACTAACATAAGAGAATCATTATGAGAAATAATTGACATAAAGCACTCAGAATAATGTCTGGCACATAGTAATTCTGAAATGTTAGTTGGGATTAACTTCCAAAAATCTATTTCTTTAACAGAGATTCTTTCTGTCTTCACTTGGGCCCCGTTTTTACAATTTATTATGTCTGTCTTTAATGATGAAGAAAAGGGATAATAATAGTGCAGTGATATTTGATAATATGTGACCTTGATATTACCAGTCAAAGCTATCAGCATTGTATTTATATGATAGAATGGATGTCTTGATTTATCTTTAATGAATATGTTGAGTTGTGAAAGTCAAGACCGAGATGATTATACCCTTTAGAGCAGTTTGAATAAAATGTTTTTTTAATCTTTGTTCTCTGTTGGTATGTATATTAATGGAAATTCATTCCTTTTCTGTTTGTCTTTGACATGGGGGATACTTATTTATTTCCAGTTGGTTGGCAGACAAGGTGAGCTCACTGGCATATTAATCCTTAAACCTCTTAAATATAGTGCTTAGTATATCATTAACCTGAGCACACCTCTACTTACACCAACAAGGTTTTTACTAAGACCCCATAATTGGTCGCACACACACATACTTTATATTTAAACTATAAGTGACCATCTCATTTCCATGTGTCATGTTTAATTTGAAGTTATTTTTTTTTTTTTTTGAGATGGAGTCTCTCTCTGTTGCCAGGCTGGAGTGCAGTGGCACGATCCCGGCTCACTGCAACCTCTGACTCCCCGGTTCAAGTGATTCTCCTGCCTCAGCCTCCCAAGTAGCTAGGATTACAGGCACATACCACCACGTCCAGCTGATTTTTGTATTTTTAGTAGAGCTGTGGTTTCACCATGTTGGCCAGGATGGTTTCCATCTCCTGACCTCGTGATCCGCCCACCTCGGCCTCGCAAAGTGCTGGTATTACAGGTGTGAGCCACAGTAATTTGAAGTCATTTTTAAAGATTGACTGAAGTGACAGTTCCTTTGCTAACTTAGCAAAACATTTGATTAATTTTACTTTTCTTTTTGTAGTTACGAGACAAGTCATATTGCATATTATAAAAATTTTAATTACCATGGTAAAATAAGAAAAAAATCAATTAACAATTATTTGTGACTCTTTTTTCTAAGGATCTTACTCAATAATTAGGTCTTGATTGTTGACACAATAATAGCCACTGAAACCTTTGATTAGATAACGAGTTTTGTTTGAGTTGAAAAAGAAGTTTCTGAGAGATAAGGTATCAACAAATGAGGTCTGAATCTTAAATGATCCTGAAAACAACCTTCACTTTTTAAGACAAACCTGTTTAGAAAACAAACTTGTTTGAATTGTTAAAACACATACCTTTTGAGTCCTTCACAAAAGTTGGTTTACTGTGAAATGAAATACTGTGATGACAGATGGACCTAGAATATTTGTGGTAGACAGTTAAGTGGACTATTGAGGATGACTAAGAAAGCCCTATTTGCTGTCTTTGACAAGGTAGAGTCATCCACATACAAGCTATTAGGATAATGAACACAATAGTAGAAATAGACTAAGAATGAATATTCTTCAAAATCATCCCTACCCATACTGCACAACAGATGCTTATATATTTGAATTGTTTTCTGTACCTTGTGATGAGAACCATGTTCTCTGTTTACCTTTAGAAAGAAAAAGATATGGCTGGGCACAGGTGGCTCATGCCTGTAATCCCAGCACTTTGGGAGGTTAAGTCAGCTGGATCATCTGAGGTCAGGAGTTTGAGACCAGCCTGGCCAACATGGTGAAACCCCATCTTTATTAAACAATACAAAAATTAGCCGAGTGTGTTGGTGGGCACCTGTAATCTCAGCTACTCGGGAGGCTGAGACAGGAGAATTGCTTGAACCTAGCAAGTGGAGGTTGCAGTGAGCCCAGGTTGTGCTACTGCACTCCAGACTGGGCAACAGAGAGAGACTGTCTCAAACAAAAAAAATGCAATAGCAGTCATCTTTGTGGTTTGTGGTTTTCTTTTCTTTTGGACTATCAAATATGTTTATTTGCACATTGAATAATTTTCTTTTTACTACTGAATATTTCAAAATGAACTTCAATGATGAAAAGTAATGCTGTTGGACTTTGAGTTCAAATCCCTTCTGTTTCACTGACTCCCTTTGAGGTAGTAGCGGTGGAAAAGTAACCCTGTGAAAAATAACGTTACCCCTCTCCATGAGTCAGTTCCTTTTGTGTGTAAAGTAGATAATACTTCTGTTGAGTATATTACAGGCTTTTTGGAAAGTGCAGCTAGTAAAAATGTAAAAAGACAGCTGTTGCTCCAAGTTCATTGTAGGCACAGCAGAAGTTACTAAAGTATTCCGATATCTAAAGAAACAAAATTTTTAAGGATAATAAGTCCATCCCTGACCATTCCAATTTATTTCAGCTCAGATCCATTCTGAGTTTTACTTTAGTTCAATTCAGTTTATTAGTCACTGAGCCCCACTAGATCAAGTGACTCAACATAGTTTGATGGGGAAATGCAAGATGATTCAGATAGGGGTTTTGCCCTCAGTCCAGTTGGGAGGGCCTTGCATGTCTACACAAGTCCTGATGGCTCTCCCATGAAACATGCCAAACATGAAGTAGGAACACATTATGTGCAAGCTATTAGTTTGCCCCTCCAGCCACTGTAATCACATTAGCTACTTTCTCAGACAGTAAAATGATTTAATTTTCTTTATTTCTTTTTTTTTTTTTTTAAACTTAGTCTCTGTCACCCAGGCTGGAATGCAGTGTTGTGATCTCAGCTCACTGTAACCTGTGCCTCCCAGGTTCAGGCGATCCTTGTGCCCCAGCCTCCCAAGTAGCTGGGATTACCAGCACCCATGACTACACCCAGCTAATTGTTTTTTTTTTTTTTTTTTTTTTTTTTGTATTTTTAGTAGAGATGGGATTTTACCATGTCGGCCAGGCTGGTCTCAAACTCCTGGCTTCAATTGATCTGCCCACCTCGGCCTCACAAAGTGCTGGGATTACAGGTGCGAGCCACCATGCCTGGCCTTAATTTCCAAAATAGTAATGTAAATGCTTCTTAATAATCGTATACGTCCCATTACATCTGATCTTTGCGATCTCCTAATCTTTGACATAGCCTACTTGGTTTATTTGCTTTCTCTTCTCTAATGCTTTTCTAATTTCCATGTTCATTCCATTTTTAAAAATACCTCTCCATGAATTTATTCCTATTGTAATCACATATGTTAAATGCAGATATTTGTTGATGACTGTTCACACATACAAGGACATGAGTACACACATACATGCATGTACATGTGTGTATACTCACACATTCACAACATCCTTTTCTCATGCAGTTAGTAAATAACATCCATTTAGAGTGGACAGCTTGGATTTTAATGAAGTAGAAAGCTTCTATGGAAATGTCTTTAAATATTCCAATTCTAAAAATATTTTGAATACAATTTAAAACTCCTTTGTTAACTGCTTATTTTTTTTTTTATATGCTTCCATTTCATCAGTCTTAGTGTCTTGTGGGTACCAGCTTATTTTGTCTTGGTAGACTGATTACCTGTTTTATCATTCAAAGACCCAAAGACCCAAGGTATGGTAAACATTTATTATTGGTGGAGTTTTGCTGTTGAATCTTGCATAGACTTCTAAATGCCCTTGACAGCTCCTTTTTTTTTTTTTTTTAGTTTCTAATCTTACTTCTGTTAGATGTATCTTTCAGAGTAGTCAGCTCTTGTTACAAGGAAGTGGCAGAAACATGATTTCCTGAGGAAAATGGGCTCTGACATTAGGAGACTTGCTTGAACCTGACTCCTTTCCTAGTTTTTAACCTTGGGTGGATTATAATCTGCCTAAGCCTCTGTTGCCTCATCTGTAAAAGGATATTGATAATATATACCTCACAAAATTATTCTGTTTTAAGGACACCTTTCCTAATTCTATCATATTCTCAACACTTATAGCCCCTCAATATATATAATTTATGTTATATGACAGTAAGTTTATTCACAGATGGCTTTGTAAACAGTTATCTTTAGTATCTGGGGCTTATGTTGTTTTTTTCTTCCTCCTCCAATTCATTGTGAATTATTCAAAAGCAAGGATAGGCTCTTTTATTTCTTGTTTGTCTTCTGTCTGGATGCTCAATACATCAGCAGGCACATCAGCTCTGGTCTTTAATACCAGAGGTAAAAAATATAATTTACTTCTGGTTATTCTTATGGAGACTTTATTCAGTCTGTCAAAAACCATTTGACTGCCATTGGTGTGCCTGGAAGGGAGTTCTGGGTATTGAGGGTATAGATGTGAGCAAGACAAGAGCTTTAATTCTCAAGGAGAATTTAATCCTTTAATCCTCACCATTGGGTGAGGATAGAGACAATAGATTTTTTTTTTTTTTTAAATCCAGGTGTTGATATATACTATGGAGAGGATAAAACAATATGCTTGATAGCAGTTGTCCTTGGTTGGGAGGAGTCATTTGGGTTGAGATCTGAATATTGGAAAATGAGCCATGAGAAGACCTGAGAGAACAGCATTCCCAGCAAAAGCAAGTGGAAAAGGGCTGAGAAATAAACTGCCCTGTTAGTGGACTGGTGAGAAGGACAGTATAGCTAGATATAGAAAACAACTGAGGGTGAAGATTGGTAAGATCGGAGAGGTAGGTAGAGAGGTAAGATCATTGGGCCTTATAGTTCAGGGTGGAAATTTTAGACTTCACTTTTAGTGAGAAATCTTTAGAGAGCTTCAAGTTGAGATGTGACATGATCTAATGTGCATTTCAGAAAGATAACTCTTGTTGCTCAGTACAAGGTGGACTGTATTATAAGAGGTGAAAATGTAGAAGATGAGTGAGAAAGCAGTCATTATGTTCCAGGAGTGACATAAAGGTGGCTTGGGCTAAAAAATAACGGTACAAATGGTGAAAAGTAGATTTGGGGAGATGGAGCTGTTACGACTTGCTGGCAAAGGGTGTGATGAAAAGAGAAGGATCAAGTAGATTATTAGGCTTGGGGCTTTGAGGTGGAATTGATTTTTTTGGGAGTGAGATTAATAGTTCTATATTGTCTGTGTTGAAATTGTTATGCATATTGGACATTCTAATAAAGATGTCAAGTCAGTTATTTAATATATGAGTTTGGATCACAGGGAAGATGTCTGGTCTGAAGATAAACTTTTGAGAGTCAACAGCATTTAGATGGTTGAAGCCATGGCACTGGATGCATTCATCCATGAAAAGGGAAAATTTAGAGAAGACTTAGGGGAAAGAGATCTGGAACACTCTAACATTTAGAAGCCAAGAAGAGAAGATCTAGTCAAGGATACTGGAGAAGAGCGGTTAGTAGTAGAGAGGTGGGAGAAAGCGGTGAGAGTATGTAGTCCTGAAAGTTGGTTTTAAATGTTGCTGAGAAGTCGAGTAAGATGTGAGCAAAAGTTGGCCATTGCCTTTGGTTGGAGTTAAGTTATTGATGACTCAAATATGAGCTATTGTAGTGGAGTGCTTGATAACAGTAGATTAATGAGAGAATGCTAGGCAAGGAAGCAGAAACAGTGGAATCAAATAATGCATGTAAGTTGTTGGACATGACAGTAGGAAGATGAAGTAGTTCTCTTCTGACTTTTTTTTTTGGAGACAGAGTCTTGCTCTGTACCCCAGGCTGAAGTGCAGTGGCACAATCTCGGTTCACTGCATCCTCCACCTCCCAGGTTCAAGTGATTCTCCTGCCTCAGCCTCCTGAGTAGCTGGGACTACAGACATGCATCACCACGCCCAGCTAATTTTTGTATTTTTTTAGTAGAGACGGGGTTTCACCGTGTTGGCCAGGATGGTCTCGATCTTTTGACCTTGTGATCCACCTGCCTTGGCTTCCCAAAGTGCTGAGATTACACGCGTGAGCCACCACGCCCAGCCTAATTTTGTATTTTTAGTAGAGACAGGGTTTCTCCATGGTGGTCAGGCTGTTCTTAAACCCCCAACCTCAGGTGACCCACTCGCCTTGGCCTCCCAAAGTGCTGAGATTACAGGCGTAACCCACCGCACCCAGCCCGCATTTTTTTTTTTTTTTTTAACAAAAATTAGGATGATTTTAAGGAGGGTAAGAAGCTGTGGAATTGTGTTGTTGAATGTAGCACCTATGGGGATTTGAAGTCGCCAAGAATGCTGGTAGGACTACTAGTGGCAAGGAGAAGACTGTGGATCTTGAGATCAGTGGATCAGGCAGTGAGTCCAGGTACAGCAATAAAGGGTTTTGAAGGGTAGTAAGATCTACCCTTACATATGCTTCAAAGAATATGGGATCTTTGGGGGTAAAAAGAGAAGAGAGATATTGGAAACTACATTAGGGAGCAAGAAAAAAACTCATCTCCAGGCACTGACTTATATGTGGTGTAGAAGAAAAAATAGCCTTACTTGAGAGCACTTCAGTAGAAGCCATGTCCTCAGGGGATGAGGTGAAGTTTTAGGTTGAGGGTATAGATGAGTGTTCTAATAAATAAAAATAGTTTATTTTAATACATTTGTCAAGCACTTACTATGTGCCAAAAGCAAAAGTGTTCCCAGCTCTAAACACATATTAACTCATGTGATCCTCATAATAATCCTTTAATATTGGTACTATTATTAGTCTCACTTTATGAATGAGGACAATGAGAAGTTAAGCAACTTGCCCTTGGTCACAGAGTTGGAAGTGGCAGTGCTAGATTTGATTCACTCCAGTGTTCCAGGCAATAATCACCCTGTACTGCTGATGGCAGATGAGGATTTTCAACACACAGTGGAAGTTATTTAGGAAGGAAATGAAAGATAGACGATGGGGCCAAATTAGAGGATATTTACAGCAGTGTTGAATGAATGTTTTTATATTGAAGGATGATCTTAGAAGCTTGCACTTCTGATGGAGACTTTGGTGAACAGTAGTTTGATGAACTTTTGGCATATTTCAGATCAAAGAACAACTTGAAAGCCTCAGATGGCTAGTTTTACTAGGGGTGGAGATGTTTTGGTAACTGGGAAAAAGAGGGTAATTAAAGTTTTGAGGTGTCCCATGACACCACTGAGAGGAGGTGGAAGGGTAATTGATGATTTATATTTTCATAGCAGTAGCCTACCATTTGTCTTGTCTTATTGACAGTCTTGGGTGAATATTATATTGACTAGTTGTTTTTCTGGCCCTGAAATTCAAGGATTGTAGCCTTATCATCAGATATTATTTAATACAGCTGCTTTTGGCAGCAAAATTTAGAACAATACTAGTCACACTGAAAGGGGGTTAAAAGACTTTGTGGGAAAAATTTTTATATTTTTTTCACAAGACTACTTGCAAAGGTTAACAATTTTTCTCTGATTGTAGCAGTACTGTTTGAAGCTGGGCATGGTGGATCATACCTGTAATCATAGCACTTTTAGAGGCCAAGGCAGGTGGATCACTTGAGCTCAGAAGTTTGAGACCAGCCTGGGTAACATAGTGAAATCCTGTCTCTCTAAAAAAACAAAAATACAAAAATTAGCCAGACATGGTGATGCGTACCTGTAATCCCAGCTACTTACTTGGGAGGCTGAGGTTGGAGAATCGCTTGAGCTAGGGGAGGTCGAGGCTGCAGTGAGCTGTGATGGTGCCATTGCACTCAAGCCTGGGTGATAAAGTGAGAGTTTGCCTCCCACCCCCCCCCCCCAAAAAGGTACTATTTGTTTATTTTGGAAAATTTATAACAATTTCACCACTCAGATAAATTTTAAAAATGTTATTTTATTTCTGCCATTTATATATATTTTTATTTATATATAATATATATTTTAGATATTATATATTAATATAAATTATATATAAATATATATTATATAATTATATTATACATTATATATTTATATAAATTATATATAAATATATATTATATAAATTATATATAAATTATATATGAATATATATTATATAATAATTATATATAAATTATATATAATTATAACTATATGTTAATTATATAATATATAAATTATATCTATTTTATTTATATATTTGTATAAATATATAATTTATAAACAGATATAATTTGTATATTATATATTATATAATTAGATATAATTTTTATATATAAATAAATAAATATATTTTTATTTATTTTGAGATGGAGTCCTGCCCTGTCACCTAGGTTGGAGTGTAGTGGTGCAACCTTGGCTTACTGCAGCCTCCGCCTCCTGGGTTCAAGCAATTCTCCTGCCTCAGCTCCCTGGGTAGCTGGGACTTCAGGCATGCACTATCACACCCGGCTAATTTGTGTATTTTTAGTAAAGACACGGTTTTACCATGTTGGCCAGGCTGGTCTCAAACTCCTGACCCCAGGTTATCCGCCCGCCTTGACCAACCAAAGTGTTGGGATTACAGGCTTGAGCCTCTGCCCTGGGCCATCTGCCTATCACATTTTTAATACAATCTTATATTACAGTCGTGTTTTGCTTAAACAGGATATGTTCTTAATGACACAGAGAAATGTGTCGTTAGGCGATTTTTTGGTTATGAGAACATAATAGAGTATACTTATACAAACCTTGATGGTATAGCCTATTATACAACTATGGTATATGATAGAGCATATTGCTCCTATGCTACAAACCTCTGTAGCATGTTACTGTACTGAACATTGTACAGTAGGCAGTTGTAACACAATGGTAAGCATTTGTGTATCTAAACAGATCTGAACATAGAAAATGTATGGTAAAAATGCAGTATTATAATCTTAAGGGACTACTGTTGTATATGTAGTCAGTCATTGACTAAAATATCACTATGTGACAGGTGTCTTTAACCCCAAATCGAATCCTATTGTATGTACAGTTTTCCTTCATTTTTCACTTCCCTTTTTTTAATTTTTTTTTTTTTTTTAAATAAGAGCATTTCCCTAGATCATTAAATTGTTCTTTCAAACCTGATTCCTGAAGACTGTATAACTGTTTTTTTGAGTGGGTTGAATTTGGTGGGTTACAGCTAGGAAATTTGGGTTTATGCTTCATCAGGATTTGTCTGATTTTTTTTTTTTTTTTTTTTCTTTTCAGCCTCATGGGTAGATCTCATTACTTTCAGTTTACTTTTAGCTGTAAGAATGGTGTCATTTTCAGAAATTAGAGTACTGCCTAATCTAAACCAAAAACATCCAATTTGCTGTTCTTTTCTTTCCATCTAGCTCCATCCTGACTGAAGATTTAATGACCTACAGTGGGAAAGGGGGACTCGCCTTACTGCCTCAACTTGCTCTTTCATTCCTCCTTCCATACTCACTTTGCTGTTTCTGGGTCTTCAAAACAGGGAGTGGAGACACATTTGAGGAAGAAGAGCAGATTTTTTTTTTTTTTAATTTGGTGTTCTTCGTAGTTCTTTGCTTGATGTTCTTTATAGTTCTCTCTTGCTTTCATTAGCTGGCCATTACATCCTTGGGTTCTTTGTAAAGCCTCCTGAGGGCAGCTTCCTTGCTGCATCTGTGATGAGATGCATCTGTGATGAGAGTTCTACTCTCTGTCTGACCTCTTGGGAATCCCCTGGCTCCTGTTACCTCTTTACTCTCCTCATATACCCATAGCCTCTTACAGCAAATGTACCTTTGCCCCTGTAGTCAACTTTCCTTAGCAAAATTCCAGTGAAATGGCATATTCTCAGGCCATTCTCATTTTGTCCACTTGGGCAATGAGAAGTATCACAGATCTGTGACTTGTAAACAGCAAAAGTGCAGCTTGCTTGTTGAGTTACTGCTCTCTCATTTTTTTTTTTTTTTTTTTTTTTTTTACTTTCTATCTTCAGACTTTTCCAGGTGAGAAGCAGATGCCATTTCTCTGTGTTTATATATACATCTGGACTCCAGAGGACACATCAGATTTTCCCAGAACTCTCTCACCTGGCCTCTCCAGGTGGACACTGTGAGATGGGCCTGTCTTCTATGAGATAGACATACTGAGATGGGATGTGCTTGAGTTCTGCAGAATGGAGATGCCAGAATTCTCTTCTTTTAGGTCTTCAATTTCTGAAAGTAAAATCTTAGGCCACCCTCTCTTTTCTTGACACAGGAGAGATGTTCTACTTCCTTATACTTTGGAGAGGAAGAGAGAAAACAACGTTCTCTATAACTTGGAATTTCTTCAAAATATCCCCACCATGAATCTTTAGCCTTATCTTATATAGGCTGAAGATGAATGATAAGGGGCTTATGGTTGGAGGGCTAGTTTGGCTACCTTTTGGTAAATCATGTGAGACTGTGTCTAGCAACTTTCCTTGAGACTTTTCATTGAAATTATGAGGCAGTAAGAAAAATCCTTTCCCTATCTTGATGTAAATGCGAGTATTGTGTATATACTAATAGTTCAAGTGATTTCGTAGTAAACATTACTGGTCAATGTGGTTCCTTTACATAGGAGCTTCAGTCAACCCTCAACGGAGTAGCAAAAAGGAACTGTTTACACTACAGAAATGGAAATTATAGGACCCAGGGCTAAGCCTTGCATCTTACAGTAACTAGATAAGTTAACTTTAGGCAAATCACATGCTTTCTCTTGGCATCATTTTTAAAATGAGAGAGTTAGACCAAAGGATCTCCTCCAAGATTCCTTGTGTCTCTAAAGTTTATGAATCTGTTTCCAAGGCATTTCTACTGTTAGAACTACACCCTCTAGGAACTTGTCAACAGAGTACTCCTGTAAGTGGAGCTTTCAGAATACAGCCAGTACTAAACCATATCCTTCCTTGTCATGCCATTTCATGCCATTCATTCATTTCTTCAACATTTCTTCATTCACTTAACAAATACTATTTTTGCTTGTATGAATCCAGCCATTGGCCCAAATTCACATGCAAGTTAGATACTGTGCCTTTTCCGCTTAAGAGGAAACCAAACCAAACAAACAAAACCACTGTTTGAAAAACTGTAATTGAGCAAATAGCAAATATTAATAAAATAACAAATGTAGATTCTAAGACAGTTCCTGGCACATAGTAGATACTTAGCAAATGTTAATTCCTCCCTGAAACAAAGGGCAATTAAACCAATGGAACATATTCTGGGGGCTGCACTAATTGTATCACATAAATGCTACATTTTTTGGTAATTTGTGGGTATTATTATAACACAATCATATAACATCATCATTTGTCATAATCATTTAGCAACTTTCTCTTATTGCAAAACCAGACCTTCCTTTAACTTATTAATGGTGAATTCTCACTGATGCTACTATAGAAGCTTGAGTGGTCACCACTTATAGAGGAACATTCTGAATTAAATGGGTTCCGCTCTTGGTTTCTGTTGAGTCTATAGTTTTCTAGTACTTCCCAAACACTCTGATGTTTATGTGCTTAGGTAAAGTATCATAATCAGATATTAGGAACAACAGATAATGAACTCACAGAAAATTCTAGGAAGTCCTATATTGTTTTCACATATCAGTTACCCAAGTAACAGGAAAGGTGTTTGCATTTTTGGAGAGGACTCAACAATGTTTGCTATGTTTTCATCACTTAACATATTACTTCATGTATGTGGGTCATTCCTACTGAATTACTAACTGGGCAGGTCTCAAAACTGTTACTAATCATTTCTGTCCAGATATAGATTAGACCTTGCAAAACCAATGTTTTCTGTATGTTTTTCTGTCTATAGCTACTCTTTGCTCTCTCTTTTTTTTTTTTTTTTTTTGAGTCAGGGTCTTATTTTGTCGCCCAGGCTAGAATGCAGTGGTGCAATCTCAGCTCACTGCAACTTCTGCCTCTTAGGCTCAAGGGATCCTCCTGCCTTAGCACCATGAATAGCTGAGACTAGAGGCATACACCACCATGCTTGGCTAATGTTTGTATTTTTTGTAGAGATGGAGTTTTGCCATGTTGCCTGGGCTGATCTCCAACTCCTGAGCTCAAGAGGTCCACCTGCCTCAGCCTCCCAAAATACTGGGATTTCAGGCATGAGCCACTGCACCCAGCCAATTCTTTGCTTATTTAAATGACAGAATTAGACATTGCCCAGAAATTGGACCAAATTGGATTCCCACTAGTAAAATTTAAGTGGTAGAGCTGCTTGTCATACTGTCATACTTGTCATACTGTCTTTTATATTAATAATATATATATTTTCCATTCCCTTTGTCGCTGCCCTAGGTCAGGTTTTAAATTATTCAATGCCTGACCAAGTGTAATAGTGTCATAATGATGTTGACTAGTAAGGTATGAGCATTCCGTGGAACAAATCTTCTTTCCAGGGTGATCTGTCCACAAATTAAGTGTTATTGGCATTGCTTTATTGGTTGTATAGCCTGTCTAGAACTCAATAGGTAATAAGATGAAGGAAGCCATATCTTTTCCTTGTATGCTACATTTGCTAAGTGATACGAAGAAGCCTCACATAACTGTTCCTTTACTGGTTAAAAATAGCCAGCTAAATACATTTTCATTCCTTGTTATGTCATAACATAATATAAATATAGGAAAATTTGGTAAAATCTAAAAGCTATAATTGTCAGTATGATTGATATTGGGAAATATAATCATGACTGAACAAAATTGTATCTACCTGAGAATTTTCTGTTCTCTTCACGTGATTCTGGCATTATTGTTGTATTCATACTTAATATGTTTCAAGGTTCTTCGCCCACCCCCAATTTAGTACTGCCATATTTTTCTATCATTCTCTCTCATAACACTGTGTCTTCTGATACATTTTAAACATTTCTTTTTTTTTTTTAATGTACCGCTTGTTGTAGCCAAATCCTGTTGCTTCTTTCTCATTAATGTCTTATATACTGCACTTTTCTTCTGGTCCCACTCCTAGCCATTCACACACATGGCCTTCATGCTAGTTCTGGTGTTTACTATTTAATGATTGAGTTAATGCTATAGTCTGTTAATGAATGGTAGTGATAGCTAACATTTATATGGCTCCTTGTAGATTAGAGAGTGAATTCTCAAGGTTTTTTTTTTTTTTTAAGATGGATCTCACTCTGTCACCCAGGCTGGAGTACAGTGGTGCCATCTTGGCTCACTGCAACCGCTGCCTCCCGGGTTCAAGTGATTCTCCTGCTTCAGCCTCCCAAATAACTGGGATTACAGGCACCCGCCACCACACCTGGCTAATTTTTGTATTTTTAGTAGAGAAGGGGTTTCACCATATTGGCCAGGCTGGTCTTGAACTCCTGACCTCAGGTGATCTGCCCTTCTTGGCCTCCCAAAGTGTTGGGGTTACAGGTGTGAACCACCATGCCCAGCTGTCAAGTTTTTTTATTTGAGCATTGTAATCAGCTTATTGTTATTCCCAGTTTAAAGATGACAAACCAGAGACTTTGAGAGTATCAGAGAATATTAATTAAAAGAGCAATGACTGGAACCAGGTCTTTTGACTTCCCATCACATACTCTTTCTATTATGTCCTTCTGCCATTTCTTACATCTATTCTAATTCTCTATTTCATTGCTGTCATATCATTCTTTCCTAAAGTGTCCCTTTCAACACATCTCTACTGATCTTCTTGTCTTCTTGCCCCTGCATATTGCTACTCTTTGAAGTTAGATTTATCATTACCCCAGAGTTTAGGACTGTGCCTGTTCTTAAACATTGGGCTATCCTGAGCTCCAGTAGCTTAGAAGGTCAACATTGTCTTGCCTTTAGGCATAAACTTTTTTTCCTTTCTGAATGAATTAAAACTTTATTATTGGCTCTTCAATAGCTTGATTCCAGGAACTGAATTTTGGCCATGCCTTATATCACTATTCCAATAATTTGTCCTCTGGCTTGTTGCTCCCTGTACCTTAGTTACCAGCTTTGTTTACTGGTTAGTTCATCATTAAGCTTTCCCTTGAACTAATATCAACAACCAAATAACACTTGTACCTGAAAGAAGTGGCCCAAGGATGTGATGCCTATATTTAGCGGAAGAGCTTTCTAAGCAGAGGGAATTCAAATACAATAGCCCAGGAGTGGGAAATTCCCCAACATGTTTCAGAAATAGAAGGCAGGCCAACATTGTTGGAATAGAGAGTAGGTGGAGAGAGAGAAAGGTGGGAGGAGTTAAAGTCAAGTCAAAGAGGTAACACAACAAAATGTGAAGCTGAGATGTGAAGCTTGAAGTATCTCCTGCAAATTGGGAGGGACACTAATAAAGTGTCTTTTCTAATGACCTGCCAGGTTACAGAAGCAGAAGATGAGGTCATGGAAAGCTTCTCAGACATGAGCGAACTAAAATCGTTTATGTTTTAAAGAAACATTCTCTACCAGACTTTTAAAAAATTTCCATCCTGATTTTGAATTTAACTATAGGAACAAAACAAAACAAAAAACTGACTTTAAGGAAAGGCTAGGAACTCAGTTCTGTTGAATAGCCTTCCTAAGACAGATTTGCAAGCAATGTTTCTCAGGTACGTTTAGACTAACTTCATTAGGCTTGTCCACAGTGACCTCTAACAGTTACTTGCACTGTTTTGATGGTGGTTTCCCAGTTCTAGTCTGATTTTGCTTGGCTTTTTTTTTTTTCCTCTAATAAACCCATTCCATTAAAAAAAAAAACCAAAAAACAAAACACTTGTAATCACAGAATGTTTAGCACAGACCCTTGTATATAGTAAGTAATCTTCATCATTTTTTTAATATCTAGATCCGCAGTATTCAGAACAGTGACTAATTCATGAGTCCTTCAATAAACATTTGTTGATTGATGCTCTAAATTTTTGTTATAAATCAAAGTAAATCTTTGTGATTCGTTCTCTGATACCGGCTGACATTATTTTCCTGAGGCCGACTGTATATCTGCTTAGACTTCACTGCCTGCTGCTTAACCTCGTATTCCTAATGTTCTCTGCCTACTGCTAGACCTACTTGTTTTTACTAGCCTGAATGCATAGATTTCTTTCCATAGTTATGGTGCTTCTGGGACTGTCTAATCGTCAACATATCTATTTGATCTTTAGGTCTTACGTTTAACTGGACGAGATGTTTACCAAGACTGTGTAGAATTCTTTAAGAGTCATTTAAAACTTTAAATTCTTTCTTAAAGATGATTTTCAGACTATGTTTGTAGTACATGGTTGTCAGTCAAATATCAGCTAGATCTTTTGATAATAAAGTATTATAGACAGTAATGTAATAACCATTAATGGTTTCATAGTGAGCATTTTTGGTCTGCTTTCTGCAAGCTGCCCTTTTGTCATTGAATAAATTGTGGGGGAGGAGACAGTAAAAAGGACAATTGGGTAAAACATAATCTTTATATGACCATTCCTGATAACAGCAAGACTAATTATGCCTAATTCATTGAATGAAACATCTTAAGTATATAGAATGATTTTAAGTATTTCTGCTAATATATAAAGGAAAATAAAGAATCAAGTCAGATTTCCAAGCTTTTAAACTAGAGTACATCTGAACCGTTTGTGAAACTGAAACACGTTTATGCCCATTTTGTGGGTGTAGGTGCAAAACTTTCATTAGCTTCAACAAGTAAATTTTTTAAAATGGTATTTTGTTGATCTTATCTGTCAGGATTGTAGGCCTCAAATATTACATTTTTTATGGGAAAACAACTTTATGAGATAACTATTTACACTTTAATATAGCTTTAATTCCATATGTTACATACGATGGTCTTCTTCTTATGGCAAAAACGAGGAGGTTACCCGAATACATTTTTATTTTATTTTTATTTTTAGAGATAAGTTCTTGTTCTGTCACCCTGGCTGGAGTACAGTGGCACAATCATAGTGCACTGCAGCCTCCAACTGCTGGGTTCAAGCAATCTTCCTCTGCTGGGTTATAAGGATCAGTCACTGTGCCTGGCCCTGAGTACGTTTTTGTATTCTATGATATGTGTATCATTTTTTAGTTCTTATTTCACAGTTTTGAAGCAATTTGAATTAGTGAATCCTTGTAGAACTTCAAAATTATTATCTGTCAGAATTAATTTTGTTCTTTTAGAATAAAGAAGTGAGGTATGACAGTAGGCATCTATCTGACACACTTTCTTGTTGTCCCCGAGGAACCTCTTTTAAGTATTTCACCTGGTCAAGGAACTCAAAGGATTAGGTGTTGATGTTTTGTTTAAGTGGAATAGCATTCAATAGGTAGGGGCAGGAGGGAAGAATTGACCAATTGTTTCCAAAATGGGTGTAAGAACCTAGGCATGCAATATTAGCTACTAATTTATCTGTTTAAACTGGAAACAAAGATTTTTAGATACTACAGAGTCAAGATAACAAAATTTTAGTTATTCTTAATGGCACCTTCTCAAGTGCTGTATTCTTTTTTTAATAAAGAAGAAGTTCAGTTAGGTAATTAAAATTAAGTGGATGTTTGACCTGAAAAAATAGACGAGGCATTTCTAAAAGATTTGCTATATTAATGGTTTCAAAACAAAAAAGAAATACACTAAAACAGGTGCTTTCAAATTCAAATTTGAAAATCACTGGAATAGATCCTCCAGAATGATTGAAGGCTGAATTCATATTTGTTTGTTTTAAATGAGATTTTTAAAAATTTCATAAATGCATGAGAGTTTTTTGGTTCTTTGGTAAACTGTATAACATTTATTAAAATCTAGAAGTAGTTTTAGTGCAGCATTTTAAAGCAAAATTAAGTATCATAATCATCTTTGAGGGCTTGACGTGGGACTTAGGTAGTTCAGAAGTAGGTATTTGTAAAGAGTTACTGCTCTAATTATGGAGATGCATTAGTTATAATAGATATATTGTTAATTAATTTTTTTTCCTATTTTTTTGAGACAAGGTCTGGCTCTGTCACCCAGACTGGAGTGCAGTGGCACAACCTCAACTCACTGAAACCTCCATTTTCTAGGTTCAAGCAATCCTCCCACCTCAGCCTTCTGAGTAGCTGGGACTATAGACACATGCCACCATGCCCGGCTAGTTTTTGTATTTTTGTAGAGACAGGGTTTCACCATGTTGCCCAGGCTGATCTTGAACTCCTGAGCTCAAGAGATCTGCCCACCTTAACCTTCCAAAGTGCTGAGATGAAAGGCATGAGCCACCACACCTGGGCGCTAATTACTTTTCAACAAATCCTTTCATCCACTTGATGGTAGAGTAGGCATAAACAACCGTCCCGTTTGTTATTCATCATGGGTCATTCTTAGTGACTAGTCAAACGTTTAAATATCTTTTACATCAGTATGTCTAGAAAACAGGCAGGAGAAGCATAAACCTTGATTTTTATGGTCATGTTGCTATGTGGTTGGATTTTACAAGTGTCTATTAAAATACCATTAATCATTGTACTTATTGAGAATATACTTTTTTTTATCTTAAATTTATTATGTGCTCTTTGGATATTAAAAATGTAGCCCCAGGCAGGGCACTGGGGCTCATGCCCTGGTGTAATCTCAGCACTTTGGGAGGCCAAGGCGGGTGGATCACCTGAGGTCAGGAGTTCAAGACCAGCATGGCCAATATGGTAAAAACCCCATCTCTACGAACAAAAATTAGCTGGATGCAGTGGTGTGCACCTATAGTCCCAGCTATTCAGGAGGCTGAGGCAGGAGAATCACTTGAACCCAGGAGGGGAGGTTGCAGTGAGCTGAGATCATGGTACTGCACTCCAGCCTGGGTGACAGAAGGAGAATCTTTCAAAAAAAAAAAAAAAAAAAAAAATTAGCAGCAGTCCAGGTACAGTGGCTCATACCTGTAATCCCAGCACTTTGGGAAACTGAAGACGGAGGATCACTTGAGGCCAGGCGTTCAAGATCAGCCTGGGCAACATAGCAAAACCTCATCTCTAAAAATAAAAATAAAATACATGGAAATTAGCTGGTTGTGGTGGTGCATGCCTGTAGTCCCAGGTTCTTGGGAGACTGAGGCAGGAAGGCCACTTGAGCCCAGGAGATTGATGCTGCAGTGAGCCATGATCATGTCACTGCACTCTAGCTGGAGTGACAAAGGAAGACCCTGTCTCTAAAAGAATAAAAAATAAATGTATATATATATATATATATTTTTGAGACGGTGTCTCACTCTGTCACCCAGGCTGGAGTGCAGTGGCGCAATCTCGGCTCACTGCAAGCTCCACTTACTGGGTTCATGCCATTCTCCTGCCTCAGCCTCCCTAGTAGCTGGGATTACAGGCGCCCACCACCATGCCTGGCTAATTTTTTTGTATTTTTTTAGTAGAGACGGGGTTTCACAGTGTTAGCCAGGATGGTCTCGATCTCCTGACCTCATGATCCACCCACCTCAGCCTCCCAAAGTGCTGGGATTACAGGCGTGAGCCACCGTGCCCGGCCGTGTGTTATATTTTTAAATCAATTTGAATGATATTTATTAAATTGCTTACAATATGCAATATATTGTGGTGGATTAAAGAGAATCACTATAAGGCATACCATTTCAAACTTAAGTATGTATTCCAGTCACCTGTGGATCTTGTTAAAATGCAGATTTTAATTTATTAGGTCTGGGGTGGGGTCTGAGACCCACCATTTCTAACAAACTCCTTGGTTGATGCTCCTGTTTCTGGTCTATGCGTATCAAGGCTATAGATTATATCATTAAACAGTTGGCATTCTTACTAAAGAATTAGTGTTTACCCACATAAAATATTTAAATAAGACTTCAGGATAAGAGGTGGTTAAGAGCTAAAAGAGGCGTGGACAATATCTAGTTTAAAAGTTGAGGGGAAGCTGAGATCATTATGGACAAAAAGCAATTAGGGACTGCTTTATGGCAAAGGCAAGATTTAAGTTAGACCTTGAAGAGAGGCAGGAATTGGTGGAAAGGCAAAAGAAAAAACTTTACAGAGAAGGCGAGCAGTGGTAAAGACCAAGATGAATCTAAATGAGGGTGGTGACATTTTAGGACAGGGAGAATCATTCTCTCTCTTTCCCTCCCTCCGTCCATTCCTCCAGGGTATGAGAACTTTGCAGGGGAGAATTTTGCAGAGGACGAGGAAGAGAGAGAGCTCTCTTATTTTCCAGTATATAGAGGTTTTTTTGTCGTTCTTTTTAAAAATTTATTATTATTATTTAGATGTTTCTATTGTTTATTTATAGTTTAATTCCTCTTTAATTTGGTCAGCAAAAAAAAAAAAAACTTGGTATGATTTCAGTTCTCTGAATTTGTAAGACTTTATGGCTCAGCATACGGTCTGTTTCAGTAAATGTTACTTGTGTGCTTGAAGAGAATGTGTGTTCTACAGTGGTTGTGTGTAGTGTCTTATAAAAGTCAAATAGGTCAAGATAGTTAATAGTATTGCTTAAATCTTTCATATTACTTCTAAGTTTTTTTGGTCTGCTTTATTAGTTACTAAGAGTAGTGAGTTAACATTATGCAACTATGATAATGGACTTACCAGTTTCTTATTTTGTTCTGTCAAATTTTGCTTTTTAGATTTGATATTATTAGGTGGAGGTAAATTCAGTTTCGTTATATTTTCTTTTTTTGTGGATCCTTGTATTAGTTTCCTACTGTTGTTATAACAAGTTACCACAAACTTAGTGACTTAACACAAATTTATCTTATAGTTCTGGAGGTCAGAAGTTCAAAATTGGTTTTACTGGGCTAAAACTAAGGTTCTCCAAGGGCTCTAGGGGAGAATGCCTTTCCTTTCCTTTTCTAACTTCTAGTGCTGCAATTCTTGCATTCTTTAGTTCATGGCCCTTCTTGCATCTTGAAAGTCAGCAGAGGGTGAGCGGAGTGCGGTGGCTCATGCCTGTAATCCCAGCACTTTGGGAGGATGAGGTGGGCAGATCACCTGAGGTCAGGAGTTCGAGACCAGACTGGCCAACATGGTGAAACCCTGTCTCTATAAAAATACAAAAATTAGCCAGGCATGATGGTGGGTGCCTGTAATCCCAGCTGCTTGGGAGGTTGAGGTGGGAGAGTCACTTGAACCTGGGAGGCAGAGGTTGCAGGGAGCCAAGATCACGCCATTGTACTCCAGCCTGGGAGACAGAGCGAGACTCTGTCTAAAAAAAAAAAAAAGCCAGCAAAGTACCTTCTTCAATTTTTCTCTATTTCCAGCTTCACATCGCCTTTTCTTTTGTAAGGACTCTTGTGATTAGATCAGGCCTACAGAGATAATGCAGGTTAAGCTCTCCATCTCAAGATCCCTAATATAGTCATATCTGCAAAGTCACCTTTGTCGTATAAATTAACATATTCACAGGCCCCAGGTATCAGGGTATGGCTATTTTGGGGCTGGGATGAGATGATAGACATTATTCTATCACAATTCTGTTATTATGAAATATTCCTCTCTATCTTTGGCAATATTGAATACTTCTTATTGTTATTTTATTTATTTATTTGTTTGTTTATTTATTTATTTATTTATTTATTTTTTGAGGCAGAGTCTCGCTCTGTTGCCCAGGCTGGAGTGCAGTGGTGTGATCTTGGCTCACTGAAATCTCTGCCTCCCAGGTTCAAGTGATTCTCCTGCTTCAGCCTTCTGAGTAGCTGGGAATACAGGCACACGCCACCACACCCGGCTAATTTTTCTTTTTTGTATTTAGAAGAATCACTTCTCGGCCTTTTGGCTAAGATCAAGTGTATTTAGAAGAGACAGGGTTTCACCATGTTAGTCAGGCTGGTCTCAAACTCCTGACTTCATGATCTGCCTGCTTCAGCCTCCCAAACTGCTGGGATTACAGGCATGAGGCACTGCGCCTGGCTAATATTTAATACTTCTTACCATAAACTCTTCTTTTTCTTTCTTTTGTTCTTTTATTCCTTCTTTCATTTTTTTTTCTTTTTTCGGAGACATGGTCTCACTTCATCACTCAGGCTGGAGTTCAGTGGTGCAGTCACGGCTTACTGCAGCCTCAGCCTTGCAGGCTCAAGCAATGCTCTCACTTCAGCCTCCTGAGTAGCTATTTTTTTCTGTTTTTTTTTTTTTTTTTTTTTTTGTAGAGACAAGGTCTCACTATATTGCCTAGGCTGGTATTGAACTCCTGGGCTCAAGTGATCCACCTGACTCAGCCTCCCAAGGTGCTGGGATTACAGATGTGAGCCACCACACCTGGCTCTTTCTTATTTGCTTAGGGTTCATTGTGGCTCTTTCTTACTTGCTTAGGGTTCATGGAGATTCTTACATCTCTAAGCTTGTCTTTTGTTAGTTTTGGAAAATTATTGGCCATTATACTTTCAAATACTGCTTTTGGACTAGGTGTGGTGATTCATGCCTGTAATCCCAGCACTTTCAGAGGCCAAGGCAGGAGGATTGCTTGAGACCAGGAGTTAGAGACCAGCCTGGGCAACATAGGGAGACCCTTAAGACGACGACGACGACAACAACAACAACAACAACAACAACAACAAAATATTAGCTGGGCATGGTGGCATGCACCTGTGGTCCCAGCTACTCAGTAGGCTGAGGTGGGAGGATCACTTGAGCCCAGAAGGTTGAGGCTGCAGTGAGCCATGATCATGCTACTGTACTCCAGCCTGAGTGACAGAGTGGGACCCTGTCTCAAAATAAAAACAAAAACCCAAAAACAAACAAAAGCCCCCACAACTATTGCGTCTGCCACATTCTCTTGTTCTGGGACTCTAATTATACATGTGTTGTATGTTGAGAGCATCGCACTTCTCCTTTATGCTCTGTTCTCTTCTTCTTTCTCTCTGTGCTTCAGATTGGATATTTTCTATTGATCTGTTTTTGAGTTAACCAAACACATCTTTTTTGTCCAGGCTGCTATTAAACCTATTAAATGAGTTCCTGATTTCAGATACTTTATTTTTTTAGTTTGAGAATATGCATTTAACTATAGGTTCAAATTTTCTCTTGAAATTCTGTATCTTTTTATCTGGGGCTCCTCAGTCCTGGAACCAGGTGCACAGCAGGAAGTAAGCAACGGTTGAGCCAGCGTTGCCTACTGAGTTCTGCCTCCTGTCAGATCAGTGGTGGCATTAAATTATCATAGGAGTATGAACCTTATTGCAAACTGCACATGTGAGGGATCTAGGTTGTGTGCTCCTTGAGAATCTAATGCCTGATGATCTGAGGTGCAACAGTTTTATCCCAAAACCATAATCCCCGTCCACTCCAACCCCCCACCAACCATCCCTGGAAAAATTGTCTTTTCACGAAACCAGTCCTTGGTGCCAGAAGGTCGGGGACTGCTGTTTTAATAAATTTTTTATATTTTTTTCTTCTCCATTCTTTAATGTATTTGTAAGTTTTTTTTAAATCCTCATTAGCTAACTACAGCATGTTGATCATCCGAATATTTTTTTCCATTATCTTTTTTTTCTCTTGATTGTTTGTCATGCTTTCGTTTCTCTATTCATATGCCTTGATGCTACTGGTTTTATACTAATAATATGCAAAAGGCCAATTGAGAGAGATTTTTGTTTGTTTTGTTTTTTTTTTTGTTTTTTGTTTTGGAATGGGCATGGGTTAAGAGAGTTTGAGAGTCATTGTGAATAGGAACATGAAGATAGCACCTTGTTGCTTGTGAAGACATTGAGTAGGGGAATATTTGTTAAAATGATAATGGGGTTTTCTCTAGGACTTTCTGAGAGATTGAGTAAGCTGTATGATCTTGAGCAAGTTACTTAACCTCTAGAAGCCTTGGTTTTATCTTCTGTAAAATGAAATAACTATAGTATTTATCTCACAGAGTTACTGGAAGGAATAAATTAATATTTCTGGCAGCATAGTAAGGGTTTGATATATTACTTATTGATGATTGAGAATAGACTATTGGATTTGGTTATATGATTAGTCGTTAATGTCTTTGACAGTGGGTTTTCAGAGATGGGTAGAGACGAAGGCCTGAGTAAAGGAGGTACAGGAGAGAACGAGGAATTTAAAACAGCAAGAATAGGCCATTGTTTTGAGATTGTCGAAAAGAGTATTAGAGAAATCTGGTAGCCAGAGGGAGACATGAAGTTCAAGGATAAGTTTGAAACATTGTAATAATTGTTATTACAATAAACTTCACAGTAATTCTGTATAGTAGTACTATTTTGACCCCCACTTTAAAAATGAGAAATCTCTGGCATAAAGAGAGGAATACAATTCTAAAATGTTTGTGTGCTGAGAATGATCTACTGGGAAGGGAAGAATTGACAATGTAGGAACTGGAAAGAATAATTCTAGGAGCAAAATTTCAAATAAGTGGGAAATTATGGAATGTAGTCCACAAGTAGAAAGAGGGACCTTTAACAGGAGCAGGGAGTGTGCATTCATTTAACAATATTGAAAGCAGAGTATATATGAGTAGATTTGGAAGAGGGAAGATGAAGTTTTATTCTGATAGTTTGTATTTGCTCACTGAAGTAAGAAACAAGGTAATGAGCTGAGCATGAGTATGTAGGTATTGTAGAAGCAGCAGTGAATTAGTTATTTTGGAGAGTGGGTTGATTTGAGATTATGAATGAGTCTTTTGATAGTGCTGAGGGCCCATTTGAGTTTGTGGTCACACACGTAAAGTGGAGATTGTGGAGGTAGGAGAGAAAAGGGAGGCAGGAAGCTTGACATCCTTGAGAAACAACGAAAGATGAATTAATCTGGTGAAGCCAAGAAAGGAAGAAAACAGTTCTTTCCCTTGGAAAGCTTAAAGTATACCTGCCAAGTTAAATGATACACAGGGAAAAGGATACATAAGTATGCAAATGATAAATGCCAAATGACCTAGAACACAGGCTTTGTCCCTTCAGAGGAGGGATTGAACGTTTTGGGTGACATGGAGGGCTTTAGTGGGAGGTAAGCATTGATTGGACATTAAAGTATGTGCAGATACCAAAAGAATAATCATTTAGCAACTCCCTGGTTCCAATACTGTGCTTTCTTTTATTTAGAGCGTTTGAATTGCCTATCAATTGATTCTGCTTCTTGTGGCATTGGGTGGATAGAGACACTGATGTGTCCCTTTCTGTCTGAAGATAATACAATGTTACAGTTATCCACAAAGGAGGTATAATCACACTGTAATGACCTTGAGATGTTTTCAGTTGTACATAATATATCAAATATATTGCTTGAAAATTTGTTAAAACTTAAAAGTATTATTTTGTGTGTGTTTGGCTTTTTTGGAGGAAGTGGGGTGCTGTTAGATAATAGAGTAATACTTTTTTTGTTTGTTTTTTTTCAGGCTCTGTTCTGTTACTTCAAATTTTGGTTGAAATTTACAGATGTGTTTTGAATGTTCTAAGCTTTATTTGTCTTGAACATGAAGGGTGGCAAGGAAGGAAATCTGCAAAGACATGCTTTACATATGAGCTAAAAGGGAAATTTTCTTCTACACAAAATAAAATGTTAGTCACACGTATAATGATGGGTTTGTAACTGTCCTGTTACTATTTTGTCCACTACTGAGTGACTTTATTCTTTTTCTTATTGCATATTTTTTTTTTTCTTACAGCCTAGTTAAGAATGACCAACTTCGTGTTTTTAGTCATTTTAGTGAACAGGCAGTCTTCTGTTTCAAACAGAGAAATGTCTGTTAGTAAGAAATTTGCAACAATAATGTAGGGCTTTTTTTAGCGGTTTGTTTTGGAACTTTACATATACTTTTTAAAAGCAGCTGCAAGGAAAAGTGTGCGTAGGTTTTTGTTTCTTAAATGTTAATGTAAGGGATATTTAAAGAACTATGTGAAGCTTTTTAACAGTGCTTTGACTTTTACTAGTTATTTTCTGCACTGTAGTTTTACTGTAAGATGGCAACAATTTTACATAAGACCCTAAATTTGTTTTACATAAACAAAATTTTTCTTACAAATACTCTTTTTAATGTTGCAATTATTTTGGCAAATATACATTTTTGAGAAATAAGTTGCATTTATTTTTCTAGTTAATCTCTTACTTTAAAAATACCATTTAATATTAAATTTAAAAAATAAATTATCTCTTTTCTTTTTTTAATGAGTTTTGCTCTTGTCGCCCAGGCTGGAGTGTAATGGCACGATCTTGGTTGACTGCTACCTCTTCCTCCCAGGTCCAAGCGATTCTCCTGCCTCAGCCTCCCAAGTAGCTGGGATTACAGGCGCCTGCCACCATGCCCAGCTAATTTTTGTATTTTTGGTAGAGACCGGGTTTCACCATGTTGGCCAGGCTGTTCTCAATCTCCTGACCTCAGGTGATCCATCTGCCTCAGCCTCCTGAAGTGCTAGGATTACAGGCATGAGCCACAGTGCCTGGCCTTCAAATATATTTTTACCACATGAATAGCTTTAAATTCTCCGTTATACCCTTTAATGGCTATCTACTATATATTTTTTAGTTTGAAAAAAAAAGCCTTAGGAAAATTTACTTTCCATAGACAGAATTTGTTTAACATTGTGCATTTGAAATTTGTATTAGTTCAGCAAGGAATATATACTATTTAGAATAATATTGATACTGCTGAAATAGTATGAAGGTATCACTAATTTTATATTTAATTTGCCAGGACAAAGAACTCTTAAAATTCCATTATTTTCTTGATATAGTATGTATATAAAATTGTGTTTTGGAACATGTTAGGAGTCTCATTTACTATTAACTTGTAGAAAGCATATTTGCATTGATTATGATTATGTGTTTTTACATTGCTACCTATATAATGAAACAGGATGGTAGTACTGCATTGCAAGTAGATGGCATTTATGCTAAATAGTGTTATCTCAAGGGAAAGGAGGATTTTTATATTTAATGGCCCCAAATTCTTACTCTGTATTTCTCAACTGCTTGTGGATGTGTTTTTTAGTTATGAAAAAGAGTAACAACTCAGATTATCTTAAGCACTATTTACAGTAGTGAAATGAATACCCTAAATATGTTACCCTTTCTTATTAAAAAATATTTTTAGAGGAGCTAGAAAATGCAGTAATTATTCCACATTATTTTTATTTCTAATAAAGTTACCATTATTTTCTCGTCTTATTTGTTAATAAGGTCAGTTGGAAAAGGTAGTCTTTCACCATATGTCAGTGGCTCCTACATTTTAGTGTGTCTGAGAATCTCCTGGACCTAGGCATGGCGACGCACGCTTCTTACCTCAGCTACTTGGGAGGCTGAGTCAGGACCATCGCTTGAGTCCGGGAGGCAGTAGTGCACTTGGAAGTAGTAGAGTAGCATGATTGTGTCTGTGGATAGCCCCTGCACTCTAGCCTGGGCAACATTGTGGGACCCTGTCTATAAAATGAATGACTAAAAATTAAAAAGAATCTCCTGGGTACTTGACAAATATGTGGATTCCTGAACCCACTAGAAATTCAGAATGACCAGTCTATGTGATTAACAAGCTCCCAGGGGATTAAGATGCATTTGATCCTCTGAGAAACTTTTGACAGGTAGCAGTTCATTAACATTAATTCAGTTCTCATTCATGTTAACTCAACATTAATTTCAACATTAACTTAATTTTCATTAAGTCTTCAAGGAGTAAGTCTTTGCTACTGAGCTGGGATTGTTTCACTTAAAAACTTACATGAGAGTACTCTAGCTATTTTAGTAGCTTTGAAAGTTAAAATAATGAGTTCTCGTGTTTTAGATTATAATAACATATTTGTGTAGAGTTCTATAGTTTAATAGTCACTATTACATCTATTGCCATTTTATCTTCATAAAAAGCCTGTAAGGTAGGTAAAACAGGTATTATTACTTTCATTTCATGTACTGAGAAACAGGCTAATGAAAGTTAAGTAACCTGCTCTAGGTCATGTAGCTAATAAACAGCTGAGATTCACTAGAACATAAGTCTTGACTCCTAGACCTGTGCTCTTTCCATATCAACCCATATTAAGTTATCTAAAATTGAAGCACTGAAAAAGCATGTGCGTACATTTAAATATGTATGTGTATATGTATCACACTCACATGTATATACACATGTATCATCAGAAATGATTAAACTTTTTCTAATTAAAAACTTAGTATGCTGATTAGATGTTGGCAGTTTTACACAGTAAACATGCTTTGTCTTACAAACTGTAGACTGTGAGTTCCATAAGGGCATGTACTGTGTATTGTATATCTTGGTATTCTCATTGCCTAGCCTAGTGTTTTGCATAGAGCCCCCAGGTATTCAAGGGTTTGATGAATGAACAAATGGTTAAATGAATGACCTTTAGGTTTTTTTGTCAAGGGGTGTTTAAAGGTTTTTGATGTGTATTTTTGTCTCAAAGTGGGAAAGGTTCATTATTGAGCTCTTGACTTCTAAGTGGGGATGACACACATTCTTGAATCATGAGTACATGTAGTGCCAGTTCTCACAAGCAGATGCCAAATACTGCTTCATAAACCAGCACAACAATCGTATGATGATAGTAATTTCTTCTCTTGCAATGTGTTATGACATATTTTACAGTTTTTAGGTATTTACAGGTAATTTTTTTTTTCAGTCAATATAATGCAAGGGTGTCTAGCCTTTGGCTTCCCTGGGTCACATTGGAAGAAGAAGAATTGTCTTGGGCCACACATAAAATACACTAACAGTAATGATAGTTGATGAGCTAAAAAAAAAAAAAAATGCCCAAAAAATTAATAATATATATATATATATATATATATTTTTTTTTTTTGAGACGGAGTCTCGCTCTGTCGCCCGGGCTGGAGTGCAGTGGCACGATCTCAGCTCACTGCAGACTCCGCGTCCCGGGTTCACACCATTCTCCTGCCTCAGCCTCCCGAGTAGCTGGGACCACAGGCGCCTGCCACCTCGCCCGCCTAGTTTTTTGTATTTTTTTAGTAGAGACGGGGTTTCACCGTATTAGCCAAGATGGTCTCGATCTCCTGACCTCGTGATCCGCCCGTCTCGGCCTCCCAAAGTGCTGGGATTACAGGCTTGAGCCACCGCGCCCGGAAAATTAATAATATTTTAAGAAAGTTTATGAATTTGTGTTGGGCCACATGCAAAGGCATCCTGGGCCGCACGTGGCCTACAGGCTGCAGGTTGGACAAGTTTGATATAATGTATGTTACTGGGTAAAATTAAATTCTAAGTAGAGGAGAAAGGGGCTCCTCTTATTTTATTATTTAAAAATTATTTATTTATTTGTATAGGTATGTATAATACAAGTGTCTTGCTGTGTTGCCTAGGCTGGTCCTCAAGCAATCCTCCCACCTCGACCTCCTGAGTAGCTGGAATTACAGGCATGAGCCACCAAGCCTAGTGTACTATTTATTGTAGAAATACTTTAGAACCCTTTAGAGGATATCTAAAAAAATGTTTCTAAACCTAACAAACTTTTGAACTACTGTTATGGGTTTCTCCTTGCCTTTCTTTCTAGAAGTACATTGATCCAACTCCTGTTCTATCCAAGTTGTGGTGGTGGTTCAGAAAGATTTTCACTATTCTGTTATCTGTTTAGAAGATATCCTTTTATGTAATATAAATTTTTTGATGTCTCTTCCTAATTGTATAAAATCTCCTAAGAGGCACAATCACCCTTTTTATCTTAGAGCCAGATTATCCCTTTGCCAATTACCCAGAATGTCCAAATATGCAGTTTTGATAGGCCACTAGTTTTGTTTGATTTTGTTTTTATCAGTATATTTAATTTTTCTGTCTGGTAGGAGTAGGAAGAATGCATGAAAGCAGTGTAATTTAGTCTATTTCTCTGCATACTTGCAACTTGTAACTACTTCGGTAGGGAATTATATTGAATCAGTGGTTCAAAAGAAGTTTTGGATAAGCTGTGGTTTTCATGTATTTCTACAGTTCTCCTTTTTAAAAATTATTACATATAGTTGTTAAGTACATTCATTACCAATCCTGAAATCCCGTTTCTAAAAGGCAAATGTCTAGCAAAATACTTTTTCTTGAAAAGATTGGAGAAGAATTTAAGAGGAGGCAACACTAAACACTTCTCATGAAGACATGCCTTCAGTAGATGTTCTGGGCACTGGTTTTGATTCAGTTTTTGGTGCTTACCCAAGCATTCCTCCCATGCACTTTCAAGTTCTTTCTGGCCACACTGTGATTTTGCCTCAGTGAATATCTGTAGAATTATGGGAATTTGGCCTTTACTGTTGTTGATAATATTTTATTGTGAACACGCTTTAATCTTTGGCATACTAAAATTTCATCTAAAGCATCTTTCAGCCTAGAAATGCTTTTTTTTGTTTTTCCCCCAAATATTGTTTTTTTAAAAGACAAGACAATTGAGTAAAGAATTTACTTTGAGAATTTTGTTTCCTTACTGCTCCATTTTCCCATTCATTATTTTTGTTGCTTTTGACCTGGAAACAATTTCTTTTTCCTGTATCCTTCTCTAATCTTTTAGCTCTTTTGAAAACTGAAGCTTTCTACTGTTACTATTCCTTGTGAATGTCTGTTTTTCCTTGCTTACTATATAGTCTCTGGCCTTTACCTCATTTCCTTTTGGTTCCTAGAGCACTTATGATTCTCTTTTGTGGTACTTATTTTATCTTGCATTTTTAAAGGAACGTGTCTGTATTCTCTGAAATGCAGACTCTGTGAGAGTAAACGCTCAGCTTATTTACATTTGTGTCTTATAAGTGTCAAGCATGGGGTTTTTCAATGAGTGGATCTCAATCAATATTTATTCTCTTGGATTAAATTAATCTTCTAGTTTGGCTTCCATGAGTATAATTATATAAAAATCACTTGTCTCCAGGAACCTTTGTAAAACCTGAGCAGAAGATGGTTTTTTCCTTTGGTATAATTGGTCATTTTCTGCTTTAGGTTTTTTTTGTCCTGATTTCTGATGCATTATGAGAACGACACATCTTGGCAGTACATGTCTCTCTTTTGTTTTGGTTAGAAATAAGATAGTCACATTCTAGAACTGTAGCCTAAATCAGCCTTTCTCTATTTCTGGACCTAGTGATAGTTCTTAACTCTATCAGCACATTGCTGGAATTAGCAAGAAAGTAGCAGCAGTTAAAGACCCTTCCCTTTCTTTTAATGGCTGCATAGTATTCTATGGTATATGTATACCACATTTTCTTTATCATTAAGCTGGAAGCCATTATCCTCAGCAAAGTAATGCAGAGACAGAAAACTAAACACCATATGTTCTCACTTGTAAGTGAGAGTTGAATGACAGAACAGATGGATACATGGAGGGAAATAACACACACTGGGCCCTGTCGGGGGTTGGGGTGAGGGGAGGGAGAGCATCAGGAAGAATAGCTAATGAATGCTGGGCTAAATACTTAGGTGATGGGTTGATCTGTGCAGCAAACCACCATGGCACATGTTTACCTTGTAATAATCCAGCACATCCTGCACATGTACCCTGGAACGTAAAAGTTGAAGGAAAAAAAGAAACTCTCCCTTTCTGGTATTTAAAAGATCTTGGACTCTCAGCTCTCCTTCCCATCACCTAAAGTAGAAGCTGAGCGTTAATAACTTTCAGCCATAAGTAAAGAAAATTGTAAACAGTGGAAAATAGCTTTAAAGTCTTGGGACTAGGATTTTCACTAAAACCAGGAAGAACTTTTTGTGTAGCATTCTCTCGGCTTTATTTCTGTATTAGTGTTTTCACTTATTAGCAAAGAGCTTTGTGTCAGTGTTATATACATGAGGTACAAGTGGTAAATGGAATAAATATATAAATGATAAATGATGACAATTTATCCCCCTTCTTTCCCTTTAATTTCAGTAAGATGTAAAATAAAGTAATTGGGGTGGAGTCACATAAATATATATTTTAATTCCTTCAACTTCTAGTAAATAAATGCTTTCTGCCTCTGGTTGTCAGAAGTGTGAAATCCATCTTTTCAGCAGGGCCAGTTATCAGCAGAGAGGATCAGAACTGAAGTGAGTGAGAGGCCCAATCAGGTGGAAGATGCCTACGGGCCTATCAGAGAGACACAGGGGCAAGTATGCCTGGCCTCAGCTGTAGCTTGCCAGTTAACCTGCTGAGCAGCTTTGGGTTTTATTTGTTACTTGGGGAGAGAAGATGTGAATAACCAAATTAAGACCTCATGCATACAGAGTGCCTCATATGTCTCATGTTTATGTAATGTATCATGAATGTTAAATGCATCAGATGCCTTATTATATTTACAACTTCATGAATATTAGGTGCTTTTTGCATATGTAGTGCCTCATCAAGATAGATTTCTCTTGGTCCTTCCATTCTGTCTCTCTGTAGGGATAGATACTAGACTAATTAACTACAAATGTTCCAAGGTATCCCTGGGGAATTGATTCCAGCCCCACCTCCTTGCCCCCTGTGGGTACCTAAATCTGTGGATGCTCAAGTCCCTTACATAAAATGGCATAATATTTGCATATATACTCACACATCCTCACATATACTTTAAATCATCTCTAGGTTACTTATAATAGAAACTACAATATAAATGCTATGTAAATAATTGTTATACTATATTTTCTTTTGATGGAATCCTGCTGTAATCTTGGCTAAGTATAGCCTCGACATCCTTGATTCAAGTGATGCTCCAGCCTTAGCCTCCACAGTAACTGGGACTACAGGTGCATGCCACCATGTCCACTTTGTATTTTTTTGTAGAGATGGGGTTTCTATATGTCACCTAGGCTGGTCTTTAACTGTTGTGCTCGAGTGATTCTCCTGCCTCAGCCTTCCAAATAATGGTGAGTACAGGCATGAGTTACCACTCTCAGACATTATACTGTATTTTTAAAATTTGTATTTTCATTGTTTTTGTTATTGTGTTATTTTTAATTTTTTTGTTTTTGATCCTTGGTTGGTTGAATCCACAGATGTGGAACCTGGGGATATAGAGGGCTGCCTGAATTTCCCTTTATACTCAATGCATCTTATGAATTCTGCCTGTCTCACAAGCTACTTATTTACTGATTACTTTTCTATGCTAACACATCTTAAAAGCGTTACCTAGGTCTTGTAAACTGTATGCTTATTCATCTTCTATAGCAGAATTACATATTTTCAAAACCAAATTCACATTATAGGGCCTTTGAAGTTGTGGTTCCCTCTCTTTCTGTAACCCTCTTACTCCGGGGATTATTTCTGTCATCCTCTCACTTGGGCTCTTCAAGTACCTTCTATTAATCTCCTTTTTGATCTCCCAGCCTAAAACAATTCTCCTGCCTCAGCCTCCTGAGTAGCTGGGACTACAGGCACATGCCACTATGCCTGTTTAATTTTTAAAATTTTTAGTAGAGAAGAGATCTTGCTGTGTTGCCCAGGCTGGTCTCAAACTCCTGAGCTCAAGTGATCCTCTTGCCTCAGCCTCCCAAAGTGCTGGGATTACAGGCATGAACCACCATGCCCAGCCTGTTTTTTTTGTGTTTACATCTTTGTGCATGAGTTCATGTAAAAGAACTTCCTCATGAACTATCATTCAGTACTAAAGATGGCCACTTGAAACCAAGATTCAATGACCTTTTTCCCTATGATGGTTTTTAAAATATAGAGTGTAAATTTCCTAGAACACTCAAGTGCATATTTACCGTAGTGTATACAACATTGTTGTACCATAGATAATAAGAATGTGTCAATTGCTTTGAGTTTGCAGACAGAATTACAGTTAGAACAATCATTTTTGGATGTCAGTTTTACTTGTGGTTATAGAAGAGCCCCTGGGGATACAATTTAAAAGTCTGGCTAAGAATATTGTGTCATATTTGTGTGGGTGGCTATGGTTGAGGCAAAACTTTGTGAGTCATACTCAAAATCTGAGGAATTTGTTTCTTACTTATCTACCATTGTGTTAAGTCTGTAAGCGCTGCTTTCAGCTATTTACATGTTTTTGGATAGTGCCTGTCATTAGATTATTTTTGCCACCACTCAAGTTGCTATGGCCACGTGTGAAGACTCTTTGTAGGCCAGTGGATCCAAATGTTAGTGTTATTATTTGGGGGAATTGGTGAAGATATCGATCCCAGGGCCCTACTACTCCAACAGTCTGTTTGGCTTCCTTCAGTGAGGCTCAGAAACATGAATTTCACTCATTCAGCAAATGCTTGAGTACCTACAGTATATGCCAGGAACAGTTCAGGGTCATAGGAATATATCGGTACTACTGTCTTGTAGCCTTGGGAGTCACTGCTGGGAAAAGGGCAATCACATATTAAATAAGTTAATTACATAATATATTAGAAGGTGATAAGTACTGTGGAAAAAAATAGAGTTGATTAAGGTGTATCACCAGTATGGGGGTTGGTTTCAATGGGGGCTAAGAATGAAGGTGGAAGTGGGAGTGTAGTTTTACCTAGCTCTCAGTATTATTCTGATATGTGTTTCACTATATTTTGAAAAACACTGCTGTAGACATTATAATTTAAAATGATAATTTAGTATGATTTCCCATCAATTGTGGTTCTTGAAGTAAAAAAGAAAGTATTGAACACCAACATTGTGCTATGCATTATAAAGAACCACAACAAGTATTTTAGCCGTTTTGTTGGGGTATAATTTATAGACCATACAATTCACCCAATGCAAGTATATAGTTCAGTAATTTAGTACATTGATGCAGTTGTGTGACCATTATCACAATCCAGTTTTAAAACACTTCTCAAGAAGTTCTGTTGTATTTACTAATAGTCAGTCTCAGGCAACTACGGATCCTATTTTCGATCTATGTAATTTTGCCTTTTCTAGAAATTTTTTTAAATAAATAAAATCATACACTAGTCTTTTGAGTGTGGTGCGTTTCACTTAGCATCATGTTTTTGAGGTTTATTCACACTGTTGCATATGTCAGTAGTTCATTTCTTTTTATTGCAGAGCAGTATTGGATTGTATGGTTATACTGCACTTTATTCATTCACCAATTGATAAATATTTGCATTATGCCTAGTTTTTGGTTATTTTTGAATAATGCTGCAAATATTTACGTATTTCTCTGTCTACCCAAAGACATTACATATGTCTTCCCCAGTTTTGAGAACTTGGGCAAATTACTTCGTCTCTCCTGGCTTGACTTTTCTTCTCTATAAAATGAGGGAATTATAGTAAGTATTCTTTCAGGCCCCCTCAATTTCTATTATATAATAATTTAGTGCACAAGTATATATGTGTGTACTCATACAATTACTCTATTTCTTAACCATTTTAATTCATTATTTGAGGAAAACAGTATGTTTCCTGCTTAGGGATGTAAAAAAATAACGTTTCATTTAGTAAGATCAATTGTTGAATTGTTCATTCATTTAATTCCACATTTATTAAGTTTTGACTGTTGCTTTGTGCTGAAGATAAAAGATGGAAATCCTTGGGGACCTTAGGGATCTCATGGTGTAACCTAACCCAGATTTGACTGCTCACTGCTTAAAAACCAAACGCAAGAGGTGAGGGTTGAGAAAAAAAGCAGGTTTTAATCAGAGAGCCAGCAAACCAAAAAACATTTAAGTACAATTTTACATTTTAAAATTTACCATAGGGTTTTTAAAGGGCAACTTGGTATGAGATATATGTGGGTGTGGTACAGAGTGGGAGGGTCTCTGTGCCTTGTTCTGATGGCTATCTTAAGTAATCACTGGTCCGGAGGTCAGGTTGACTTTGTCCCGATGGTGGTGGACTAATTGTTTGTGACCCCGCTAAGCGGGAGGATTCCACAGGGGTCCTGTGCCTGGTTTGTTTCAAGATTAGCCTCTGGAATTTTTTAAGAGTCTAATTAGATAAGCATGTATTGCTTGAGTAAGGTGTTTAGAGAGGGAAGGAATGAAGAGGTGAGGCCGAGGGAAGGAAGAAGAAGAAAGTGGGTGATTTTTCTTCCTTTTTTTATTTTTTGAGATGGAGCCTTGCCCTTGTCACCCAGGCTGGAGTTCAGTAGTGCCATCTTGGCTCACTGCAACCACCACCTCCTGGGTTCAAGCGATTCTCCTGCCTCAGCCTCCCGAGTAGCTGGGTCTACAGGCGCCCGCAACCATGCCTAGCTAATTTTTTATATTTTTAGTAGAGATGGGGTTTCCCCATGTTGGGCAGGCTGGTCTCCAACTCCTGACCTCAGGTGACTCGCCTGCCTTGGCCTCCCAAAGTGCTGGGATTACAGGCGTCAGCCACTGCGCCCGGCTGAAAGTGGGGGATTTTTATAACTGAGGACATATGTTATGGTCGCATAACAGAAAATACACAGCTAGACAGATTAATGAAAATGCTATGGAAACATGGCGGTATGGATACGTGGTAGAAGAAGCCTTAACCTTAGGAGATCAGGATTGGCCTCCTAACAGAAGTAATGCTGTGAAGAAGCGGGTGGGTGAGATGAGCGGGATAAGGATGGGCATTTCAGGCAGAGGATAGAACAGTTCTACAGCAATGGAAAGAGAAAGAGCCTGAAGTGTTTGAGGGCAGAAATGAGTCAACCTAGCTTTAAAAATAATGGGGAGCTACTAAGAGATTTAAATAGAAAATTAGAATTTTTACTAAATTTGATGTTTTTGAAAGATTGCTCTAGCAGGTTTATGGAAAACAGTTTAAAATATATGTATGGTAGTGGACAGGGAAATGGGCTGAGTGGAGGTAGCGAGAACAGTGAGAAGACTGTTGCTGTTGTCCAGGTGAGATATGGCTTTGAACTGAGCTAATAGTTGGGATGGTTTGAGAGATTTTACACAGACACAATGAGATCTTCATAATGGATTAGATGTGAGATAGGTAAGAGAGAAGGCTAGGAAGACTGGCATTTCTCATTAATGGAGCTAGGGATTGGTGTGGGAAGAGCAGAGATGCGTAAAGACAGTTTAGTTGTCCTTCGATATATATGGGGGTTTCAGGAACTCCCCCACATCCCTTCTTTAGAAAAGAGATTGGGATGGAAATGAAGATTTCAGAACTGTAACTATATATAAGGTCACTGTGAGAATCAAAGGCAATGACATCTGAAATTGCCGTGCTAATATTACATAATCACCTGACAAAAAGTGGTAGATCTGGGTTTTCTGACTCCAGTGCGGAAGCTCTTCTACTCAGTGAAATATATTCTTGTGACATTATCATGGAGGGGATATAAGCAGTCCTTGGGGTTGTATTCCAATATCTTTAAGATCTTTTCAAGTCTTGAGATTGGAACTAATGTAAACTATGTAAATCAGTGGCTGGTACATAGCATGTGCTATATCAGTGTTTGTGATTATTCTGTAAATCTACAGCAAAATTGACAAAAATGCAAGCCAATGTTTTATTTATGTCTAATTAGTTATAAATAAGTTTGCCGAAAGCAGTAAGAAAGATTGCTTGGATAGAGCCACATGCAGTTTCTTTAAAGATTTGGTTAATGAAAATGAAGTTTAAATTAGGTGAAATTCAACAGGTTTTCTGCTTGAAAATGGTAAATAGACAAAGACTGCAGCATTTGATGTGAAGGTGACCTATGTATTGCATACTCTGCAAAACTTGCAGAAGAATTGGCTTAGAAAAAGTGCTGCCTGGCTGCTGCAGAGCTTTGATTAGCATCTGAATAGAGGAATGAAAAAGATGAAACCAAGCATTCAAAATGAGGAGGACTAATGGATTTCCTGCAGATTGGTTTAGTAGTATAGATACTTGAGTTCTGGAATATGCCTGACCTGGTCTGGCTGACTACAACACTTAATCTAAGCTGCAATGCTTGTATTGCTATGTTGAGCTCAGTGTTATAAAAGTTAAAAACCTATCTACTTCTATTTATATTTCCTTGTTCTTCATCAACAAAATTGGATGGTTTCTTGTGAGGGTTAAATGACAGTACATGAATATACATGAAAACCCAATTGTGGCTGTGGGGAAGGGAGACAGATTTGTAAACCCCGGAGCGAGATTCTGCCTACTCGAGGCTGCTGCTGCTGCTGTGCGGAGACCCCCAATGTGAAGCCACCATCATCATGTCTGACCAGGAGGCAAAACCTTCAACTGAGGACTTGGGGGATAAGAAGGAAGGTGAATATATTAAACTCAAAGTCATTGGACAGGATAGCAGTGAGATTCACTTCAAAGTGAAAATGACAACACATCTCAGGAAACTCAAAGAATCATACTGTCAAAGACAGGGTGTTCCAATGAATTCACTCAGGTTTCTCTTTGAGGGTCAGAGAATTGCTGATAATCATAATCCAAAAGAACTGGGAATGGAGGAAGAAGATGTGATTGAAGTATATCAGGAACAAACGGGGGGTCATTCAACAGTTTACATATTCTTTTTATTTTTATTTTTCTTTTCCCTCAATCCTTTTTTATTTTTTAAAATAGTTCTTTTGTAATGTGGTGTTCAAAACGGAATTGAAAACTGGCACTCCGTCTCTTTGAAACATCTGGTAATTTGAATTCTAGTGCTCATTGTTCATTATTGTTTGTTTTCATTGTGCTGATTTTTGGTGATCAAGCCTCAGTCCCCTTCATATTACCCTCTCCTTTTCAAAAATTATGTGTGCACAAAGAGGCCACCTTTTTCAGAACATTGCATTTTCAGGCTTGTGGTGATAAATAAGATCAACCAATGCAAGTGTTCATAATGACTTTCCAATTGGCCCTGATGTTCTAGCATGTGATTGCTTCACTCCTGTTGTAGCATGTTCTAGCATGTGATTGCTTCATTCCTGTCACTCCTTCACTCCTGTCACTACTGTGACTTTCAGTGGGAGATGGAAGTTTTTCAGAGAACTGAACTGTGGAAAAATGACCTTTCCTTGACTTGAAGCTACTTTTAAAATTTGAGGGTCTGGACCAAAAGAAGAGGAATATCAGGTTGAAGTCAAGATGACAGATAAGGTGAGAGTAATGACTAACTGCAAAGATGGCTTCACTGAAGAAAAGTCATTTTAAGATTTTTAAAAAATCTTGTCAGAAGATCCCAGAAAAGTTCTAATTTTCATTAGCAATTAATAAAGCTATACATGCAGAAATGAATACAACAGAACACTGCTCTTTTTGATTTTATTTGTACTTTTTGGCCTGGGATATGGGTTTTAAATGGACATTATCTGTACCAACTTCATTAAAATGAATGATATTTGTAAAAGTCGTACTAATACTTAGTTTATTTTGATTGTATAGAAATGAAAATACCTAAAATAAGGTTTTCTTGCATAAATACTGGAAATTGCACATGGTACAAATTTTTTCTTCATTACTGTACAGTGATGATGTTAATGACTTTAAAGCACTGAAAGTTACTGAAGTGCTTTCTGAATCAAGGATTTAATTAAGGCCACAATACCTTTTTAATACTCAGTGTTCTGTTTTTTTAAAAACTTGATATTCCTGTATGGTGCATATATATGATACAGTTACCTAATCATGTTGAATAAATGGGCATGCAAAAAAAAAAAAAAAAAAAAAAAAAGAAAAGAAAACCCAATTGTGATTTTCATGTTATTTCATGTAATGTTATTACCCTCAGTGCCAGGCACATTGTAAATGTCCAACCTGTGTTAGTTCCCTTTCTCCTCACTCCACTGCAAGCAAAGAAATAGTTAAAAATTTATTCTTTTTCTCTTAATATTTTTGGGAAAGCATTAGAAAATTGCCTCAGTTAGTTTATTATTGCCTATCTTAGGCTGGGTTTCCTAGACAACAGTGCCTAGAAGCTTATGCTCTATCAAGTGGGGAAATAACAGTGTAACAGAAGTGAGGGAAAAATGAAGCAAGGCAGAGAAGACGGAATGACAAATACAAGGTGACACATAATGGAGCTGCGAACACAGCCAAGTCACCAGGGGTGTCTCTGGACAACCCATAGGGAAACATTCATTTGGGATTAGTCCATTGGAGGGAGGAAAGGGAAATAATTTATCTGTGCCTTCTTCCTATCTCTTGTCTTCCATGGTTAACATTTGTCTCCTGCCCTGCTGGGTTCTGCTACTCATTCCAGAAGCTACTGGGAAGCCAGATCCTGCAACCCCATGGAGCAGCCCTTCATTTGTGTCTAGAATGGTGGGAAGTGCAAGGGTTTTTGTGAGTCTAGTCAGACTAGGTCTGATGCCATACTACTGCAGGTCTTGTGCAGTGCCAGGAGCTCAGCCCTCTCTCCAGGCGAGGCTGAGACAGCTGACAAGGTTAGGAGGTGATGCAGGTGGGGCTGAAGGATCTACAGAAGACCAAAAACTGGGTTCCCCACACAGCAATTTCCTTAGAATGCTATTTATTTCAGAAACGTTTTCTTTTAAAATGTTGGTCCTTGTTTTATGTAAACATCTAGTATGGCTCATTTATAGTATATATTTTCCCACAATCTGAATTTTATTTTATTGTCTTTTTATTTTATTTTATTGTCTTTTTATTTTATTTTATGTATTTATTTTCTTTTCTATTTTATTGTCTTTTTCTTTTAAAGAGACAATAAATTTTTTAATTGTCTTTTTCTTTTAAAATGTTGATCCTTGTTTTATGCAAACATCTAGTATGGCTCATTTATCGTACATATTTTCCCACAATCTGAATTTTATTTTATTGTCTTACTAGTGACAGCCAGTGTAACACATGGTGCTGAATTATCTCAGCCTTTGAACATATGAGTGCACAGTGCTGCAAATACTCTCAGCCAACAAGAACACCAACTACCTCCTTGTCCTGAACTGAAGAAGTTTATCTAACTTGCTTGCACTTCACTTTGGCCTTTCCATTTATTTCACTTTCTGGCAAACATAAGTGGTTGACAAAAGGTATGCAAGGGCTGGGTTTGCCACAAAGAAACAAAGGAATGACCACTGGATTATAAATGAAAATGTTCTTGTGAAACCTCCTTCTAGGAAATGCTGAGCAAACAGAGTAATCTCCCTTATGTGCAGCAAAAAGCACCACACACATCATTGCAGCCTGCGAGGACTGGCTAGTAGTTATACAAACAAGGGTTGGGAGAATGATGGTTGAGGCATGCTGTGGCTGCAGGCAGCATGAAGAGCCAGACATATATTTATATCACAATCTTCTTGTCACTCTTTCTTTCATTCTTCATGTCATACTCTTTTTGTCACTCATTCATGAAAAGCCAGGCAGCACTTTTTCTAAGCTCTGTTAATTAGCTCTAACTAATGATGCTCCCTCTTCGCTGGAAATATCCTTTTAATCCCCAGGTCCTGCTGATTTTACTTCCACATTTACTGTGTCTTATTCCCTGACTTGTGCTTTTGTGATTATTTCCATCTTTATCAATCTCTTCTTTTAAGAAAATGCAGTTTAAGGCCGGGCGCAGTGGCTCACGCCTGTAATCCCAGCACTTTGGGAGGCTAAGGTGGGTGGATCACGAGGTCAGAAGTTCAAGACCAGCCTGGCCAAACTAAAATTGCAAAAAATTAGCCGGGCGTAATGGCAGGTACCTGTAATCCCAACTACTCAGGAGGCTGGGGCGGAAAATTGCTTGAACCCGGGAGGCAGAGGTTGCAGTGAGCTGAGATTTTGTCACTGCACCCCAGCCTGGATGACAGAGCATGACTCCATCTCAAAGAAAAAAAAAAACTGCAGTTTTTAGCATTTGATTTGGCTTTTACTTCATACACTATTGTAGATTTAATATATGTGATTACATATACATAAGTGTGATAGACTTGTTTCTCCAAGTAGATTACAACTCTTTGGAACCAAATTCTTGTTTTTTATTTTTATTTTTTATATTTGAGGCAGGGTCTCCGTATGTTGCCCAGGTTGGTATCAAACTCCTGGTCTGAGGCGATTCTTCCATCTCGGCCTCCCAAAGTGCTGGGATTATAGCCGTGAGCCACCACACCCAGCTATGAACCAAATGTCTTAAGCCTCCTCTGTATACACGACTAAATTTAGTGCAGAATGCATAGGAAGCACACTATAAAACCCATTTAGATAGATAGTATCGTTTGTCAACTGAATTTTAGCTATCTGAACTCAGGAAGTGAAAATTTTTTTTTTATTGAATCCTTCAGTATCCAAACTTGCTATTTGCTACCTAAAAATTAAGAAACAAATAGATTTGTAATTTCTTGCATTTGAGCTTGTTATTGAAACTCTGTCTTAGCCCAAGAACCAAATAGATTTGCACAGCATAGGATACTCTCCTTCCATATTTATGTTGTGTTTCAGTGATGGAATCAGCGTGTGTTACGCTGAGACTCTCGCTATGGCTCGCTCCTTCTATCCTGACTTCAGTATAATAATTACACTCAATTATTTTTATCATAATTACTCAAGTAAAATAATCATACTGTTACCACTATTGTGAGGGCTGTGGCTAGGCAGGAAGTGTGACCTAGAGAATACTCACAGGGTTTGGAATAAGACATGCATTGGCTTGAATTCTGGCTCTCTCTGGCACTTAATTGTTCATATTTTACTTTTGTCACATGTAAACTTATAAAATTAATACCTACTTCTTTGGATTATTGTACAGAGTATAAATAATGCATGTAAAATGACTGCCATATATGGCAGATGGCAGTGCCATATATGGTAGGCACTTGTTGAATGACATATATTGTTGTTTTTTTCCAACAGTGCTATTAATCATCTTTCAGTTCTGACAAATATATATATATGTATTTCCTTCTTTTAGGCAATCAGTCAAGTAGTTTTTGTTTAATATCTTTTGTAGGTTATACATTACAGTGTATATTCGACTTTATATATAATACTGTTTTTAATATAGTTCGGTATAACATAAATGAAGTTTATCCCACAATGTTGTGGTGGAGCAAAGTTTAGATCTTAGGTTTTCATTGTTTTTAATTTTTTTTTCTTTTTGAATAAACTTTAGTCTCCTAAATAAAGACTACCTTCAAGGAAACAAAATCTAACATCCAGTAATTCTGTTTGTCTCTACTTTTCCTCATAAACTTGAATCATTCACCTCTTATTAGCATAAATTGAGTGCTATTGTCTTTTTAAACCAGACTTTTCTGCTTCCATTAACAATTCTTATTTAAATCATTCACTTCCATGAAAATATAATGGAAATGATCTGAATACTCATACTTTGTAAAGGTTTTACAGTGTGTGGATTGCACAAGTGAGAAAAAACCTAGGTGTTTTGTTGTTGCCATTTTGAATAGTTTCCGTAGTCTTATTTCTCTCATTTTCCTAAGAACCTGCCATATGGGAAGCATAGTGCTATATATAGGAGGTTAGGTATATGGGAGAAGAGATACAAAGATCAATCAAAGATGCAAGTAGTGTCCCTAAAACACAATTTGGTTGAAAGTGTGTGTGGGAGACAGAGAAATGTACAGAATGATTGGAAGGTGTTTAGTGTGTGGGGTAGTATGGGGAGAAGAGGAAGATGTGAACGGCTCACATCCCACATTGCTTGACATCCCAGCAGATCTGGAGTAGAGGGATAGGCTGTTGGGTTGACACCATATAAAAATCTTCAAAATATGTAGTCATTAATGGAACCTGAATTAAATTATTGAAATTACTGCAAATTAACATTTTAAAAGATATCCATCTTCATAATAATAGATACCTCGGAAAGAAAATGCCCTGCACTCCAAAAGAGTAATGGATAGGGATCTATTGTACTGCTCCTAGGAGAAGGAGGTCATTCTCTCAGTGGGTCCCCAAATCTTGGCATGCCTTGGAGCTTAATGGAAGAGATATCTGATTATGGTAAATGTGTCTTATCTTCGAAAGTTCTTTTGTGGTTTAAATTGCTCACAAATGTGATTTGGTTTTGGGGTATTATGGACTGGTGGTAGTGGCAAGCAGACTCCATTGAAAATAGATGCATAGGAGCCTATATTTTAATTGCCATCTAGCAATTAAACTTTTAATTTGCCATCTAGGGCATCTAGCAAGTTAATTTGCCATCAATTTAATTTTAATTGCCATCTAGGGCATCTAGCAAGTTCATCATGGTGCACATTATTTATCAGTTTATACCACATGTTGCTCCTTTGAATAAATTTGTGTTATGGATGATTCCATATTGCCCTTTATTGATTTCAAACTCTTAAATGGACAAAGTAAATGCTTGTATATTAGAGATACATAAAAAGCATATGTGAATTGTGAAACATCAAGGACATATACAATATTATTTTATTAACTATTTTTCTTTGTTCTTAGGCTTTCAGGAGACATCAGCATATATATATATATATAATATATATATATAATATGTAATATATATATAATATATATATATAATATATATATATTATATATATATATATAATATATATATATATTTACTGAATAAATATTAAGTAACCAAATACCTGTATTGAATAAATGTTACTCTATATGACAGGTATTTAAATTTAAAGGTTTTTTTTTAATAGTGGAAAATTAACTGATGAAAAGTCTCAGTTCTAACAAACTCTAAAACATATGTACTAATACAAAATTGGTTAAACAATTCCCAGGTTTTAGAATTCAAGGCATTTTTACCTGTGTTTACAAATTTCTGTTAAAGAATGCATTTCATTTCAGTGAGATTTCAGTATGTTTAGAGGTTTCCTATTTTTAAAAATAAGTGGTAATTTAGCACTGTATCTGGCAGTAAATGGTTTTGCAAAACACTGATGATTTTTGCGTAGTGAGTATCAATCTAAATTAACCAAAAGTTTAGTTGGAATAGGATTTTTTTTTTTTTTTTTTTTTTTGAGATGGAGTCTCGCTCTGTCGCCCAGGCTGGAGTGCAGTGGCCAAATCTCAGCTCACTGCAAGCTCCGCCTCCCGGGTTTACGCCATTCTCCTGCCTCAGCCTCCAGAGTAGCTGGGACTACAGGCGCCTGCCATCTCACCTGGCTAGTTTTTTTGTATTTTTTAGTAGAGACAGGGTTTCACCGTGTTAGCCAGGATGGTCTCGATCTCCTGACCTCGTGATCCGCCCGTCTCGGCCTCCCAAAGTGCTGGGATTACAGGCTTGAGCCACCGCGCCCAGCCTGGAATAGAATTTTAAAGCCATTCTAGAGATATTTTTTTACAACAAATTAAAAAGTTTCTTGTCATAGTTTTATAAGCATATGTAAGTTAGAATATAGGCTTAGCTGCTCTGAGATCCAAAACAACAGATGTGTAAATAAGATAGAAATTATTATTGTAGTCCAGGGCTAGTAAGGAATCTGCAGTGTTGGGGACTAAGGCTCCTTCTATCTTGTGGCTTTGCTCTCCCTAGGATATTGATATAATATGTGTGGATGGAGACTGCCATGTTCACAGCCTAGCAGGAAGAGGAACAGGGAGAATGTCTTAGTCCATTCCTGTTGCTATAAAAAAATAACTGAAGATGAGTAATGTATGAAGAAAATAGATTTATTTGATTATGGTTCTGCACGCTATAAGAAGCATTTGCTTCTGGTGAGGGCTTCAGACTGCTTCCACTTATGATGGAAGGTGAAAGCGAGCAGCGTTATGCAGAGATTACATGGTGAGAGAGGAAGCAAGAAGGGAGGAGATTCCAGGCTCTTTTTAACAATCAGCTCTTACAGGAACAAATGGAGAACTCACTCACACTGCCTCCGGTCTCCACCATGGAAGGTATTAATCCATTCATGAGGGATCCACCTCTATGACACAAACACCTCCTATTAAGCCTCACGTCCAACATTGGGGATCAAACTTCAACCAGAAGTTTGTGGGGGACAGACATGCAAATTCTAGTAGAGGACATGCTCTTTTCTTCAAAAGAACTGACCTGGAAGTAGCACACATCACTTTTCTTGCAGCGTTTTAGTCAGAACTCACTCATATCACACATGTTACCACATATAGCAAAAGAGGGTACCATATACCTAGCTAAGACTCCTATTACTGTGGAGGAAAAAGAACATGCATTTGGGAGACATCTAGCAGTTACTGCCATGTGCACTCTCTTTTCCATGCATGGAGCATCTCTACTCCCTCACCACATTTCATCCATCTCATAATTTATTGTACTTGGGAGGTGGGAAGTCAGCTCTCTCCCCAAGTTCTGATGTGGATTCTTGTGGTTGGAACATCCAATCTGAGAGCAAATTTGTTTGCTATCTACTAATGGCCCACGTAAGGATCCAATGTACAACGGATACTGTGTCCATTGTATAAGTAGGGGTGAAGTAACACATCCAAAAGATAGCAGTAGAGGAGAAGCAAGATAAGACTTTTCATTTGGAAAAGGGGAAGATAGGAAACCTAGCAGTTACTTAGCAACTGTCAAATCCTGTATGTGGGAATCATGATGATTTTTATCCTGGCAGTAGAAAAAGGTCTTTGTTAGCCTCCTGGCAAGCTTGCCCCACTGTCTTTGTGGAAGAGAAAATCACTTGTTCTCCATGGTTCTGGTTATGCCCTTTGGGAGGTTCTTTATTGTCTGTTGTTCTCCATGGCCAAATTTAAAATGGACATTGGAAAGTGTACTGTTTTCTTGGGGTTAGATAGCTTTCAAAGCTGACTTCCTGCTGGTACCTGTAAGGGGGCCTGAGAGGTTGTCTTTGAGTTGAACAGTCCTAGGCTTTTATAGTCCAAGCTTGTGTGTGTGTGCATGTGTGTGTGTGTGTAACTACTGCACGCTTTCAAAAAGTCATTGAGTTGTCTGCCTATTTGTGCAGATTAACTCCAAATGCAAGTAACCACAGCCAAACTCCAAATGCAAGTAACCACAGCCAAACATAGTTTTTTTTTTTTCCCAACTAAAAATTCTGGATTTAAACTGTTGGACTTTGTGTTCTGCAAATTCCCCAATGTCTTAATCAATGACAGTTACCTCCATGCTTAGGTGAGAAGGTAATACCTTTAGCATTTTGATTTCTGGGCAGGCTGCCATTGTCTGGCTAGAAACTGTTAGGGTCCCAGGATTATATCAGTTTAGTCTGTGTCTTCTGAACCTCCTGTTTTAACTGTGTTAGTAAGGAATATAGAAACACCTGACTTTTAAACCCTATAAAGCCCCACGGTAAAGTCAACTTAGGTTTCAAGCTGTATGTGGTGTGGACTTTCCTCAGTAGAGCTGAATTCACTTCCACATCTGCCTGAGACTGCTTTATTTAGGCTGAGTTTATTTCTCTTGAAGGGCTTTGTTGAGAGCAGCAAGAAGAAGCCAATCCATACTAAATGTTTTGGTGTGGCTTAGAAAGAGTCAGTAGCTTTTCATCTTACTGTTGGTTTTGTCAGCAGCTGCCGTTCAACTTCCTAGTCCGTGTCACATATTACAGGTTCCATTAGGGTGGCAACTACTTCTGGTTGTCAAATTCTGTTAGGACATGGGTTGAGCTATTCTAACAAAGATCCAACATTACAAGGACTTAATAGAGAAGTTTACATTTCTTCCACATTACAACCAGACTATAAGCAGCCCAGAACTGATAAGTACCATTGTGTTGGTATCCTGTGATCTTTCTGTCTTATTGATTCACCATCCCTCAGGTATTACTCCCATTCACATGATCCAGTATAGTGCAGCCCGACTGTTCTACATTCCAGCCAGTGAGAAAAGAAGAAAAAAAGAGGAGGCCCATCCTTTCCATTTAAGGACTCTACTGTTGCCATTGAGCAGAAGTTAGCCACATGACCACATCTAGCTGCAAGGAAGCTTAGAATGTGCAGGGTGTCCAGGCAAAGATTTTCTTAATAAGGAAAAAAGAGAGAATGGATTTTGGAGTACCATTAGCAATTTATGCCACAAAACATAGTATACACATTGGAGCTTATAGGACAAGAACAAAAACAAAACCCAGAACAAATCAACAGAAAGCCTTTATCACCACCCTGAAAATTAATTATTGGGTTGGATAATTGTACAGTAACCTAGGCATTAATACCTGACTGCATATATATGTATATATGTATTTAAACTGCCTTTATAATAATTTAGTCTGCAATTTGCCTTTCAGAGACCACAATGAAATGCTTAGGTGCATTACATTTGATACAATGTGTTTAAAAATTTATGTCTGCACCTGTGAGTTTTTTTTCCCTCATTAATACTTAATGAGGTATAAAGTACAGAGTAGGCTCAAAATAGCATAGTCTCAAGCCTTTCCAGCACAGCTCCCCTAACTACAGTGAGAGAAATGTGTAATGTACTCTCAAACTGGAAATTTCTTTGAGTCTTCAAGTCTTATCTAAAAGATTAGTATAAATTTTGTATTTATATTTATTTTTTAAAATAATAATATATTTAATAATATATTTTTATTAATAAAATAAAAACATTTGTTTTTAAAATAAGAATATTTAAATTACTTATTAATTTTGCCAAATATAAACTTGGTGCTCCAGGAAGATATACAGTATTTTTTCTGTGTCTTTCACACTGATGCATACCTTTTTGGGTACGGATGAAATGGTTGAGAAATTTGGGTAGTTGGGCTTATAAAACTTATGTGATGTATTTTGTTCATATCCAATAGCATCCAGTGATGAATTAAAAGATGTCTGATATGGGTACTGGTGGCAGGCATTTTAAGGGATACCTCCTTCCTTATTTTCTCTGCCCTTCTGTTCTCAGTGGTTGCTTCCTCAGCCCACTGCCTTCACATAACTGATTCTTCATTCTACCAGTCTCCAATCAAATGTCACAGTTTCTGAGAAAGAACTGTCTTGACTATGGCAGACAGACCCCAAGGTGACTGACACCCCATGATCCCTGCCTCCTGGTTACTTACTTTGCTTGAGTTAAATAGTACCTGTGAATTACTTTGAATTCATAGAAAACAGCAAAGGTGATGGGATATCACTCCTATGATTACATTATACGAGACCAGATTTTAGCAGACTGGAGCAAGAGATTCTCCTGGTAGTTTTCAAGTAGTGAGCTGACACACTATGAGAGGGTCACATGGCTAGGCCATGAGAGCGGCATTTAGGAGCTGAGAGCTAGCCCTTTGCCAGCAAGAAAAAAGGGCCTCAGTCCAGAACTGCAAGGAACTGAATTCTTCCAACAACTTGAATGAGCTTGGGTGAGGATGCTGAATTCCAACTGAGAATGCCACCCAGCTCTTGCATTGATTTTAGTCTGGTAAGACTTTGAGTGGAAGTCCTTGCTGTGCCATGCCTGGACTTCTGACTTACAGACACTGTGAGATAGTAAAATGTGTATTATCTAAGGTTCCAAGTTTATAGTAAGTTGTTTCACGGCAATAGAAAAAATGTAGAGGTTAAGAGTTCTTTGCTGCTTAAGGGGAAAAAAAAGCCCTATGTTCCTATACTCTGCATCCTGCCTCCCTTCTTCATGGATGTGGCTGCCAACATTTGGAGCAGCCTTGTCCAAGGATGGGGGAGTCGGAGACATGATCCAGAATCAGGGATATAATCCAGAATTGGGTCTACAAGTCTCAGCTTCTGTTGAGCTTTCTTGTCTGAGCTCATGCTTTGAAACACTGATTTAAAAATTGTAGTTGTGTGAAGATATTTGATTTTGCAAAAGCTAGAAACCACCTAAGTTATTGGGAATGGCATGTTAATAAAATTCTATCTGTGTAGATAATGTTAGGGTAGCTCTTTTAAAACAGTAGACTTAATAATCATTATTATGATTTACCTTAATTGAAAAAACTCCATGAGTTAAGGGAAAAAAAAGAAGCAAAGCATATTTCTTTTGTTGATTTATTGATTTATTTTATATTTGATTTCCTTTTCCTCAAAAATCCCACCTATTCAAGAGTCCTCTGAAATAACATGTTATCTCTTCTTGTCATGACTATACTTTTCTTCCCTCTTCTTACTTGGGCTGATGTCTTCCATCTGTTTTCCCTTAAGGCTTTGAATCTCAGAATTCAACATCAGCATCGTCACCTAAAATGTATTAGAAATGTAGAATCTCAGCTCCTAGACCATTCAGATCCTTAATATCAAAATCTATGTTTTTAAAACTATTTACAGTAATTCATGTATACATTAAAGTTTGAAAATTACTGCTCTAAGCCTCTTCATGGTGTTTTAATAGTATACATTTTTAATTGCAGTTATTTATTTTTTATTTTTTTGAGATGTCTCATTCTGTCACTCAGGCTGGAGTGCAGTGGCACCATTCTAGCTCACTGCAGCCTTGAACTCCTGAGCTCAAGCGATCCTCTCACTTCAGTCTCCCCAGTAGCTGGGACTATAGGTGTGACCCACCAAGCCTGGCTCATACAGTTATTTTTGTATTTGCCTCATTTTTTATTATTATATTATAAATTCCCAGTTGTCAGGAGCTTAAGGTTTATTCTTTATTTCTCCTGCAGTGGCTAACATGGTTACCTTACATATAGGGGCATGATAAATTATTTGTTAAATTGAATTGACACAAGGAGGATTTCTTCCTATTTTCTGGAAACAATTTTTATAGTTAGTCTCAAATATCTGTCATTTAGGACATCATTTTGTTGATATAGCAGGAACCTTTATAATGTGCTTACAGACATTAGGCCTTTGCCGGAAGGGGAAAGCTAGTGGCTAAGACAACTCATTATGGTTCAAAAATCTCTAATGATATTTTTATTCAATTCCTAATACTCAAATTGTTCTCTCAGAATGTACAAATGTAGTTTCTAACTCTATTAGTATTCATGCTAATAGATCACATTTATCTATTTCCGGTGACCTTCAATTCAAGAAGAGGATTAAGTGCATTTTGCATGTTTGTCAAAGATACTTTGTCCTCTAATGTTTCTCTAGTACATTCATGCATTAAAATGTCTAGAAAAGTGAGCCATCTTTCCTAGATACTTGCTCTTGCCCACTTGCTATGAATTTTTTCACTTCCCTCTGATTTCATCCTAAAAGTAGTAGACCAAATTAAACTGGCCAGAATTATATGAGAAATGCTGTTTGTATTCTCCATTTTTGATACTTCATGCAGTAATGTAATGCTCCATGGATGACATTCAGCTAGCTTTCTAAAAGGCAAACAATCTGTAAAAAAAAAAAAAAAAAAAAAAAAAAAAGAAGCAAATGTATGCAAGTTTATTATAAAGGTAATTGCATTGACAGGTAAGTTCACTCCACATGCTGTTTGTGTGTATGTGTGTGCATTTAGAAAAATATGGCTTGTTAATTGATTATTTGGGAGGGGGATTTGTTGATTGTTCATTTGGATTTTAAATACAAAAAATCTGTTTGTATCCTGAGTCTTGTGGAGACTCTTCAGTTTGCCTTAGTAAGCACGACAGTAAGATATCAGAGTTGTTTCATATAGCAAATTCAAATACACTATAAAATAGTTTTAAAAATGTGAGTCTGCTGAATCTATTGAAAATGCCCCATTGGAGTGGATTATGTTTTTCTAATTAAATTCATGTGGACCCGATAAATTTAAGACACATACATTACCCTTTCAAACATGGCTCATGTTTTTATTTTATTGGCAACCAGATTACCTGTAATTGTTCTTAGAATCATCACAATATAAAATTTTCATAATTTTAGAGTTGATGCTTAAGAGAACCTTAGGATCATCTTATTTCATCTTACCATATGCAGGAATTTTCTCTATGGCAATGGTTTTCAGGCATCTTTTTTGAACACCAAATTATCTTTTCTTAATATAAAATCTTACAAATATATAAGAGCTGAATCTTCTGTGCTTTAAGAGAATGATGAAATACAGATTGATTCTCTGTCTCCCTCCTCCTGACCCCACAACTTGGGGTAACTTTTGAAAGAAAGGTAATTTTTCACAAAGTTGGTTGACAAGGCCAGACATCTATTAATTGAAACAATCTCCAAATACATAATTTTAAAAGATGGTTGCTGCTCTGGGTGGAATTCAGTTTCTTGTGCTTATATGACTGAGGTCCCCATTTTCTTGCTTGCTATTGTCTGGGGATTGTACTCAGCTCTTAAACGTAGTCTTCTCTGTAAGTAGTTCACAACATAACTATTTGCTTTCTTCTTGCGGTCCAGCAGAAATGTGTCTAATGCTTCACCTTCTTTAAAAGACTCACTTGCCTAATTAGATCAGGCCCACCCAGGATGATTTCCCTTTAATTAACTCTAACTGTTTAGTAACTAAATTGGAAGTGGTATGTCTTCATAATTGCAGGTTCTACCACACTTCTGGGGCAGGAATTGTATATGGGTGTGGATCATTGGGGATCATCTTCAAATTCTGCCTACCACATTTTCCTTACAAAAATAAAGTGTTCCTTATAGTCTAATGTCTTGGCTTTGAGCTGTCACTTGTGGTTATTGGGAGATGACAGAATTATGGCTTATTTGAATGTTTGTGGTAGGAGTTTTTTTTTCCTTGATGGTAAAAATTGGTGTCAATAACTTATGTTTGTTACTTTAGGACCAGATTCTTAATCTGCACAATATCATCCATATTTTTAAAATGTTATTTTTATTTCTAGTAAGCAAGATGAAATAAGAAGTCTTTTTTTTTCCTTCCAAGAGTGATTGTAAACACAAATAATATACATCTGGGATCAAGGATGTATTACTATCATTATAGAGTCATAATGCTAGCTTTCCCCATAATGAAATAGTTTTAATAAAACATATACTATTATGAAGAGTAGAATGAGATTCTTCCCTTTCCCCAAAGAACATATGTAGTTTCATTGAGAAAGAAATTTATGGGAGAGTTTTGAATATCCTTTATATAATTGGTATAGGAATGTAATAAGAAAAAAATAGAAGGTACTAGAAACTTACTAATCTGAGAATGAGAGTTGAAATACCATCTAGTTATTACTTTTATTCTGATAATACATTTTCCCTTTTGCTCCTCCTTTCTTGAATTTTCTCCTGCCCTTCCTTCAAGTTCATATATTTTTTTCTTTTCTTTTCTTTTCTTTTTTTTTTTAATACAAGACGGAATCTCAATATGTTGCCCAAGCTAGCTTCAAACTTCTGGACTCAAGTGGTCCTCTCCTCTCAGCCTCCTGAGTAACTGACACTACAGGCTTGAGCCACCACACTCGGTTTCCTTAAGTTTTAAAAATGAAACTGAAGTGTTAATTAAATCTTTTTTATTATAAGTTTTTATAAAAGTAATTCAGTTGACCAACAAAGATGATATTTTATAAACTTCGTGTTATCGTTTATTACATATTTAACAATAAAATCTATTGAAAACTCTAGCTGTATCCAGGAAAGAGACTGGGTCAATGACTTGTTTGTGAAAGGCTGGAGAATTGTAGGGACCTATATTCTAGGTCAATACTGACTTCAGGAATGGAAATGGAAGGAATGATGACACAGTGGTAGTGCTTTAAAAAAGCATTATTAGGCCAGGGGCGGTGGCTCTCACCTGTAATCTGGAGTATTTTGGGAGGCTAAGGCGGGCGGATTGCCTGAGCACAGGAGTTCGAGACCAGCCTGGGCAACACAGTGAAACCCTGTCTCTACTAAAATACAAAAAATTAGCCAGGCATGGTGGCGTGCGCCTGTAGTCCCAGCTACCCGGGAGGCTGAGGCAGGAGAATTGCCTGAACCTGGGAGACAAGGTTACCGTGAGCGGAGACAGCACCACTGCACTCCAGCCTGAGCAACAGAGCCAGACTCCGTCTCTTAAAAAAAAAAAAAAAAAAAAAAAAAGTGTTGTTACCATTTCCTGAGACTAACCCTGATCTGGTCAGGATCTCGACAGGAAACAGATGATATATCGAAACAAGATAATTTAGGAGAGTTTGGAGGAGAACAGGCAGCCTCAGGGGAGGCGACAAGAGATGAGGCAGTGCTCTGGTGTTAGTAACAGAAGGTGGACTGCCATACCACTGGCTATGGTATAAGAAGTGGCTGCCTAATAGGAGCTGTGGCCTTTGGGAGAGGGACAGAGCCCACTGATGGGACCTGGCAGGGAAGGAATTAGGACAGTAAATATTCTGACCTCATTCCTCTCCTCCCCTTAATGTCCTACTGATACCTCCCATTGCTGTGCTTCATTGGAAGCCTGAGGGCAAGGGAGCTCCTGGTTGACGCCCATGAATGTCGGTCTCCCAGGGTACAGGCTAAGTTGAAGATGGGTGAAGGATCAATCAGAAAGAAGAAACTAAGGAACGTTTGGCAGAGATCTGTAATATGCCTTTTGTGAGCCTTTTGGTAGCATCTTTCATCATGCAGAGACCAAAGTGAGTGTTCATTTTAGAGGATAATGTGTTAGCTGGTATGCCTAATTAGATGGTCTCATAATATTCACAAAACTTCCCTAAATTCTAACAAGGTTTTTTTTTTATTTTTTTATTTTTTTATTTTTTTTGAGACAGTCTCGCTCTGTTGCTCAGGCTGGAGTGCAGTGGCACGATCTCGGCTCACGGCAACCTCTGCCTCCTGGGTTCAAGCAATTCTCAAGTGATGGTCCCGAGTAGCTGGGACTACAGGTGCCCGCCACTATGCCCGGCTAATTTTTGTATTTTTAGTAGAGATGGGGTTTCACCATATTGGCCAGACTGGTCATGAACTCCTGACCTTGTGATCCACCTGCCTTGGCCTCCCAAAGTGCTGGGATTACAGGTATGAGTCACCACACCTGGCCAATTTTAACAACTTTTATGCTAGTGCTTCTGCCCCTAAGGACTGTATCATAACCAGGGAACAAATGCACTTCAAGAAGTTTTGACTTGTTTTCCCCGAACTGACTTTTTCTCCCTTCTCAGTCTTGAAAATTTTAATCACCCACCAAAACCCAGGTCAAATATAGTTTCCTATATGCAGTTTTTCCTGTTCCTCCCCCATTACCCTCTGGCGGATCTTTATTCCATTTATCCTTTGTATACAATATTTCATTGACCATATGTTTAATTTTCTTATAGTTCCCCTAACCCTGACCATGGTTGCACTCCTCAAGTTTTTGATTTTATTTAAAACATTTTTTTCCTTACACACTGTTTGACATTTAGTAGGTGCTCCACAGGGCACTGTTGACCAAATGAAATTTTCTGTGGGCCTTGGGTTATCAATAGGCCACCACATACAGCCACCAGCATCAACAGAAACTTCATGAGCACTTTGGAAAGTAGGCACGTGGTTCCTTTTGTCATTTAAAGTACTTCCTTCCCTCACTCCCTCAGTTTTGTGGGGGTAGAGGCTTTCTATTTCCCAGAGAAGGGCTAAAGAAAACTCTGGAGTTTCCAGAAGAATTAATTACAGTTATACATAGGATTGGACTTTTATAAAAATCCAGAATTTGACTTTTTTTTTCTTTATTTTGTCAGCCTATGTGCATTATTTCAATGTGGTTCTTTGAACATTTGCTATTCAATGGAGAGAGAGGCACAGTGTTACACCCCTGTGAATGATACTGGTTTCCTCAATTGAGAGAAGTTTTATCAGTGCTCTGTGTCCTTAAATGAACCATGAGATAAAAGGTAGGAGACACTAGAGTGGAAGTCAGAGGAAGATGGCACAATAGCTCATCATCCTATTTTTCCTGCTTTCTTTTTCTGGTTTGCCACTACAGAACTGTCCTTGAGAGAAATAAATCTTTATTTTTCCAAGGGATGTTGTAAACCAGAGACTGAGTAGTGTAGTCTAGAATTGTAGCCAGAAGCATTAGCTATGTATGCTGTATATTAGGGATTTTAATTGATACTGTATATGTTTATGAATATCCGTTTATTAAGAATAAACTTCATAAAGTTTATGAGTCCAGTGGACCACACAGAGATGACACGGTAGAATACAGAGCTAATTATATAGATTAGGATAAGATTTCTGGATTGCTTTCAACAGCTGTTCATCATTAAATGGATTAAAAACAGTTTCTTTTCTTCATCTTTTTCATTCATAACACTGTCTACTCCCTAGTCCCTGGAACACATTACTGTGCTTTATTGCCTTTAGGCTTTTCACTCAATTAATAATCTCTCTAATGGAGTTACTGAGGTGTGTTTCTTCCTTGAATGTCTTGAAGAAATACCTTTCTTCTCATCACCCATCATTGTAATTAAAGATCCATTTGAGGGAGAGGAATTTCTTTTTATGGACTTGAGTTATTTATTATTTATGCAGTGCCTGATCTCTTAGGAAATAGTTCAGCAAGTCCACAAATGGCCTAACAAGTTCTTATGGTGTGTCAGAAACTCATTTCTAGAACAGAAGGTGGAGAGTTAAAGTAGGGCAGATGCTTCCTTATTGTGGTATCTACTAACTGGAATGAACTAGAGGAGGATTTAAAAAGGGACCAGAAACCCCAGGGGCTCAGTTGTGATGACAAAATGATAGCTGTCCTGATTCTGGGGAAATGGAAGGAAGGAATTTAGTAAGATATAATTAACATCAAGAAATGAAATTGAACACCAGTAAGTAGCATCCAACATAATGATCATCCAAAACACCAACAAATGAGATAAAGAAAGGCAAAAGACCTGTACAGAGGACAGATTTATTGGTGTTCTGTAGGAAGAACAAAGGTGTTACCAAGGTGCCAAGTGGGCTAGTTACGGATAAGTGTAGTAAAAGATAGGTGTAAGTAAAAGAACTACAGAAAATGGGAATCAGGTCAGATTATTGAATAAATTGGAGAACTACCACAATCTTGTGGGGATGAGATCAGAATAACTCAAGCCAAAGAGGAGAGACAGTTTACAAAGACATTTAGGTAATGGAAAAATTTGTCACATGTATGAAACCATTGATTAAGGACAATAGTACTTTCTAATAGGACAACAAATCAACAATGGCTAGTGGCAAAAAGGAAGACATGTTTTTTGTTATTCCTCTTCTTTTTGTAGGGAGAAATAACTTGACCAATAAATGAGCAAAAGAAAGGCTTATCCCTTGTGATGTTTTTAGTAAAATGGGGAACAGAGGAATAGAAGGGGTGGGAATGTAAGAGAGAGTCTGAAAAGTACTACAAAAACCACATGCATTTAAAAATTTAAGCTTGATCATTTGCATCATTGGACTCAGATTATTCAGTGATGTTGGTGCTAGTCTTATAATTTTGAAAAAAAAGTATGAGTTCCAGCACACATAAGTTATAAACTATAAGATAGACTTAATTATTTTCCTTAGGTCAGCATTCCTTCAGTAGCTCATCTGTCAACATTCTGGTCACTAGCATTTAATTCAATTTAATTCAGTATAAGGACAAATTGTACCATAACAATTTAATCCCCAGCTTTAAACAGACTTGTTACTCAGGACCTTAGTTATATTCCTTTCTTGAATGAAATTTCCTTACTGGTTATATATGTCTATAGAAAAAAAGATAATAATATTAAATAATAAAAATTCTTATTTTGACTCCTGTTGTACCCTATACTGATAAAAGTAGAAGGATGATTGGGACTTGACTATTTATTAGTGTGAAACGGCTGATTTGGGGATTATGACTTTTTATGAGTGGAGGTGTAAAGATACCCAGATTTATTATCTTTGCATAACAATATATTTATATATATATATGCATACATGTATGCAGGAAAGTTCATTGTTGCATTACACTTCTATTGATGATGTAGGAGTTCTATATTTAATTTTCTTTGGGACTGAAGGTATCCAAAGGGTAATTTTAAAAATATAGCAATAGTTTGGGGAGCCAGAGTAAATCATGCATTTTTTAACACATTGGAAGGCCCAAGCTGAGATGTTAGGGTGCCTCATGAGGGAAATGACTTAGAGAATTTGCAGGTGGTATTGTAACAACACTTTATAGCTACGTAGGCTGTCATTGTCACATATTAGCTCATTTGTTCAAGATGCTATCATGTGGATATGGCAATAATATTATATTTAATAGATATTTAATAGACAAGGAAATCAAGGCTGAGAGAGTGACCTGCCAAAGGTCACAGCTAGTATGTATTAAGACCTGTGAAGGAACTGAGTTTTCACTCTGTTTACAAGCTAGCAAGCTAACCCATTACTGTATCATAAATAGTGGCAGAAGACACAAAACTGCCGATTGGAGACTAAGGACCTTTATTACTTGTGGTATAATAAGTAATGTGAGCTTCATGTTGATTTGACCTGGTTCTTCATTCCCTCTCAATCCATTGGGGGCAGTGCTGATACACCTATTATATGGGTGCTGTGCAAGCAGGTGGGCATTGAGAAACATTGAGCTTATGGATTAATCACTTTTATAGTAAGCAGAAGCAAGCCAGGTCTGTCGTGAAGACATTACCATATCCTTAAAGTTTGCTTGTTTCCAACACAACCTTGAGAAATGATCCATGAAGAGAGCAGTCTGGGTCTTGCATTCTTGGCATACCCAGCAAGAATGTGCAGGAACTCTAAGGTTGTGGTGAATTGCCTCTTAATAGCAATATGTGACAGAACTAATGTATAAACTCAGTTTTGCTAAGTTTCATGACTGAAACTCAAGTTGAAAAGGTTAAGCCTTTCCCCCAAAATACTTTATTTAAAAATTTTTGTTTTATTTAGGACATCTCAAAACATGTCCTCTTGGCTTATTTAAATATATTCAATCACTAAAACCAGTTTTGGTTATTACAAAGGCAAAGAAGAGAAGGCAGCACCCACTTTTAAGACATTTCCTCTATTTCGTCTCAGAATCTCCCCTAATTTTCACTAGTTCCTTCCACAGCAATGAGCCCATGATAATGTTTTCATAAATGAAGCAGTCCCTTGCCCTGTGTCCACAGCAACATTTGTTATACAATAGGAATCATGAAGAAATAAGGAACAAACAGTAAGAAGTGCTGGTGGATAGTGTATGGCAGGGGAAAAAAGTAGTTTATTTCAACCTTTTAAAACCCAGCATAGAGAAACTTTGATTTGCTTTTCTTGAAGGATTAATTAAAATAGAATTTAAACTTGGAATTAGTAAAGCCAGGCTCCTTGTAGATTAGAAAATCGACGTGTAGCATGGTTAAATGCTAGTTCAAGAACAAGTTTCTAGTGACAGAATAAAGTGATATTATATTATTGTAATTATCATATATCTTGCATTAAAATACTCTTTTCTTAACTAACGTAGTTTATAGGGGTAAGTTAGTAAATATTTGTGGATTACTTTGCTTTAGGAATGAATAAGATATATTCTCCGTCTTCAAAGAATCATCTGCTAATGGAGAAATAAGAATTCAATTTTTATCCATAATTGTTTTTCTTTAAGAAGCAGTTTTAAATACATCTAGTTGTAGAACAATATATTTTTAAAAATCTACTTGGCTTTATTATTTCGTAGTGTTAGTCAGTTTGATTAACATTAGTTAATCCAAACATTAATGCTGATTATTTCCTAGTGTTGGGATTCCTAGTATGTGTTTAATGATCTTATTTTTTACATAAAAATACTGAGAAAGAAGATATTTCAAAATATCCAAAGTTGTAAATGTTATATTTCCAATTTTCTCTTTTACAGAAGGATAGGTATATTTTGTCTATATAGAACTTGAAGTAATTGTTTTGAAATTGAGGTTTGTAGCCAGGTTTCAAACTCATCAATTACAAAGCAGGTGAATTGACTTGGGTTGGGTGTTCCTGTGAGAATTAGTACTAATTTAGGGATTTGGAGATTTTAAAATATTAATTTTTGAAGAGGAATTAAAAAGGTGAACCTGTCCTTAGTCTTTGAAGTATAGTTAGCTTCCAATTAATCTGCATGTGTGGGACACCATCCCCTCCTAGGTACGACTTTCTCAGACCTGTTGGAAAATTGCCATTGCTTGGATCCAGTGGAAAAGTTTCCACCCATCTTGTTGGCTTTTAAAGCCACTCTCTCTCCTCTACCCATGCAAATGGATGAAATTGGGCATCATCCGTGTTTCAAACAGAATCCTCCTTGCCATTAGCGAGAATAATAACTAGATGAGTAGAGATTAAGAGAATAAGTTAAAGACATTCTGAGTGACATTAGATTCTAAAATTGGCTATCATATCTGCAATTAAAATGGCACCTTGTTTTTCTCTTTGTTGTGTTGAAATGAAATTTAAAGTATCTTAATAGCCAAATAAGTTAGCTTGTGGTTATAATCATTTACCTAAAATTAATGGCACACTGATATTAAGTAGTAGCCCAGTACTCGTTTTCATTAGAGAGCTGGGTTTATTATTTTTGTCTTTTTTATTACGTGGGATTTGTTAAGTTTCACAGAGTACTATAGCAACCGTAAAGCTGGTAGAAAAAGCAGAGACCTGGAGTTAATGAGGTAGCTTTCAGGAGAGAGAACAGCCTGAGCGCAGACAGGACTTTATGTTGAAATGCAGAGTTTGTGTGAGCTCCCAAAACGAGATATCAAAAGAAAAATGTTCAGGCAGGTAAAGGAGTTGGGAATTGAAAGGGTGGAAAGAGTGTCTAGGAAAAGGGAATAATGTAGTTGGAGGCATAGAAATAAGAGAGAGCATAACTGGTAGTGAAGCTGCTTAAAATAAACCATCACCATGGCTACCAGTGAAAATCCTTTAATGCAAAGATGTAGCATGGCAAAGCAGAGGGATTTAGAGATGTACTGAAGGGTTTTATGCAGGGTAGTGAGCTGACCAACTTCCTGTTTTACAAATTACTCATATTACAGTGTGTGGAACAGGTTAGTGAGGGCAAGATTTGACACAGGAAGACTGGTTAGAAGACTTTTGCAATATTCTAAGTAAGAGATAATGATGACCTTCATTAGGGTGGTGTTGATGGGGGAGGAAATAACTTGGTGGGCTGATGTATTTCAGAGAGAATAGCTCTTAGATTAGATAGGTGGAATAGGGAAGAGGGAGGAATTGACATGGCATTGAGGTTGTTTCTGACTCTCCTATTTCTGGCGTGGCAACAATCAAGATGGTGATTTTTCCTAAAGAGGCTTGGTGTTTTTGCTGTGTTTTCCTCCACATGACTAAATATAGTGTGGTAGGAGAAGAGGAGTTTGGAAACAAAAAATTATTAATTTAGAGAGCACCACTCATCTAGGTTATGTGGAACCAGAAAGCCAAAGCTGCTACTACCACGGGCTGTTTTTATAGTCTATGTGCATAGCTACAAGAAATTACAAGAAATTCTTTGTTTTATTTGCTATAATATTTAATATGTATTACAGTACACAAATATTATTTCCATCTTTCCCTTTTCTAAAATACAGTATCTACAGTTAAGTATTATTGAATCTAAAAGGAATCTTGGAAATTATGGTTTTCCTCTACAGTTGAGGAAACTGGTGCTCTGAGAGAAGACCACATGATATCTATGGAGTGACAAGTAGTAAAACTCGGGTCTGCTACTGGTCACTCCATTGCTCTTGCCTCATTACCTGGATAGCTCCACATTGATTAGTACATTCCATTACAGCTAACAAACAAAGCTGAAGAGTTTATTAAAGAAAAATACCAGTATCATAGAGGAGAAAAAATAGTTGCATATTTACATAAGATATTTTTGAGGCATACAAAATTCTATTTTAGAAAACCAGGTTTGCAGAAATTCAACCCTTTCTGTCTATTGTCATTCCTGTTCTTCCTATTTTCCTTTTTAGTTTGATGAACTGTAAAGAGTTAGACTTAGGGGATCTGAACTTGGGTTTGGCTTTATCTCTAATAAATAGCTGAACTTGTTTTACCTGTATTTTACCTCTATTGACCGAGGTTTTTTTTTTTTTTTTTTTTTTTTTTTTTTTTTTTTTTTTTTTTTTAATTTCAGAAAATAAGGCTATGAGACCAGATTCCTTTAAAATCTGTTCCTTGATCATTTTATATTTTTCTTTTTCTTTTTTTTTTTTTTTTTGGAAATGGATTCTCACTCTGTCGCCCAGGCTGGAGTGCAGTGGTGCTATCTTGGTGGCTCACTGCAACCTTTGCCTCCTGGGTTCAAGCGATTCTTCTGCCTCAGCCTCTGGAGTAACTGGGATTACCAGCTGCACCACCAATGGGTTAATTTTTGTATTTTTAGCAGAGACCGGGTTTCACCGTGTCGGCCAGGCTGGTCTGAAACTCCTGCATCTCAAGCAATCGGCCTCCCAAAGTCCTGGGATTATAGGCGTGTCACCGTACCTGGCCTCATTTTATATTTTTAATCTGTGTTTGTCTTGCCTTTCTTGCTTAAACTGCTTCTCTTTCACCATGGCAAGTAGGGAATCTCTTTAAAAACTTAGGTACAGTAAGTGAGTGGTATATATTCCAGAATATTCTGTCCTGTTTATAGAGCCTACAGAATAGGACTAGATTTTGGTTTGTTCTGTTATGAACATATCTTCATATTTACTTTTATTCTTTGAAAATAGGTTTTGAAATTTGAGAGAGAAGACAGACAGGAAGGTATTGTATTCAAGTGGATGCGCGAGGATGTGGTGTGGGTGTAGTGCAGTGATCCTCCAAGTGGAGGAAAGGCAACTCATAATAATTCACTGTTTTGGAGAGAAGATATTAGAACTTTCATTTATATTTACTTCTAATTTATTTCTTTTGAAAATTCTGCTTTTATATATACAATCGACTCTCCATATTCAGGGGTTCCACAACTACAGATTCAATTGACTGTGGATTGAAAATATTCAGAAAAAATAATGGATTGTTACATGTGTACTAGACATGTACAGACTTTCTTTTCTTATTATTCTCTAAATAATGCAGTATAACTATTTATATAGCTTAACATTGTATTAGTATTATAAGTGATCTGGAGATGATTTAAAGTATACAGAAGAATAAGTGTGTAAGTTATATGCAAATACTGCATCATTTTATGTGAGGGACTTGAACATCTGTGGATTTTGTTATCCATGGGGAGTTGGGAAACCAATCTTTCATGGAAACTGAGAGATGACAATATTTCAGTATATGACAAATCAATATGGTAGAACATGAATATTATTTATAAATGAATATATATATGTTGTGGGAATATGCTTAAACATGTTACTGTGACAGAACATAATGGTCAAATAGGTTCAGAAACCACTGGTGAAGAGTTAGCAAAAAGGACGAGTCAAGAGCATCAAGACATTAAGATAAATAAATGTCCTTGCTTTTTTATTTTTCCATACTATTACCACTGGAAATAAAGAGAAAAAAAATCTAAAACAATAATAATAGCAAATAGCACTTTGGTAGCAGAATTTATTGGATTGGGTATCTACCTCTTACAGAGTAGAGGAAACGTATCCACTTGGATAGGTATCTAATTTTAAGATAGATTTTACTCTTGTTCATGATTTTGGGGGATTGTTAAGTAACTCATTGAAATTAAGAAAGTCATCTCATATACTGAAATTGATTCATTATAATTCAATTTATTTAAACTTTTCAACTGAATAAGCATTAGGTAATTACATTAGAGTTTTTTTTTTTTTTTTTTTTTGAGACGGAGTCTTGCTCTGTCACCCGGGCTGGAGTGCAGTGGCCGGATCTCAGCTCACTGCAAGCTCTGCCTCCCGAGTTTACGCCATTCTCCTGCCTCAGCCTCCTGACTAGCTGGGACTACAGGCGCCCGCTACCTCGCCCGACTAGTTTTTTGTATTTTTTAGTAGAGACGGGGTTTCACCATCTTAGCCAGGATGGTCTCGATCTCCTGACCTCGTGATCCGCCCGTCTCGGCCTCCCAAAGTGCTGGGATTACAGGCTTGAGCCACCGCGCCCGGCCTACATTAGAGTTTTAAAAAAGATTTGGCCAAGAATTTTTAAGTCCTATTTTTTGAGAGGTTTTTTCTTTTTGCATTTATTTTATTTTTTTCTTTTCTGATTATTTCTCACAGAATAAGACCACAGCTTGCCAAAGAGAAGATTGAAGGATGCCATATTTGTACATCTGTCACACCGGGAGAGCCTCAGGTCTTCCTAGGGAAAGATAAGGCTTTTACTTTTGACTATGTATTTGACATTGACTCCCAGCAAGAGCAGATCTACATTCAATGTATAGAAAAACTAATTGAAGGTTGCTTCGAAGGATACAATGCTACAGTTTTTGCTTATGGACAAGTAAGTGCCATATTATTTTCATAGGAGTTGAAACTTGTCAGAAATGTTAATTCAGTTGCGCTTTCATTTTTGTTTCTGAAGGTTATGTTAAGGTTGAACACTAATCTTTCTCTGTTCTTTTGTTTAGACTGGAGCTGGTAAAACATACACAATGGGAACAGGCTTTGATGTTAACATTGTTGAGGAAGAACAGGGTATTATTTCTCGAGCTGTTAAACATCTTTTTAAGAGTATTGAAGAAAAAAAACACATAGCAATTAAAAATGGGCTTCCTCCTCCAGATTTTAAAGTGAATGCCCAATTCTTAGAGGTAATAATCCAATTTTGGCATTAATTTCTTTTAAAGTTTGTTTTTATAGACCATAAGTGTTCATGATTTTATACTGTTGGCTTCTAGTACAGTGCTTTGAAGATAGTACTCAATAAATGTTGTTTGAGTAAATTAACATTAGATAATAGAAATAAGTTTTCCTTACTTGTAGGAAGTGATGTTTGAGTTTAAGATTATAAACACTTGACCAGTGTCCATAGAATAAAATAACAATTAATATTGCTTATTTAAGAACCCCCTCCTTTTTTTTTTTGGAGACAGAGTCTCATTCTGTCACCCAGGCGGGAGTGTAATGGCACTATTTCGGCTTACTGTAGCCTCTGCCCCTGGGTTCAAGCGATTCTTGTGCCTCAGCCTCCTGAGTAGCTGGGACTACAGGCGTGCGCCACCACACTCGGCCAAATTTTTGTAATTTTAGTAGAGATGGGGTTTCGCCATGTTGCCCAGGCTGGTCTTGAACTCCTGGCCTCAAGCAATTCACCTGCCTCTGCCTCCCAAAGTGCTGGGATTACAGGTATGAGTACTTATTTTTATCACTAGATAAATGTTAATTACTGTTGTAATTTAGACAGGCTTACAAAGTGGTAGGAACTTAATGACTAAGGCCAAAAGTAGGGGAAGTATGTGAGAAATCATAGGTCTCAGATTGTAGCACTTACCTGGCTGAAGAAATTATTATCCTTGCGTAGGTAGACAGATGTTTTGATATAATGTCCAAAGGTGGTGGTGGCTTTGGATTAATTTAGACTGTCTAGTGTGATAGAAGGAAAGTAACACTAAGAGGACATCTAGGATTTGAGCCAATATTGCACTTTGGTGGACAGTGGCATAATTCTGGGTTCTTGGTGCAAAGAGAATTTAGTCTAAATTACCTGATCCATGAGCTAATCATTTTCATCATTGATGAAACATTTTACTCAGCATTGTGTAGCACAAAATAGAAAAATTAATATCTGTTTTTTTTTTTTTCTGCTGGTTTTAATGGACATTCTTATTTAGTAAAAACCAAAGAGAATATAACTGTGTGTTCCCAAGGAAAGTAAATGATGGTAAAAGAAGAAAAGAAACAGTGTTATTCCATCTTCCCTTTCACCCTCTAAAATGATGTTAGGCATTGTAACTTTAAAACATATTGATAGAAAAACAGGTGTGTGTATCCTCTTTTAAGGAGGTATCTGGGTTTCTTCAGCCTCTATTGGTACAGGAACACTAATACTGTTGCTGACCTTGCAAACATGCTAAGTGTTAATTTTTCAACTCGTTAACAAAGGTTTCAGGGCAATAGGAAATATGTTTTTAGCTGAAGTAGTAAAAATTCTTTAAATATTCTGAAGCTTAAGATTTGTCTACATTTGGCACATGTTTCTAGGGTTTGCTTGTATTTGTAAATATTTAATTATCTCTTGCAAAGGATTATTAGATCATTTTAGCTAGTTCTCAACCCATTAGTCATGATTAAGTCACTTACTGTTTTTACTCTTGTAAATAAATCTGGCATTTGCTTATAATTGTTGTAATAATAGCCTCATTCATTTTATGTGTTATTTTGAAAAAATATGTGTCACTTTGAAGTACTTTAAAAATCTGTATGAAGGAAAACATTATGTAATATGTTGTTATGACAACTACCCAGACAATTTCTGCTAAAATTAGATTTCTAATATTTTTTGATAGCTCTATAATGAAGAGGTCCTTGACTTATTTGATACCACTCGTGATATTGATGCAAAAAATAAAAAATCAAGTATAAGAATTCATGAAGATTCAACTGGAGGAATTTATACTGTGGGCGTTACAACACGTACTGTGAATACAGAATCAGAGGTAATATTTATATTGTAGTTAAAACAGAGCATAGCTGGCTTTGTTTTTTTTTGTTTTTTTGTTTTTGTTTTTGTTTTTTTTTTTTGAAACGGAGTCTCGCTCTGTCTCTGTCTCCCGGGCTGGACTGCAGTGGCCAGATCTCAGCTCACTGCAAGCTCCGCCTCCCGGGTTTACGCCATTCTCCTGCCTCAGCCTCCCGAGTAGCTGGGACTACAGGCGCCCGCCACCTCGCCCGGCTAGTTTTTTGTATTTTTTAGTAGAGATGGGGTTTCACTGTGTTAGCCAGGATGGTCTCGATCTCCTGACCTCGTGATCCTCCCGCCTCGGCCTCCCAAAGTGCTGGGATTACAGGCTTGAGCCACCGCGCCCGGCCTTGGCTTTGTTTAAATAGTGAGCTTTGCTGATAGTCTGCTTAAGATCAAGATATGAAATTTATATCCTGAAGCATGACATGGAATTAAAATCTTGTCTTCTTTCCTCACATTTTAAAAATCAGAATATTAGTATAAAAATATCAGGGTTATGATAAAGTCAGCATATTTGTCATAGCATCAAAAGAATCTAAGAAAATTTATGAATAACTTTCATTCACAGCTAGAGAAAGAGGGTTAGACAATTGATGGTGAAGAATGAGACCACAATACTTTTGTACTTTTTGCTTTAACCCATATAGAACTGTATCATGTCTCCTAGAGGGAGATTGTTGAGAAAAATTACAGAAAATAGTTTGAACAGAAGATAGAGAAGAGCCTGAATAATTCAAGTTATTGCTTAGTTTGTACCAGAGTGTTCTACTGTAACAGTTTTGGAATGGAAGCTGCAAATGTCAGCAAATGGCAAACAATGGAATCTCAGTGTTTTCTTCTATTTAAAAAATAATACACTATTATACTGAGAAGTTCATCTCAAAAAGTGCCTGTAACTAAACTAGTAATGTGAAATTCCACATCTTTTATATCCCTTAACATTGTGGGTTTTAGCCATTACCTCAGACTTTAGATTGTATAGTATCTTGTTTATTGTTCAAGTAAAGTCCTTTGTTTCTTCCCCTTTTTCAGATGATGCAGTGTTTGAAGTTGGGTGCTTTATCCCGGACAACTGCCAGTACCCAGATGAATGTTCAGAGCTCTCGTTCACATGCCATTTTTACCATTCATGTGTGTCAAACCAGAGTGTGTCCCCAAATTGATGCTGTGAGTTATCAATTCTAATTTCTTAAACTTTCAATTTTTATCTCCCTAAAACCACATGAATTCTGTGAGAATATATTTGAGCCAAATTCAGTTAATTTAGTCATTCCTTTTTCTGATTTCCTCTTCTGATCCTAGTTAAGTTGAAGCTGGTCAGCCATGTAAGATTTTGAAATAAAAAATTATATATATGTCTGAAAAACCAAAAAGGATGCTGTGGCCATGTGTTGGATGTCATCACCTGAGACCCTTTGCTTTTGAGGATTATATGCTGTAGTTTTCCCTTCATTAGCATAAGCAAAGCCTCAGTTGATAGTAGTTGAGTTCTGAACATCCAGGCTTTTTCTGCCTTTAAATTTCTAATTGCCAGCAGACATTTTTTGAATATATTATTTATTTGGCTTTCTGCCTATTTATTTGGTTGTGCCTATATGTGTATGTGGGATGAGCTCAAGGTAGAGTAGGAGGATATTTAATGTTACATTAATAAAATATATTCAATTATTTTTCTTAATTTCAGGACAGTGCAACTGATAATAAAATTATTTCTGAATCAGCACAGATGAATGAATTTGAAACCCTGACTGCAAAGTTCCATTTTGTTGATCTCGCAGGGTCAGAAAGATTGAAGCGTACTGGAGCTACAGGCGAGAGGGCAAAAGAAGGCATTTCTATCAACTGTGGACTTGTAAGATTAAGGCTTTGTGCTGAGAATATATCAGAGCTTTTCTATTGTCCTTTTGTCTTTTGTAATTTATAATATCCATATGGAAATCCTTTAGACACTGAACTGAGAAATGAAAATTATAGAACAGTTATTAGTAATGCACTGAATCTCTGATCTCCTCACGCTTTTTTCTCTTTTTTATATTACAGATTTTCTTCATGTGTATAAATTTAGTTGTACTAAAATTTGTATGTGCATAAAATTATAGGTATACAAATTATTTGAAAAATTCTTTCCACATTTAACAATATATTGTCAAAATCAATTTATTTATTTATTTTTATCTTTTATTTTTTTTAAGTAGGGTCTCACTGTGTCACCTACTCTGGAGTACAGTGGTGCGGTCACGGCTCACTGTAGCCTTGACCTCACGGGCTCAATTGATCTTCCCACTTCAGTCTCCCTAGTACCTGGGACCACAGGCCAGCACCACCACACCCAGATAATTTTTGTATATTTTGTAGAGATGGGGTTTTGCCACATTGCCCAGGCTGGTCTCAAACTTCTGGGCTCATGCGGTTCACTCACCTCAGCCTCCCAAAGGGCTGGGATTACAGGCATGAGATTTAATAATATTTCATGGGTGAAGACCTTCAAAGTAGCCTTTTGATAATATTTTATGACAGTCATTTTACTGACTTTGGAAATTATAATTGTTTTTGGTAATGATTTTTTAAAAGTGATACTTTTTCTAGGTTATATTGAAAATTAACTTTAATACCATGCCACTTAATGGCATTTTGATTGGAAAACTTGTGATTTAGTTAGGAAATAGCTTCATTATAAGGAAGGAAATATTTTAGAGCAAAGTTTTGTGCATTAAAATGTTCTTATTATCTTCATTACAAAACTGGAAATTTGTGCCTACATAAATGTAATGACATCCCTAAATTTCTGTGACGCCAGTAGCATCAGAGTTGTAACTACCCAATGGATTCTTTTTGCCTGCTGCTCAGATAGAGCTGATTTATCAAGATGGGGGAATTGCGATAGAGAAAAAGTTTAACGCACACAGAGCCAGCTAAATGGAAGACTGGAGTTTTATTACTCAAATTAGTCTCTCCAAAAATTCAGAGACTGCGGTTTTTAAAGTATAATTTGGTGAATGAGGGGGCTAAGGGAGTGGGGAGTGGAGGTGAAATCATAGGGTGTCTCAGTGGGTTCTTCTTGCTGTCTTCTGTTCCTAGGTGGGATTACAGAACTGGTTGAGCTAGATTACCAGTCTGCATGGTGCCAGCTGGTGCATCAGAATGCAGGGTCTGAAAAAATATCCAAACACCAATCTTAGGTTTTATAATAGTGATCTTATCCATAGGAGCAATTGGGGAGGTTAGGAATCTCGTGGCCTCTGGCTGCATGACTCTTAAATCATAATTTCTAATAATCTTGTGGCCAATTTGTTAGTTTTACAAAGGCTTGCTGGTCCCCAGGGAAGAAGAAGGGTTGTTTCAGGAAAAGACTGCTATCATCTTTTCAAAATTCTTTAAACTATAAACTAAATTCCTCCTTTAGTTAGCCCAGCATAGGAATGAACAAGGGCAGTTTAGAGATTAAAGGCAAGATGGAGTGGATTAGGTCGGATCTTGCTCACTGTCATGCTTTTCTCACTGATACGAATTTTGCAAAGGCAGTTTCAGAGTGTGTGGTGTCTGCTTTCCTCCCATTAATCACCCCCCAATATTTGCTTCTATATGATTATGACCCTTCTATGCGGAAATTATCAACCAAGGCTGATTAGAAAGAGCCAGACCTTCCAACTCCAATACTCATCTTGATGGTCCAACCATGTGGATGAATGTTGTGTAAAACGGCATGCCTGGATTCTGGACTTTGTGTAGTGTTTTGCGTTTCTTAGGAGATACAATCATGGTGATATTTACATTTATGTTGTCAGGAAAAGACAAAAACCATTGCTTTGTTTTCCTCTTTAGGCTCTTGAGGCATGTTGAGACATATCTAGTAGAGTTTCAATATTACCATTGCTTATGACAGTAGCCGCTCTGGAAAGGGGGAATGACGACAAAGTGTGATCCTGTTGCCACTCCCTGCATGGTCTGTTTTTCCTAACAAAGTCATGGTTACATATATATTAGTACTATATATAATACCTTATGTGTATATTAGTACTATAGTACTAAGTACTAATTCTTTGAAATAGAAATAAGATTGACATATTTAGTTATCCCTAGAATTATCAAAGCATCAGGTTATGTCCCCAGAAAATTGTCCATTCATGTTACAAATTCTTCTCCTCAACTCAATGAAAAATAAAATGTTTAGTTAGTTTAACAATTTGATGTGAATTTTCATTTTGCAATACAGTTCCCATGGAAAAAGAAAACCTTCTTTAATCACAGCAAAAAAATCAGTATTATTTCTCTGAACAAGGTATTCCTATGCAAGTATATCTCTCCTTAGAAATACAATAAGATGGGCTGGGTGCGGTGGCTCACTCCTATTATCCCAGCACTTTGGGAGGCCAAGGTGGGTGGATCACCTGAGGTCAGGAGTTCGAGACCAGCCTGACCAACATGGGAAAACCCCATCTCTACTGAAAATACAAAAATCAGCTAGGCGTGGTGGTGTGTGCCTGTAGTCCCAGCTACTTGGGAGGTTGAGGCAGGAGAATAGCTTGAACCTGGGAGGTGGATGTTGCAGTGAGCTGGGATCACAACACTGCACTCCAGCCTGGGCAACAGAGTGGGACCCCACCTCAATCAATCAATCAATCGATCAATACAATAATATATGTGTTAGCATCCAATTATTTAAAAACTAGTCAAATTACAGAACTCTGTAGTCACTCCTCCTGCGACCCTGCTGTTTTTCCTACTGTCACTGAATTATCACCTACAAGATAAACATTATCCAAAATGTTGCTCACACTAGCCATCAGTAATGCAAACATCTATAACCATGATTACAAATGTAAAACAAAACCAAAAACAAATATTCTTAATTATATTATGTCTCTATATTATTCTCTGTAAGCTTTCTTTATTTAAAAATGTTATAATTAATAAATTTGTATCATTTTGCCATCTTTCGTTCTCTTTCTTTTAGTTGGCGCTTGGCAATGTAATTAGTGCCTTGGGAGACAAGAGCAAGAGGGCCACACATGTCCCCTACAGAGATTCCAAGCTAACAAGACTACTACAGGATTCCCTTGGGGGTAATAGGTATGCGTAGATGATTATCCTTTACTCAGCGTTTTGATTATTCATTATTAAGTGAGCTTGTAAGGTGATTTATAAGAACTACTTTTATTATAAAGCAAACTAATAGGATGAGGAACTAATCTTTATACTGTTAAGAATCTGAAATGTGTGAATAATTTTATATATTATTTCACATAATCCTTCTAGCATCCCTTGAGGTGTAGGTATTATTATTCTATTTTCTAGATAAGGAAAATGAAATCTAGAGAGGTTAAGTAATTTATTCAAGGTCACTTAGCTTATATATGAAGTCAATAGTATGTAGACTTTCTCTCTTATCATAGCTTCTGCTTTAAGTACTTAGCACAGAGTAGATACCTAATACAATTTTGTTGAAAAAGTAAATACTGTTTTCTAAGTAATTACAAGGTAATTTAAATATTATTGGTACTTTTTTTTTTTTTTTTTTTTACAAAATCTTCTAAAAATTCAAATTTTTTCTATATGTAGAAAAATCTTCTTAATGTCCACTGAATGAAATACAGAGTGTTGTCTGGTTATTAACTTTGCCAGTATCACTGACATTTTTCTTTCTCATATCTTGCATCATTCTGATATGTTTTTTCAACTCTTTTTTTGGGGGGGGGAGTGGGTAATGTATTCCCTTCTGTAAACATGTTGGCTTTACAAATGGAAACATTTTTGGCATTTAAATTCAATCATAGCACAATTCAACAAGTTACCAACAACCACAGTTAATCTATTTTACAGTGTTTGCAATAATGTAACATCATATTTACTGAAAAGATTATTAGATGCTATACAAGAAATCTAGTATTTAAACTTACAAGGTTTCTTTTTGAACAACTGTGTTAGTTCATTCTTGCACTGCCATAAAGACCTGAGACTGGGTAATTTATACAGAAAAGAGGTTTAATTGGCTCACAGTTCTATAGGCTCTACAGAAAGCATGATTCTGGCATCTGCTTGGCTTCTAGGGAGGCCACAGGAAACTTACAGTCATGGTAGAAGGCAAAGGGAGAGTGATCACTTCACAGGACTGGAGCAGGAGGAAGAAGAGGGAGGTGCCACACACTTTTAAACAACCAGATCCTCTGAGAACTCTATCATGAGAATAGTTCCAAGAGGGAAATTTGCCCCAACCTCTAATCACCTCCCGCAAGGCCTCACCTCCAACATTGGGGATTATAATTTGACATGAGATTTGTGCATGGGCACAGATCCACACCGTATCAACAACTATTATCCAAATAATTTTGGATAGTATTAAATCCTTTTAAGTTTATAGTCTATTTGGTTTAGAAATAAAGTTCTGTTTTGGCTGGCCGTGGTGGCTCACACCTGTAATCCCAGCACTTTGGGAGGCCGAGGCTGATAGATCACGAGGTCAGGATATCGAGACCATCCTAGCCAACACGGTGAAACCCTGTCTGTACTAAAAATACAAAAAATTAACTGGGCATAGTGGTGGGCGCCTGTAGTCCCAGCTACTAGGGAGACTGAGTCAGGAGAATGGCATGAATTCAGGAGGCGGAGCTTGCAGAGAGCCGAGATGGCACCACTGCACTCCAGCCTGGGCGACAGAGCGAGACTCTGTCTCAAAGAAAAAAGAAATAAAGTTCTGTTTTGTAGAATACAACATTGTCGTTTTTATGTTTCTTCCTTTTATGTAATATTGGCATTTGTCTTAACTCATGTCTCTTCCAGCACATCCTATGTATGAATGCAGTTTTCTTTCCACTATAATGTATTTCTTGCTTGTGTTCTACATTTTCAGTTTGATTTTCAGTATCAAGAGGGGTCTTATTATAACAGAATAAAAATTTTCATTTTTTCAGCCAAGTATAAATTTTTTCAGGTTTTCTAAATTGTCGCTTTTTCCTATATTTATTTCTTAACTATAAAACAAAGCAGAGATGATAAATGTCCTCCCCTTACAAGTTTAACTCTTGGAAACTTCAATACTTTTGAAAGTTTGCTTGCCTTGCAAGTGGTCTAAAATCTTTTCACTATGAGTCTTGAATTTCTGTTGAGTTTTAGGTACAGCTAAATAGTCTCATGTTCCTCACCCATTTCCTTAATGGGTAGTAATCTCTCAAAGGAGATGACCCCTTCTAATTCCTTTCTTTGTGTGCCTCAATTTTTGCTTAAATTTTAGGATTGCATTCCTAGTGCAAAAGCACTGTACTTTGTGTAAGCCTTGGAGAGCAAAATATCTTCATTTTTTTGAAGTTTATACAAATTAATCTTAAAAGAAAAATTAGATATTTTTGAAAATAAGCCCCATATGTTTATGTGCATAATTTAGTGTCTTTTTAAAAAGTCGAGCTGGCTTTTTTACGTTTACAGTGTTTAATAAACATCATAACCAGTTTATGGCAAAAATTCTGGAAAATACAGGGAAGTATAAAGCATGAATAAAAATCAGTTATATTTCTGGCTGGGCACGGTGGCTCACACCTGTAATCCCAGTACTTTGAGGCCTAGGTGGGAGGATCACCTGAGGTCAGGAGTTCAAGACCAGCCTGGCCGACATGGCAAAACCCCATCTCTACTAACAAAAACACAAAAATTAGCTGGGCATGGTGGTGGGCACCTGTAGTCCCAGCTACTTGGGAGGCTGAGGCAGGAGAATCACTTGAACCCAGGAGATGGAGGTTGCAGTGAGCTGAGATTGTGCCAATGCACTCCAGTCTGGGTGACAGAGTGAGACTCCATCTCAAAAAAAAAAAAAAAAAAAAAAAAAAAAAAAATCAGTTGTATTTCTAATACCTAGAAGTAACTACTGCTAACATTGTGATGTATTTTCTTCCAGATATATAGTATAACTTAATTTGTTGGAAATATAAAATATAATAAAATATTTAAGTGATATAGTTAACTTTAAAACAGAATTGTGGTTTTTGTGTGAACTTTTAAAATAAATAGCTTTAATATTTTCTTTGAGTTTTTCATAAACAGAATCATTGGTGAAATTTATGTATTTTGGATTTTGTTTAATATATGACATTTTCCCTATACAGTTGATCCTTGCCAGTTCCTCTCATTCCTTTAAGCCCTTGATCCCAGCACTTCTCAAAATATTTGTTAAAGGCGAGTCCTTCTCTTCTTTCCAATTTGTGGTAGGTTAATATTGTGCGTGACCATACAGAGCTTGCCCCATTTGTGACTCACGATGGGAGTTTGAAAACACTTGAACTGATCTACATTCAATGAGAGGAGGTCATTGATTACAGGAAATTCCAGTGTTGTGGAAGTTTCTAAAGTGCTTACTTGCAATTTCTGCACTACTTTACACATTTTTTGTAAAGAAATGAGAAATAGGTGTATGTACCTGTGCTTACTCAAGGTGTTATGGATCAAAGAAGGCTAATATAAATTTATTTTCCCCAATTTTACATAAGTAAAAATAATCTGCAGACCGGTGCTAGACTGGGGCCCACACTTCAAATTTCCCTATTCTGTAATCAGCATCCATAATCCTCACGCTTACTGAATTATTTTATTCTCTTTATCAAAAGAGAAAACTAAAATGACATGAATTATTTTAACTTTCTGACCCCCAGTAAATATTTTGTACACATGACACACACCACAAACAATTGTTAATGACCTAATATTGGTTCAAATGTTGTGTTATATGTTTAGAAGTACACTGATAAATAAAACTTGATAATCCCTGTCCTTTAGGAATTTAAAGTCTAAGAGTTTTGGGGTCTAGAAAATTTCAATATAATAATAATATAATGAATGCAAAAGAGATATGCAAAAAGTGTGAGGAGGCAGAAAGGGTACAAACTGAGGATTTGTTTCTTGGATTAGGTGATACCTTAGTTGATTGTTGAATAATAGTAACAGTAAGAGTAAGTAAGAGTTGTAGGGAAAAGGTGTGGAATGGGACAAGGGGTAGCTACGAGTACTGTGTTGAGATTACTGTGGAAAGAAAAGATTAGAAGCAGGAGACTAGGAGGCTAAGATTATGATTGATAGGCATTGATTTTTCTACCAGGATAAGTAGACTGCTCCTTAATTGCAGTTCCTGCACATTTTTTAGTTAGTTTGTGAGTGTCTATTAGAATCCCCATGTCTGCTTTATTGGCAAACATACTAATTGGGGCATACTTAGCATTTCACTATCCTAATCTTTGGTGGCTAAATCAATTTAGCATGACCATAAAGTAATGTTTCCCACTTTTCCTGTGTAATCTGGCCAGAAACTGGAACTCTGATCATTCAATCACAAATGACAGTTTATATAATGAAACACAAGAATATACTAAGTACTCGTCTTGTTCCAATGTGATTCGATTTTGTGTACAATTATTTGCTGACATCAAAAGTCAGCATACAGGTGATTACGAATAAGTTTTTAAAATACTGAAAGAATAAATGAATAATGAAATAAGTGGTTTTTTATTTTCAATATAATATATTGTGGTCAGTTTAATTTTAGAATTACTGCATGCACTGCTTCAAATCTTTTTAGCAAAGAGGTAAGAAATAAATGTATGTGCTTATACTTTCTCAAGGTCAAAGGTGAATAATATCAATGTATTTCCCCAAAGTAAACAAAATCTTTTTCTTTAAGATAGTCTTAAAGTACAGGGGCTTTTAAATTTGCTCAATATTTTGGTATCTTGAAGAGAAGATACTATTCAAATGTCAGGCGTTTAAAAATGATCATTTTAGCATTGTAGGTGCTTTTATCTGTAAGCCTAACTATTATTTGTAACTTTCAGCCAAACAATCATGATAGCATGTGTCAGCCCTTCAGACAGAGACTTTATGGAAACGTTAAACACCCTGAAATATGCCAATCGAGCTAGAAATATCAAGAATAAGGTGATGATCAATCAGGACAGAGCTAGTCAGCAAATCAATGCACTTCGTAGTGAAATCACACGACTTCAGATGGAGCTCATGGAGTACAAAACAGTAAGCTAATGCGTTTGACTGCATTTTGTGATACATCTAAGGCTGGCACTTTCTGAACACAATAATGCCTTACACATACGTGTGTCTGGAATCTCTTGGTTGTCATAATAGTGTCCTCCTTCCTTTTGGAGGTAGGAGTCTCTAGTTTTCCTTGTGGGCAGTCTTTAACTATGTTCAGTCTAACCTAACAACTGTTTGTTCAAAAGCTTTCCTACCCATTTTTTTTTTTTTTGAGATGGAGTCTCCCTCTATCACCCAGGCTGGAGTGCAGTGGTGTGATCTCAGCTCACTGCAACTTCCTCCTCCCAGGTTCAAAGGATTCTCCTGCCTCAGCCTCTTGAGTAGCTGGGATTATAGGCGCCCGCCACCACACCTGGCTGATTTTTCTATTTTTAGTAGAGATGGAGTTTCACTATGTTGGCCAGGCTGGTCTTGAACTCCTGACCTCAGGTGATCTGTCCACTTTGGTCTCCCAAAGTGCTGGGATTACAAGTATGAGCCACTGCACCTGGCTAATCAATTTCTTTAGTAACAAATACACTGTGGAGTGTTCTGCTAGAGGCGAAAGGATTTCTTTTGCCTTGGGGTTGGTAAGATAAAAGCGCTCTTAGTTGGAGAACATATAGTTATAGAGTATCCTTAAGCAAAACTCTTGTGTTTTTGACTCCTCAAGCTACAAGGACATTGTTTTCCTTTACTAGGGTAAAAGAATAATTGACGAAGAGGGTGTGGAAAGCATCAATGACATGTTCCATGAGAATGCTATGCTACAGACTGAAAATAATAACCTGCGTGTAAGAATTAAAGCCATGCAAGAGACAGTTGATGCATTGAGGTCCAGAATTACACAGCTTGTTAGTGATCAGGCCAACCATGTTCTTGCCAGAGCAGGTATGCGGGTAGGGTGGGATAAGTGAGGGATTAACTTCTGGAGGGTAGGGAACATTCTTTGTGTTCACTAATTACCTAGCATAGTTGAAATAGAAATGCCAGTCTCTGTGTATACAGTCTGTGGTTTCAAGCTAAATACCTAATTTCAAAAAATAATAAATTCTTATATAAACAAAATATTCCCTTTATAATAATACTATCTTTTGGTCTGCCCATCTAATAAAGGCTAGAAAATTTGCTGTAAGCATTGTGTTTTAAAAAATTACTGTTTTGTTTCCCGACTTTTTTTTCTCCTGTTTTGTTGAAGTCTTAATTTAAAGGAAAATTTTTATTTCATATTTTGTCTTTCAGGTGAAGGAAATGAGGAGATTAGTAACATGATTCATAGTTATATAAAAGAAATCGAAGATCTCAGGTATAGTTCATGTTCTGTAACATATAATGCATATGGTTTTTTGGATTTTGCAATGTTATAATATTTCTGTTTGTTGAGCTTATTGTTTGGCAGTTGTCCATGGTGATATTTCAGCCCTTTGGTTAGGTTAACTTTAGGAGACTTGTTACTTACCTTTCCCTTGATGTCATATTCCAAGCTCCTTTTCTCCCCTCTCTTCCCGTATTATTCTCCTACTCTTACTGCTATATCCCAATATTGGGTGCTTACCTAACTTGACATATGAAACAGGCAAAATTTATGTTGCTGAAGTTATCTTTGATGTCTTTCCTTCATATGCGTCTTTCCTCATCACTTGGGAATAGATCAATATCTACATGTCATCTCCAATTTTTTGAATCTCCTGTTCTCTTTTATATCTTTAGCTATTCCTACATGTAAATCATGGCATGCCTACTAATTTGCCTGCCCCTCTGTGGTACATCTATTCACATTTCATACAACACGCCACACATACTTGCATATGTCAATACCATGACTGGGGCTGGGGGCAAGCATGACATAAAGAGTTCACACTCTAGGTTGGGCAGCATACATAAATCATCACATGTAGTAAACAGAATGACAGAATTTAGTTAAAGGATGCCCATGCCTGGTGTAGGAATGTGAAGGGGAGTAGACGGGGAATAGGGTTGGGAAAGAAGATGACATCAATAATATTTTCAGGTTCCATGGTTTGCTGTGATGACTGAGCTATTTTTTTTCTTGAAGGAAAACTCTAGTCAGCTCCATGGCAGAGCATCTAAGTAGTTCAAATCTCACTTCTGCTAACTATTTGTAGAACATAAGCAAATGGGAGGAGATCGTCTTTCACAGTTACCCTGTCTTGTATATGTGTTCTCTTTCTCTTCCTCTGGCTATTCTAGAGGTTCTCAAACTGTGGCAAGTACTATCGCCACTGTTTCTGGCTACACAAGGCACACTGGATCTCTTAAATGTTTCAAAAAGCAAAAACAAATGAAAACACATCCTGATGTGGCAATATAGTTATTCAAGCATAATTTTATTCTGTGTGTGTGTGTGTGTGTGTATATATTATATATGTTTGCATAGTACATATATATATAATTTTTCATGCTTCACGTTTTTGACAGAGACCTTTGGGCACTGCATCCTAGTTCTGCTCAGCAACCAACCTGGACTTGCAGTTTCTACCCCTTGTTGGCAGTACTGTTCCTCGCCTACTGCTAAAACTTTGTTCTCTGACCAGTCTTTCCTGATTTTGTTGACCCCATCTTTACCACTCCTTGAGACACAACTGATAGCTCTGTTTTTTAATTCTTGAAGATCCTCTTCCTGCTCCTAGGCTGCTTCTCTTATGGCTTTTATTTCTTTGGCACTTGCCAATTGTTAAAGCTGATTGCCTATTCCAGTTCTTAGTCTCTCTTTCCTTTCCTCCACTCTGTATTCTAAGGTTGTACCTCGGCTTTTTGTCACTGTTAGGCAAATTGCTTGACTAATGTCCTTATTTCCTAGAAAACTGCCAGAACCACTTCCCCTCCTTCTAGTGGCTAAAAGTAGCATCTAATATCTTCCTTCTTCTAAGTCTTGAGTTAAGACTATTCGTTCCTTAAGCCATTTAGAGAACAGAGATGACTCATGGGCCCTGAGTTCAATCGCTGATCACATCTTTCCTGGTGTAGGTTAATACCTGGTTCCAGATCCTCAACTTGTCTCCCTGTAGGCCATACAAAAAGTAGATTCTGTTAATGTACCCTGGAGTTTGTGGAGGTAATCCCTAAAAGGCCTTTATTAGCACTAGGATCAAAGAGTCATTGGATATGCCCCTACCAAATGCAGACTTTTAACATTAGGTGAAAAACGTAAATTTTAAAATAAAATACCCACATTATTTATTACATAATAATAAAGGAGCCCATTAAAATATAGATCATTATTGTTAGCTGATTTATTATATTTTCATTCATTCTTAGCATTCCTTATTAGGTACCCAGTCTTTGTGCTACAAATTAAAAATACAGAAAAGTGTAATATATTGTTTGTACTTTTCTACTGTTTGATAATCATGAATTTTAACTTTGAGTTTTTATGTGAATTTTCTCTAAAACAATTTTGAAGTCATTTAATTAACCTAGAAGTTTGTACGCAGCTATTTAACCATCTAAAAATACTGTAATTATTCTGCTCACATATAGTATCACATTTATACTAAAACAATTTCATTAAAGAATGTGTAGGACCAGGTAGGGTGGATCATGCCTGTAATCCCAACACTTTGGGAGGCTGAGGTGGGAGGATCACTTGAGGCTGGGAGCTTGAGACCAGCCTGGGCAACATAGTGAGACCCCGTCTGTCTCAATTACTTCAAGAGTAGGATGAACAATTTTGGTAGGCAATGAAAAAGCACTGAGCTGACTGTGCCTTCTAGAGCTTAGTGTTGCAAATAATCTAGCATCTTTCTCTGAAATATTTGAACATATGGCAAAGGTGCTTAGTAATAGAGTGTTGAGAGAGATAGGTTGTATTTTCTTCTTATTTTTCCATCTCAATCACTATTGTGCCAAACTAACCTTGAAAATCTATTATATGTAAGTAGATAGTTGTATTTTTGATGGTTTAAATAAAATAGAAATAAGGGGATTGGCCTAGAGGACTCTCTGAATCCTTTTAGTCTCAATAATCTAGGTTCTTTTAGGATTTCATGATTTGATGTCTTCACGTGTTAGGATCAGTGTGTACATTATTCTCCTGTCATTATTAGGACTGCTTGAGCAAACAAAAGAATTTTTTAAATTATCAAACTCAAGTTTCCTTGGAGATACTGTCTTTTCCCATGCTATATTCAGGAGCCAGATGTCTGTCAGCCAGTTTGGGGCAAATTTGACAATATATTCCTTGCACAGTTTTGGAAATGCTACTATTGTGTGATGAATGAGGAGCTGAAACTAAGGGGAGCATGCTGCTTGTGTATTTTTTAAGTTTAAATAATAGGTTTACAAGCAAGGACAACTGATGTCCACTGGCCAGAATTCAAGTAATCTAATTACCACTGGCATCTGAATATGTAGAATTCTTTTGAGTATTAAGATTATGATTGCAAATGTATAATTATTCAATCAGGAAATTTGAAAAAAATTTTAAACATTAGTGTTTGTGAGCATTCTTTTGCGGTTATTTTTATTATTTTTTGAGAATTTTATTTAGTTTAAAAATCCTTATCCTGTAGCCATGTTGAAGTGCATTTTGGAAAACTTTTTAACATGCAGACTAACTCATTTAAAATGTTCCTGCCTTATTGCTAGAGCAGTCATATTCATAGAGACAGAAAGTAGAATGATGGGTGCCAGAGCTGAGATAAAAGGGCTGAGGGGGAAGTTAATATTTAATGGGTATAGAGTCTCAGTAAGGGAAGATGAAAAATTTCTGGAGATGGATGGTGGTGACGGTTGCAGAGCAGTGTAGATTTGCTTAGTGCTACAGAGCTGTACACTTAAGAAATGGTAGTGTGATATACTTTATGTTATGTATTTTTATCCACAGAGAAAAATGCTCCCTATTTAAATATATTTTCCTTTGCTAGGGCAAAATTATTAGAAAGTGAAGCAGTGAATGAGAACCTTCGAAAAAACTTGACAAGAGCCACAGCAAGAGCGCCATATTTCAGTGGATCATCAACTTTTTCTCCTACTATACTATCCTCAGACAAAGAAACCATTGAAATTATAGACCTAGCAAAGAAAGATTTAGAGAAGTTGAAAAGAAAAGAAAAGAGGAAGAAAAAAAGGTGGGATTATAAAATCACTGCTAAATGAATCTCTATTTCCTTTTCAGGGTATTTTAATTTGCAATTATAAAGAGCATACATAGTTTAATGAGTACCTTAGTATAGGAAATAAATCACTATGTTAGCTGAAACTACAACTGTATTTTTAATGGTTTATCTCTACTTATGTGTAAGAAAAATAGATTTAATTGTAATAATATGGTCATGAAATTTATTTAGACCATGACAATATAAAATTACTATTATAAATCATTTTATTATTTCTTCAAATAGCTGCTTTTGCATTCCATTCATTTTGCTTTTCGGCAAAGCTTGCTGTACCATTACAACTCAGTGTTTTCATTTTTTTCCCCATTTCCTAATACAATTAAGTAGTCTCATGGATATTTTCATCCCTGTCTAGATTAGTTTAAAGGCTAAACTAATCCATCAGAATGTCATGTAATGTCATTTGGTCTCTTAAATATTTTCTGCAGGGCTTCTAATTTGATTATGTGAAAATTATTTATGCTATTTCAGGCTTTTTGAATCTTCCAACAAGGAGTTACTCAGCTTTTCACCACTGTTCTAGGCTTTCTCTTTCTTGCATCCTGATACTTTGTTCCTCTGAAATCAACTGGGTGCAAAGGAGAGGAAGAAAATGAAAATTTAATCACTTGTAATGTGTAAGTGGTTAAATATTCATAAGTTCTTTACATGTTTACACACTGATTCTATTGTGCAGTCAGATTACTTACAGAGACTATATTTTGAGCATGCCAGTCAAATTAAATTTAAACATTTTTGGCTAGATATTCAAAAGGAAGCAAAATCATCTGATTTGCCACCTGGTTTGTTACAGGAGGAATGCTTTGTAGAACTGATGTAGACATTTAGACTACCTGCTGCTTTGCTCAGTTTATTTAGAAATGTATTTAGGCAGCCAGGCATTTCTTCCTGGAGCAGCCAGTTGATCAAAGTCATTGGAAGTTTAAATTCTTCAAATTAACTCTGCTTTGTGTTCTTGAGTTTAGAGAGAATAATTAAAACAAGGAATTATACATTATGATTAGTAGGCATTGCATTTGAAATTGCATTCTTGAGATATTAATGTCTTAGATGTTTTCATGGATCATTGATTATGGCAGCATTAAGAAATGTATAATGATTAGCTCTCCCCTTATGGAGGGCAATTAAAACTGAAATAATGATCATAGGATTATCGAAACTAGTGTTACCCAACTTACTGCTTGAATTAACTTGAGACTTTTGCACATGACTTATCACTGACTTGTAAAATCCTCTTCTGTAGTTGGTCAAAATGTCAAATGGTATGACTTGTTTTTAAAGATCTAGGTTATTTGTATTCATAAATAATAAGTAAGTATAAGCAAAGTTTTTTTTAAGGTCACAACTGATACTGCTTTTTCCTTTTGAGGTAAATTTAGAGATATTTCCTTAATCACTTGTTGAATATGACTAATGAAAAACAAATAAGGATCCCAATAGAAATCTAGGCTGTTTTTATCATTTTAATAGTGGTTGTGACTAATTCAGCGATTATGTAGTTGTGATAATTATTACAATAAAAATCATAGATGTTAATACTAATAAGAACTCACCAAACAACTGGATTTAAACATTAAAGCCTAAGTGAAGAAAATAATTCATTTCCTAACAAAAAAACACATAATTAGAGATAAACTATTTGTGAATGAGCCAGATAAGAAATGAAAGATAGCGGCTGGGCGCGGTGGCTCAAGCCTGTAATCCCAGCACTTTGGGAGGCCAAGATGGGCGGATCACGAGGTCAGGAGATCGAGACCATCCTGGCTAACACAGTGAAACCCCGTCTCTACTAAAAAAAAAAAAAATACAAAAAACTAGCCGAGCGCGGTGGCGGGCGCCTGTAGTCCCAGCTACTCGGGAGGCTGAGGCAGGAGAATGGCGTAAACCCGGGAGGCGGAGCTTGCAGTGAGCTGAGATCCGGCCACTGCACTCCAGCCTGGGTGACAGAGCAAGAAAGAAATGAAAGATAGCTTAGAATGAGAAAAACAAATTAATACTTTCTAAAAATTAATATACCTATAGAGTGCTATATGCAAACATTTTTAAGAGCATTTTCACACATGCTGTAGTGTACCTTTGTACACTGACACCTATATAATTTTATAAAACTGACACCTATATAATTTGTGAATCTAAAAAATTTTCTTGTGTACTATACCATATAGCTATAAACATTTTTAGAGCCAATTTATAAATTTTTGTTGCTACATATAAGAATTTATAACATTTAATAGAATATGTCTTACCATACTATAATCAAAATTTTTTTGAATTAGAAAATGAAAACCAATCCTGTTTTACTTAGTTTGATAAAGCATTTTGTTCATCACACTTGGATCCCAATAACTTTTAATTGTATGTCAATTTCTATTTTTAAAATGTAGCTAAGCCCTCATTTAGCCAAAGGATTCCCTACAAGTTGAAAAAAACCAGCATGCAATGTACCTAGAGTTCCAGAAATGTTTAGAAGGACAACAGATTTACTAAAGTGCTCAGTCTTCCACAGGAGCTCCTTGGAAGTGATAGCTCCTGTTTAGATGCATTGATTCTGATTGAGTTGCATTCCATGCTTCATGTTTATCTATTTTATCTGTCAGAGAGTGCATTGCAAAATGTGGGTCTGCCTCAACCTTACACATACAGGAGGTTCAGTTAAAAATTAATTGAAACTTTGGCCTGATTTTTCTCTAGCAAGCATTGTAAATACCTGGTGTCCAAATTTCCCAGCTCACTCACATAAGATGATTTCTGCCCGTTTTATAATATGGTAAGAATAATTCAGAAGGGGGCAAGAAAAGGCAAGACAGGGGAAAGAACCTTCTTTCCCTGTCATAGGTGTAGGCCAGTCTTTGGGGGAACAATGGGAATTTCTGCTTTAGCCATTCGTTCTTACTAACCTTCCTGTGTCCCCATGCTACCTTGATCCATTCCTCTCTTATGCGGTCCAGTTCTCATGTAATTCTGCCCTACCCCGAAGTGCTCCCAATTTCAAAATTATCTACTTTCTTCTCTGATTTCCTTAAATTCAAACTCTGGAACAAAGCCGTTTGACTAAAGGAATTCATACCAGTGGAAATGACTGATAACCAACAAGCTTCCTTTGTAGGGGTGTTTGTAATTTTTAAAGAGGATACATTAATCCATACAACAAAATATGTTAGACAGCATAATCTAATGCAAAAAGATAGAGTAGGAAAGAATTTTTTTTTTTTTTTACCTTCTTGTGGCTATGAGTTTCTAAAACCTGACTGGGGCTTGCTTAACCTTTGGATTCAGCTATTCTAAGCTGTCCTGGCTTCTATAGCTGCCTCCTTTCCTTGTCACTGAATTCACAAACTCTTTGGAAGCTCTGTGTCTTTTAATTTATTGTTTTGTGTTGTCGATTCTTGGTTGCCGTGGCTACAAGGCCTCTGACAATGTAAGAGTTGATAGGAAGAGTGGTAACTGGATCATTTTAATGCCAGAAGCTGCATTTGTGTTTAAGAAGGATGCCACAAATGCTGTCTTCTGCATCAGTCTTTATCAGAACTATAACTAATAGCTAATATGTAAGGTTTTAAGATTTGCTCTTCTACCTTCTTGTGCTTATTTTCTGTTGAGCTGTAGGTGTGCTTATTTTCTGTTGAGCTGTATCCAGAGGTGTAGATAGTAAGAAAATAACAATTAAACTATGTTGAGTATCTTTCAGTTACACAAATGTTAGAATAGTTGGCAAGAATTGTCATTCTCTTTCTTTAACTGTAGAAGAAACATTGTAGGGGAACTAAGTGAAGTAAAAACTGAACTCCTTTAAGTTACAGAGAGGTGTTAGATTATTAGTTTATTTCTCTGTCCCTCCATTGTCTTTTTGAACCATTGATTGTAATGGTTTTTAAAAAGGCAATTTAGGAGGTGTCTAAAATGTATGTACTTGCTAGCTCATGTCAGCTTTATATTTTAATATAGCTTTCTTGTATAAGCTAACAAAAGTCTCTATATTGAAAATAGAAAATCTGGGTTCTTCATGAGGAAACCACATTCTCTGAGCCATTGTAGCTCATTATCACTAGTATAGGCCTAGAGTAGACATAAAAGTTTTTTGAATTTTTTATGTATGTGGATGAAGAAGATTTACCATTCACACATTAAATCCCATATTTTTGGATATCTAGCTTTAAATGACTTGCAACATAAAAAACTTCACTCATCGATCAGACTGCACTGATTTGCATTTAGTGGTGTTTGGTTGAAACTCGAGAAACAGATTTCTTAGGCAGTGGCTTTACTTTGCTTTTTCTAATCACTATACTGGACCGTTTGATTACTGTATATTACTTTGTAGACTGTTTCTCAGAAAGATTGCTAGTCTTGTCTGATAATGGCGGCATGTAAGTTAATGCAAAAACAATCACAGACCAGTAAATAAGAATCACATGGGAGCACGTATATTATGAAATTAAAATGAAAAGAACTGGCTTGATAAAATAACTCATACCTCTGATTCAGTCTCTTCATTTTAAAATATTAATAATTCTGAAAAATATTTTCTGAAAAATATTCTGGGCAGAAGTGTTCTATATCAAAATTGCCATATACTTAATCAGAGCCTAGCACATCTGTCTTTTTTTCTACATGACAAATATTGGTATACAGTACATTCCACTGAGTAAAGATCTCTAAGTTTTAATATTGAATATTCTTTGTCTTTAAAACCCTGTACACATGGTATTTCTTAAATGTTTCTGGTTAAAAAACAATCTTACTAATGGAAAGTACTACAGTTCTCCCCATCTCTTTTTTTTTTTTTGCCTCTATTGCTTTATAGATATGCTCTTTCAGTAGTTTATAATAATTAGTAAACTCTTTAATCCCAATGTGAAATTTTATTTTCAAGTAATAAAATTACAGTTTTTCCCAGATATCATAACAACCATATTCATTTGCCTGCAATACCATTTCATGTATAACTTTGAAATCAGTTTTTTTTTTTTTTTTTAGATTTAGTGATTTTCATATGTAGTATATTACAACAGAAAGTATGTTTTCAAAAGCAGTATCCTAGAATTTAGTATTAGTGGTATTTTCATATTATGGTATAAAGGCATTACTTGGTGAATTCTTTTAATGATGTCATTAAAAATTCTTCTGTAAACGCTTGAAAGAAAGAATATATTATTGAAAGTGGTCTTTTTTGGGGGAAGCTGAGTAAATTGACCCACTTCAGACTAAAAAAAGGCATCCGAGCATGCCTAATCCTTATCAACTTTTATAAATTGAGACTCTACATTTTGCTGCTACATAATTTCAACTGATAGTCTATATACTCTTCTTAGATATATTGCTGCTTGATTTTCTACTTACTTTTTATTCATACAAATGTATTGCCTTTTTACTGTGTATTGTCCTTTGATGATATCTTTTAAAATTTATTTTAAAGTCTTCAAGCTCATGTATCATTTTTACCTTCTTATCACTTTCGCTTTTTACTGTCTGGTTTGTCCTTCATTGGCTTGGCCTTCCAATACTGTGCCTCGTGATTTTGAAGGCTACAGAAACTTGAGGAAAGCAATCGAGAAGAAAGAAGGTTGGAATATTTCCCAGGTTTTTTATTAAAATGTTTAAATACTGAGTTGCCATTCACAAGGAAATGTGTTATAGTATTATAGATTGTTTCAGACTAGATAAGCTGGGGTGCTCCTAAAAGTAATGCTGACTTTATAAAACTAACAAGAACACTGTAATACATTTTTAAGAAAGTACTTTTTAAGAATAAAATCTTCACTAGATACTTGAATTAAAATTCAGGCAGTTTCATGTGATTACAGAATAAACTATGATAATTATGATGATGACTTACCTTTTGTAGGGTAAAAATAGCCCTAAAACCCCTGCCATTTGATTTATTTAAAAAAGAAAAAACAACAGTAATTATTTGTCCTACGGAAACTTGTGAGCAGAATGGAAATTGACATTTTGTTGTAGCACATGCTGAGTCATGGGTGGGCTTCTGTCTCTCTCTTCTTTATTTAATATAATCTTTACTGGAAAAAAACCATTAAAATGACAACAAACAAAAGGAAACTGTGGCCTGATTACAAATAAGATTTATAAGACATTCTTAAGGTTGAAATAGAAAAATAATTTTTGCTTTTAAAATGTATTTGAAGTGGACATCAAAAACAGAATAGTTGCTTTTTTCATTGGAAACGAGCAAAATTTAGAATCATATTCTTGATTTGCATTTTACTGATTCAGAATTAGGATTATTTAACCAAGAATCAAGTGGTATTTTCCTTATCAGAACTGTTCTTCATAGATTTTCCTAAACAAGTCTCTAGATTACGGTCAAAATGATTAAGAAAACATACTAGTTTCAAGGTAATATTTAACTGTTTTGGAAGCCCTACTTTAGAAATTCATCTTTTACTTAAGAACTTGAGAACTTATACTATGCAATTAGTTAAATGAATATCTTACTTTAAATATCTTAAAGTTTAAAGTGTTTTTCTTTAAATTATAATGTATATTTTATAATTATATTTAGTATGTTATATAGTATTCTAAAGTTTTTATACTTATATGCCATAAGTACATAGGTTCTTTAAAGTATTCTGTACTTAGGCTATAATTTTAATTTTTTTATCGGTCATACCCTAACTCACCTAAGCAATACATATTTAGGACAACATGTTTATTACTGGAGTTAAATTAAGGTATTAAAATTGTGAAATTTCTTCTATTCTGAAAGGTCAAAATAAGATGCATCATTAAAGTTGTGTGTAGAAGCATTTAATCACCATAAAATATTCAAGTCCTTTAAATGTACTCAGTGAAAGGAGTTTACTTCCATCTTTACATAATCCCTGAAGGATAGCAAAAGCAGAGTGGTTTGGTGGTTACAGAACAATGTCTCAAACATAGTCGTGTGTACAGATCTCCTAGGGATTTTGATAAAATGCAGATTCTGATTCAGTAGGGCCGAGGTGGAGCCTGAGCTTCTGCATAAGTAATAAGCTCCCAGGTGATGGAGATGCTTCCAGTCTGTGAACTGAACTTTGAAATGATCTGGGAGTCAGGATAACTGGTTTTAGTCCTCTTGAGGGGATTAACTTCTCCAGGCCACAGTTCCCTTTTTGTTTGTCAAATGAAGGGGTTAATTGCTAATTCCAGCTCCCAAGCTTCTGATTCTATATAAAGTACTAATTTAAGTATCTTCCATTGCTACTTAGATACTTATTTTAGGTATCAATTTGCCTCGTTTTACTGAGGAAGACTTGAATATTTGAGGTATAAAAATTATAACTATCAACTTGTATTTTAAAAGCTTAAGCCTTTAAATTAATAATGTAAAGTTATGACTGCTGATTTTTCTGCATCAGAAGTGGCATGAATGACTTACAATATAGGAGTTAATGTAGACGTAAAGATAGCATTTGTTTAACTGGGTATCAGTGACTTGGAGTGGGGAGTAGAAGGATATGTTGAGTCAAATGTTTGGAGTAAGGAGGTTGTATGGCTGTAAACTTAAGTATAATGCGATTTGATTGTAACTTGAAGTAATACAAGAACAGAGAATAATGAAAACTGTATTCTGTAACAGTCACAGGTGAGAAAGGGAGACTGCCCAGGAGAGGGAATTGGGAAACCTGCTGGAAGATGTCTCCCTAATAAATTGTCCTTTCCTAGCCCTACACCTTAGACCTAGACCTCAAGTATAGCACTGTTTGAGTACATGCTGCTGGCCTTTTAATTGATGATGGATGAAAGGGGAATTTCTTTCTAGATTTTCAGCTTAAACTGCATGATGGTGGAAAATCAGCAGTCCTAGTATATTATAAGCAACCTAAGAGAGGCATTTAGTGTATCACACAAAATTATTTCTTGTTTATCATAAAAGTTCTTTCTAGGTGGTTCCTAGTTTTCTTCAAGCTCATTTTTTCTCCATGCAAATGATTTAACAGCACTCATGGATCCCTGTTACAATTTACTTCATTCATTTCCAGTTGAGACTGTTATATTGGTACTCCTACTTGTAATTTCTTCTCTCGCCATATATATGCTGTCTCTCATGCATCTTTATGCATTTTTCAAACTGTACCATTGTACTCCAACCGAGCTAGTACATGAGACACATAGGCATGTTCAAACAGAGGTGCTTATGTGTAGTCACAGGGATTGATTTATTTAACAAACCACTTACTTCACATTCATTATGTGCCAGGCCTTGGGTACTAGGGATATAATGTGGAGGCCAACAGACATGATCCCTTCCCTTAGGAAGCTGACTGCCTAGTGAGAAATACAGACACTAAATAAATAATAACATAAACATAAATGACAAACTCTGAAAAGTACTTACAAGGGAAAAGTATTTATATTCATAGTGCTCAGTACAAAAATATCTCTGGAAATAGAAACCTAGAGTTAATCATTAAAGTTATAGTTATAATAGGGCCTAAATGAGATTAAGTTTTTAGCCTAAAAGCTAAAAATCAATCCATATATTAGGGAAATTATTTAATATAGAAGAATATATGAAAAAACAATAGATGTTATTAAGCTATTCTGATAAAGTTTTTTTTCTAGAGGAATTTTACGTGGAGAATATTGTATTCTTTGAGTATTTTATTTGTTTATTTATTTTTTAAATTTATTTTAATTAACTAATTTATTTATTTTTGAGACAGAGTCTTGCTCTGTTGCCCGGGCTAGAGTGCAGTGGCATGATCTCGCCTCACTGCAACCTCCACCTCCCGGGTTCAAGCGATTCTTCTGCCCCAGCCTCCTTAGTAGCTGGGATTACAGGTATGCACCACTATACCCGGCTGATTTGTATTTTTAGGAGAGACGGGGTTTCACCATGTTGGCCAGGCTGGACTCAAACGCCTGACCTCGTGATCCACCTGCCTCGGCCTCTCAAAGTGCTTTTTAATGATTTTAAAATGCTACTATAGCACAAAAGGAAATAGTTCATATACAGATTCATTTAAAGTTTACTTTCTTAATGTTATTTAGCTTAATTAAATATGTGAGTCTAGTGATCAGTAGTGTACTTTCTGTGCATAGTTGATTGCTAAACCCACAAAGAATTAGAGTTATTTGGGTATACAAAACTTCTCTCTTTTCCTCAGGACCACCAGGGCTGAATTAATTTAGCTATAATCATTCCCTGATATGTGTGTAGTTATGGTTGTAGGTACTAGGTAACTGAAGAGGAGAGCTTCCACTTATAAGGTGAATCTTGTGGCAGACCCTGAAATTTTCTATTCAATCAAAGGGCAGCCTGAACATTAGACAGTTTTTGATATGCAAAGACCCATTGTGTGAGACCATAATGAGAAGTGGCCTTGTGCTGTATGGGCTGCCTAAGAAAAAAGAGCCTGTACCACTACCTGAAGGAGACCTGAACACACTGATGGATGTAGCTAGTGTAGACAAGCTTACTGTGGGCAGATTTAATCTGGAACTTTAAATTTACTCTTAAATGTATTAGGACATCAATAAAAATGTAGTTTTTTATATCTTTATATTAATATGAGATGTTTTTGTATCCAAATGAGAAAACAAAAATGTTTAATTTCTTTTGAATTTAAGTTGCCTTACATTCCAGTTAATTGACTGCTACTGTGACTAGTTCTTAGGGGTGTCGAGGTCTCGTGCTTTCAGGCATAATCTATTCCTCAGTGTTTTCTGAAAATAAGCTTTTCTCCAGTGATATAAATCATTACACTATTGACTGATTGGCAATTTCCATTTTTCTCTGAAGCATCAGGCAGAATAGCTATGCTCATTTAAGTGACCAACATTTAAAGTTTGTTTTCACAAATCATTGATGGCTTTTAAAAATCTGAGAGAAAAAAAGTGAATACTTTTCCTTTCTGTTCTAACGCCATACCCTTATGTTCCTTTTTTTAGTGTGGCTGGTAAAGAGGATAATACAGACACTGATCAAGAGAAGAAAGAAGAAAAGGGTGCTTCAGAAAGAGAAAACAATGAATTAGAAGTGGTAAGTATGAAAGAATGAACTTGTCAGTTTTAGTCACCAGGTTTGGTTGTTCTTGGTTGCTGATAACTTACTAACTTAATTGTAGAAAAGTGAACTGCTTATGATGCATTCTGTTCAATCTGTTTCTTTGAAGATATTTCTTCAGAAATATGAGCTTTAAAATATTGACAACTCTCAATCTTATGTATTGTGAAAGCATTGTGTTGGGGAGGCAAGGGTAGAATACTATGAGAGATGAAATACTTTTTGGTTTAAGAGAAAATTATTATGTAATAACCTTAACATCTTGGAAGGATTTTTATACTGATGAAAAGTGAATTTTTTTATGTTTCTGTATTTTGTACTCCAGCAGCCTCTCTCAATGAGGGAATCAGTTTGTTTTGTCAGTATTTTGCTATTAATTTTCACAAATCACATTTTAGGAAGAAAGTCAAGAAGTGAGTGATCATGAGGATGAAGAAGAGGAGGAGGAGGAGGAGGAAGATGACATTGAAGGTGGTGAAAGTTCTGATGAATCAGATTCTGAATCAGATGAAAAAGGTACTTGCCATTTGGTATAAGGGCAAAAATTCATTTTGGGAAGTTGTTTAAACCATGACAGAAAACTCTTAACATTCTCCATTTCATACTTGATGAAAGCAACTTTTGTGACTACTGACCTACATTAGCCTTCCAAGGCTTATGTGCTAAACAAATGAGTTACTTCTCTTGCTGGATGTAGTCATTGTGTGATTTCCATTCTTGCTGAGTACAAATAGCACTGTCCTTGATCAAAGTGACCACTCTTTATCTCATTCACCTTTTGGTTTTTGGTTTATCCAGGAAACTTTTCTAATGACTACTCAGTGAATAAAAATACCTAGTTGATGGTTTTTATGCTCTTGCTTGAAAGCTAGAATTCTGATATTTTGACCTAGTACCAGGATTTTTATTTTCTTCTTTTATAAATAGCCAATTATCAAGCAGACTTGGCAAACATTACTTGTGAAATTGCAATTAAGCAAAAGCTGATTGATGAACTAGAAAACAGCCAGAAAAGACTGCAGACTCTGAAAAAGCAGTATGAAGAGAAGCTAATGATGCTGCAACATAAAATTCGGGACACTCAGCTTGAAAGAGACCAGGTGCTTCAAAACTTAGGTAAGAATTATATTTAATTCAAATGAAAGTTCAAGCTGAATCTTCAAAATGGGTTTTTTATCTTTTCCTGTAGAAGAAAAAAATGATAGAAGCCATATTAAACCTAAAAAAGGTTGTTTGTTTTGTTTTTGCAAGTCTCAGTTTGTGTCTTTTATTTAAAAGTTATATGTAGCTTGTAAATACTTTCTGACCAGATTATATGTTAATTTGTCTCATAATGTTAAATATTGTTATTTATTTTATTTTTTCATACCGATATCTGCCTGGGCTGTTTACTCACTTTATACAAATTTATGGTTGTTTTAATGTTTTGATTTATGTTGGGTACATTTTAACGTAACATATTAATGAATAAGCTTCAATAATCATTAAACAGGTTAAGAGTAGATAATAAAGAGAGAATGATTGAAAGACACCCTAGTCTTCTGAGATGTGAGTGTTTGGAAAGTAGCTCTTGTCTTTGGATATGGACTGTAAATCTGTGAAATAAAAATCTGTGTCTCACAAAAAACATGTAACAATATCCTGTGGTCATTTAGGCTCAGTAGAATCTTACTCAGAAGAAAAAGCAAAAAAAGTTAGGTCTGAATATGAAAAGAAACTCCAAGCCATGAATAAAGAACTGCAGAGGCTTCAAGCAGCTCAAAAAGAACATGCAAGGTTGCTTAAAAATCAGTCTCAGTATGAAAAGCAATTGAAGAAATTGCAGCAGGATGTGATGGAAATGAAAAAAACAAAGGTATTGATTGTTTTTTCCATTAATGTTTGATGTTCAGTATGATTTTGCAATTGGGACAAAAAATAAACAACTATTGTGGTTCTTTCCATATTCGATAAAGGTAACCCAATCTTACAAATGATGTACTTTCCTTTGGCAATTAGAATTTGTTTCTAGTCATTCCTCATCAAAGCCTTTCTTCAAGAGTAGCTGAAAATCATGTGCTCATCAGGGCTTCTTAGACATTGATGGATATTTCTTCTCTTACAACTCTTACGCAAGCTTAACAAAAACATAAAATATTTCAAATATGCAAGAAAGCATAGATAATAACATAACAAACACTGTATCCACAATCTAGTTTAAAATATTAAGCATTACAGATACACAGTAAGCCTTCTGTTTATCTCTTCCTGATCATATTCCCCATTCTCTAATAGCTAATAACTGTCTTACATTTAGTGTTTATCATTCCTATACATAGAAAAGCACTAATTTTCTTCCCCTGTCCAAAGAGAGTATGCAAATCCTGATCTGTTATCTGTTTTTGTTGAGAAATCAATTATTCTTTACGTCTATCATGAAAGTCATTGTAGTTTTCTTAAAATAGCAATAAAATAGCAAATATGGAAGTGATTTAGATAGTATAACCATGCATCACTTAATGATGGTACGTTCTGAGAAATGCATTTTTAGGTGATTGTCAAACATAGAGTGTACTTACACAAACCTCGATGGTATAGCCTACTACACACCTAGGCTACATGGTAGAGCCTATTGCTCCTGGGCTACAAACCTGTACAGCATGTTACTATACTGAATACTCTAGGCAATTTTAACACAATGCTAAATATTTGTGTATCCAAACATATCTAAACATAGAAAAGGTATTGTAAAAAATACAATATAAAAGATAAAAAATGGTACACTTTTTTTTTTTTTTTTTTTTTGAGAGGGAGTCTCACTCTATCGCCTCCCAGGTTCAAGCAGTTCTCCTTTCTCAGCCTCCCAAATAGCTGGGACTACAGGTGCACACCACCATGCCCAGCTAATTTTTGCCTTTTTAGTAGAGACAGGATGTCACCATATTGGTCAGGCTGATCTCAAACTCCTGACCTCAGCTGATCCACCTATTTCAACCTACCAAAGTGCTGGGATTAAAGACATGAGCCACTGTGCCCAGCCAAAAGTTGTACACTTTTATAAGCATACCTGATTTTACTGTGATTTGCTTTATTGACCTTTGCTGATATTGCATTTTTTACAAATTGAATGTTTGTGGCAACCCTGCCTTGAGGATGTCTGCTGCTGCTATTTTTCCTACAAGCATTTGCTCACTTCGTGTCTCTGTCAGTATTTTCTTTTTAACAATTAAGTTTTTTGATTAAGGCATGCAAACTATTTTTTTAAACACGCTGCTATTGCACATCCAATAGACTACTATATAGTATAAACATAACTTTATATGCACCAGGAAAGCAAATAAATTTGTGTGACTTGCTTTAATGTGAATTCACCTTTTTGCGGTGCTCTGGAACCACACTTTCAGGGTCTCCAAGGTGTGCCTGTAAGGTGTGCACTTACCATGAAGGGAGTTCGCAGGACTATAAGTTGCTCTGGGTGAGTCAATGAGTGAATGGTAAATGAACGTGAAGTCCTAGGACATAGCTATACACTGCTGTGGACTTTATCAATACTGTATACACTTAAGCTACACTAAATTTATTTTAAAAACTCTCTTCAGTGATAAACTAACCTTGGCTTACTGTAATTTTTTTGTACTTTATAAATATTTTAAGTTAAAAAAAACTTTTTGACTCTTTTAAAATATCACATAGTTTAAAACACAAAATGCATTTTATAGCCGAAAAAAAATATTTTTTCTTTATATCATCATTCTGTAAGCTTTTATCCATTTAAAATTTTTATATTTTTTACTTTTTGAACTTTTTTGTTAAAACTAAAACACAAACACGCACAATAGCCTAGGCCTATGCAGAGTGAGGATTATCAGTATCACCGTCTTCAGCTCCCCATCTTGTCTCACTGGAAGGCCTTCAGGAGCATTAACACATGTAGAGCTGTCATCTCCTATGATAAAAATGCCTTCTTCTTAAATATCTTCTCAAGGACTTGCCTGAGGCTGCTTTATAGTTATCTTTTTTTTCATAAGTCTAAAACAACTATAAAAAGTATAATATAGTAAATACATAAACCAATAGCATAGTCATTTATTATCTTTATCAGGTATTATGGACTATACATAATTGTGTGGACTATACTTAATATGACTTGCAGCACGGTAGGGTTGTTTATACCAGTACTACTGCAAATGGGCGTAGTGCTTTGTACTGTGACATTATGACATTATTACATCAATAGGCAATAGGAATTTTTTAGCTCCACTATAATCTTATGAAACCACTGTCTTAAATGTGGTTCATTGTTGAGTTAAATGTTGTTATGAGGCACATAACTATCATTAGATTATTATGTTGTGTAGTTGCTAATAACAACAGTAGCTAAAAATTAATAAGTGCTTTATTAACTTGTTGAGAATTCAAGTGCCAGGTACTGTTAATACACTGTGTGGGTATTAACTGGTTGAGTTCTCACAAAAATCCAATGCTATGGAAATATTATTTCCATTTTATAGATGAGCAAACCAAAGCCTAGAGAGCCTAGAGAGGTAAAGTAATTCGATCAAGGTCACACAGCTACTGATAGTAAGGTAAGTATTAAGATTTCAAGTTGCAGAACAACTGAATATTGAATACAAAAAGTATAGAATACTAAGCAAATAAAAATGTATTAGAAACAGAAATATATGAATCTCACAGAAATAAGAATTGCCCATTTTAAATGTGCAGTAAAACTGCATGTTTCCATGTTAAGTATTCGGAATTCTAAGAACTTCCATATATGTGCTTGATTTAATGAATGCTGTGACAGAGTAATTTCAATAGATGTATATACCTGATTGATTAGGTTCGCCTAATGAAGCAAATGAAAGAAGAACAAGAGAAAGCCAGACTGACTGAGTCTAGAAGAAACAGAGAGATTGCTCAGTTGAAAAAGGATCAACGTAAAAGAGATGTAAGTGGATTTTAACTCTCAGTTATGTAAGAAAATTGTACATTGAAAAAGATGGTTTAATAAATGGAAAAATTTCTGGTAACCCTAACTACTAATTGCAGGTTAAGGAAAATAGATGAGCATACATATTATAAAATGTCATTTATTACAATATGTGGATTATGGTAATTCAGTATAAGAGTTCATAAAAAACACTGTAATATTATATATTTTATTTGAGGCTTATTTTCCAGATGATGCCATAGAAGTAAATGGCAAGAATGACTGGTTATCTCTAGGATGACCAAGGAACTAGTTGCAGTATTTTGTAAGATAGCAAGTTTAGGATGGTTCTGAAGAATGTTTTATCACTAGAAGTACTTATAAATAATCCTAGAGTAACAACCAGCCCTTATTAGAAGAGGCTTTTCTAAGGACTATCAAAATTTTTGTATCCTTTGACTCAAGATTCTACTTCCATGAATTTAGATGAAGAAAATAATCTAAAATAAGTAAAAATACTATGCATCGAAATCTTCACTTTAGAATTCTTTGTAATTGTGAAAAAAGTAAAAACCACCAAATCCCTGACAATGGGAGGAATGGTTAAAGGAATTATGGTACATTCCATTTATATTTTGAAACTGTATGCTTATCTGAAAAATGACCACACATTAAGTGTAAAGCATGGTCATCTTACAAATAAATGTATGCTTGATTTCAATGAGAGAAAATTCAAAGGATGCATCTCAACATGCTAACTGTAGTTGTGTTAGAGTTATAAGTTATGGTTGACTTTTTTTCTTCTTCTTTTCAAAATTTTGGCAATATGATTATTTCTTTTAGGTGAAAAATTATAGTTATGATTTTTTTTCTTAAAAGAAGAAGCGGGGTGCAGTGGCTCATGCCTATAATCCCAGCCAGCACTTTGAGAGACTAAAGCGGGAGGATTGCTTGAACCCAGGAGTTCTAGACTAGCCTGAACAACGACACAGCAAGTCTCCCTCTTTGAAAAAGAAGAGGCCTTCACTTTTTCCCTTATTATTGGTTAGGTTTCAGCCGTTATTCCTTTTTACTTGCTCAACTTTTCCTAAATCCTCCCTGGAGAAATATGAGCATAAAGCATATTTTAGAAATGGCAAGCTATTTTGGGATGTAACGAAGAAAGGGGACAGAGAAAAGGGAGAAATGAGGTAGAAAAGTGGATAGTGGATATTTTGGCCAGATGACTCCCCTATTTAGGTTATATTTATTTCTTTATTTCTTCTACTATGTCAGTGTATTTTAATAATCAGTGTATTTGTCATAGTTAATTCTTGGGCATTTAAAATTGTGTTTTTATCAATTTGTTCCTACTGAAATCAAGTAGAAGCACATTCTAACATATTACCTGTTCTTTTTTATTCTGTTATTGTTTTAAAAGTTGAGATATAATTCACATATCCTAAAATTTACCTTTTAAAGTATACAATTCATGTTTTTAGTGTATTCACGAAAGTGTGAATGATCACCACTCTCTAATTACAGAAAATTTTCATTACTCCAGGAAGATACACTATACCTACTGGTAGTCACTCAAAATTGCCCCTGGCCCCTGGCAGCCACTAATCTACATTTTGTCTCTGTGGACATTGCATATAAATGGAATCATACCAGATGTGGCCTTTTGTGTCTTGCCCTTTTTTTTTTTTTTTTTTTTTTTTTCTGAGACAGAGTCTTGCTTTGTCGCCCAGGCTGGAGTGCAATGCATGATCTTGTCTCACTCCAACCTCTGCCTCCCAGGTTCAAGCCATTCTCCTGCCTCAGCCTCCTGAGCAGCTGGGACTACAGGCATGCACCACCACACCTGACTACTTTTTGTATTTTTAGTAGAGATGTATTTTCATCATGTTGGCCAGACTGGTGTCGAACTCCTGACCTCAAGTGATCCACCCACCTCGGCCTCCCAAAGGGCTGGGATTACAGGTGTGAGCCACTACGCGCAGCTGTGTCTGGCTTCTTTTATTTAACACGATGTTTTCAAGGGTCAGCCATGTTATAACATGTATCAGCATGTCATTCCTTTTTATGGTTGTATAGATAGAATACATTTTCTTTGTCCATACATCAGTTGATAGATGTTTGGGTTCTTTCCATTTTTTTGTCTGTTTATTTTATATTTAATGAAAACCTTTGGACAATGGGAATAATTTATTTACAGTGTATGCTACCTATTTCTTTATTACTAGTTCATATAAGATATAGGGAGATCAATATTGAACTCCTAGGATGAACTTTTTGAATCTTTTCCATAACATATGATGCCTATATTCTATTATAAAGACACAATGCTGGCTAATCCCATATAAAGCTAACAGTCATACTCCCTCTCCCTTTTATTTGTTGCCTTGTGTACATATTGTCCTCCTTTTAAAATTGTTCCTTGTCATATTCATCTTTGAACACTTAGAAAGTTCAGGGTGACATTTACATACCATATAAAAATATGAATGAACTTGAGATTTGATTTTTAATAGGAAGAAATTGAATGTAGTAAGAAGTTTCAAACTATATGATAATTTTAGTTTTTGATAATTCATTAATTTAAAAAACACGTTAATTTTGCTTTTATGTCAATCATTGTGGTAGGCAATTAAGATGTAGTTGTGATAAGATAAAGTCATTTTCTCAAGGAATTCCCGTCTGATGAGGCAGAAATATACATAAACCTAAAATGAATGATCTGTTCGAATTTGAATGCAAAACACGAGGGATTATTTGTTAAATAACAGGATTTAAGTACTAGAAAGGAAGTTTGTAGTGAACTGTCATTCTTAAACTTTGTCCAAGATCACAGAATTGAATAAATGATAGAACTGGAATTAAGATATAAGTTCTTTCTTTCTTTTTTTTTTTTTTTTTTTATGAGATGGAGTCTCGCTCTGTCCTCCAGGCTGCAGTGCAGTGGTGCGGTCTTGGCTCACCACAGCCTCCGCCTCCTGGATTCAAGCAATTCTCCCACCTCAGCCTCCCGAGTAGCTGAGATTACAGGCACGTGCCACAATGCCTGGCTAATTTTGTATTTTTAGTAGAGACAGGGTTTTGCCATGTTGGCCGGACTGGTCTCGAACTCCTGACCTCAAGTGATTCTCCCACCTCGACCTCCCAAAATGCTGGGATTACAGGCATGAGCCACCGCTCCCGGCCTCTGAGTTCTTTTTAAGTCCAAATTTTTTTCTTAAATTATATGCCTGTAGAATGGCTTGAAGTAATCCTAATTAGTTGTCTTTATTTTGAGAGTACCTGGAAACAAATTAATAGTCAATGCAGACATGTTTTATTGTCCATTTACTTTATCCACCATAAGATCCATAGTTATTACAAGGTACCAATCAATATATATTCTTCCTATGTCTACAACAGTTTATAATTATTGTATATATTATAAGATGACTCTATTGAAAATATTCTAAACTTTGTTTCTTCCTATTTGTGCCTCAAACAGCAACTAAACCAAAATATCTAACGAAATTAAATAAGATAACATTTGTAAAGAATTTAGTAAAGTACTTGCATGTAGTAAGCACCAAATGTATCAAATTTAAGTATGCAACACAGAGATAACCTTTCATTTTTTTCAAAAAGGGATGAGGTATATCTGTATTTATTTGTGTTTGTTGGAATAAACAGCTGTACCTGTAATAATGTATGCAAGGTTGTTGACTCAGATCCTGCTAAGAACTCATAGTTCCCAGGGGTATGGGGAAATATATTCATATAGGAATAGGAAATATTGTGTCTTTCACTTTAGTATTTCCACTTATTTAATATTATTTTACAGCATCAACTTAGACTTCTGGAAGCCCAAAAAAGAAACCAAGAAGTGGTTCTACGTCGCAAAACGGAAGAGGTACAGTAAGCAAGCTGACCATTTGGAAGAAACATTCTGACTTTGAGATATATGATGTCTTTCTATAGACTAAGAGAATGAGTCAACCTCTGCTGCAATTTCAGGTTACAGCTCTTCGTCGGCAAGTAAGACCCATGTCAGATAAAGTGGCTGGGAAAGTTACTCGGAAGCTGAGTTCATCTGATGCCCCTGCTCAGGACACAAGTTCCAGTGCAGCTGCTGTTGAAACAGATGCATCAAGGACAGGAGTCCAGCAGAAAATGAGAATTCCTGTGGCGAGAGTCCAGGCCTTACCAGCGCCTGCAACAAATGGAACCAGGTCTACATAATTCTGTTCCTGCTGACGTAATCTTCTTGGCCATTAATACGGAATGTTGTACTTAAATGAAAAAATGGCTCATTATTTGGCAGTACACAATCAAATAAGTGCATAAGTAATTATGCTTGTCTGTTTTATATGATTATAGGAAAAAATATCAGAGGAAAGGATTGACTGGCCGAGTGTTTATTTCCAAGACAGCCCGCATGAAGTGGCAGCTCCTTGAGCGCAGAGTCACAGACATCATCATGCAGAAGATGACCATTTCCAACATGGAGGCAGATATGAATAGACTCCTCAAGGTGTGGGAAATAGAAAGTAGATATGCTCCCCTTTAGCTGACTGTTAATTTTACTCTTCCAATTTTGTTTCCTGGGTAAATTTAACACTTACCAAGTTTTTGGGGGGTTTTGATTCTACTGTATATAAATAGATGAACATAATTTCTTAAAATCCAACCTGCTTTCTCAATAGCAACGGGAGGAACTGACAAAAAGACGAGAGAAACTTTCAAAAAGAAGGGAGAAGATAGTTAAGGAGAATGGAGAGGGAGATAAAAATGTGGCTAATATCAATGAAGAGATGGAGTCACTGATTGCTAATATAGATTACATCAACGACAGTATTTCTGATTGTCAAGCCAACATAATGCAGATGGAAGAAGCAAAGGTTTGTAATTTTTTGAAAAGTGTAATGGCTTAATGAAAAGTACTTTTGTATTGTTTATTATTCAAAGCACTTTGAGTTTTTACATGAAGGTGTTTTCTATTTATTGGTCTAATCTAATGCTTGGATTTTACATGTATGCCACTTCTTGCTTGCTTTTCAGATTTCTCTGCTGATTGTGTGATAACATTTATTGTTTATGTAACACATGGGTCATTTTTACATCCCACTTTGAATTCTTAGCTGCTTAAATGTATCTTATCTTTTCAACTAAACCCTATGTTTCTTGGGGTAATGATCATATATTGCACTTATCTGAGCATCTCGTTAGCTAACCCAATACTAGGAAATAAATATATGAAACAATAGGCTGTTACCTTCTGTTTTCAGCTCAAAGTAATGGTCATCGTATTATGCTGATTTTATATAGGAAGAAGGTGAGACATTGGATGTTACTGCAGTCATTAATGCCTGCACCCTTACAGAAGCTCGATACCTGCTAGATCACTTCCTGTCAATGGGCATTAATAAGGTAAGATATAACCACACTATTACTGAAAACCTAAGTTTTGACTAATTCACTGTAGTTTTATTTATCTTTCTGTAGTAACCCTTCGCTTTGTAATAAGGAAGAAGATTATTCATAATTGGAAAGTATTTCTTTTACCCTTCTTTAGAGTCAGGAAGAGTGAGAAATATTTAGATCAATTTCATTAGCATGTCATCTATTATGTTTGTTTATTAGAGCAGATAAACAGCTTAAGAAATAATTCCCCTTTTGCTTTAACAAAGGAAAAATTAGAAAAAAATTTCTCAGTATGCAAACAAATTTGGTATCATAACTAATTTAACATTGATTCTTTACAGATTGAAAGTGAATCAGAAAAGAAAAAATAATTTAATCATTCTTTTATTTTGAATGTAAATTCTCTAATTTGTCACCTGTAAGAAAACCCTGCCCAAATGTTGAAGACGATAATGGTTTCTGACTCACTTTTTTTTTCCACGTTGGGACTGTTAGACTCTTTCTGTTCTTACGCCATCTCACTTAATTCTCACAATGTGCCAAGGGGTAATTATTATTGATCTCATTTTGCATATGAGGAAACTGAGAATCCAGAAGATAACATCTTGGACAGGTGAACTTGTCCATGATCACTAAGCCAGTTAGTGGAGGAGCTGGGATGACTCAAGGTCTGTCTGATGTCAAGCCCATATATCATATTCATTTGCTGTTTGATACAGATCTTTGTGTGGTAGATCCTGTTTAATATGACCTAAGATAATTTTTTGTTGTGTTTCAGGGTCTTCAGGCCGCCCAGAAAGAGGCTCAAATTAAAGTACTGGAAGGTCGACTCAAACAAACAGAAATAACCAGTGCTACCCAAAACCAGCTCTTATTCCATATGTTGAAAGAGAAGGCAGAATTAAATCCCGAGCTAGATGCTTTACTAGGCCATGCTTTACAAGGTAATTTGTATTCGATTTTAGTTAAATGAATTTGCATGGTAGCTTTGCTTTTTCAACATGGTATAGTATATCCCTTTCCCCTATGGCTTGACTGAATAGATGCTATATTTACTCATGCTTTTAATAATTATTCTTTCTTTAATTTGCATGTGTACATTTTGGCAAGGTAATTGTTGTCATTCCAAGAAATAATTACCAGCTTAAAATGGCTTACTTAACCTTATTAAGCAATTAGTTTTTATGGGCAAAGAAGACCAATCAAGTTTTCGTATTGGTTATCTAAATTACTTAAAATATTAACCAAGTTTCATTACTTTACTCTGTGTATCTCACTGCCTTAAAAATAAATTTATAAGTGTTTGCTATGGCATCTATTCTACATGTAAATGGTACATAATCTTGTTTTATGTGGGAGTTTTTAACATTGAATCTGTTTTGATTGGAGTATTGCTTTTTGTTTCCTTTTTGCTGTTATTTACACAGATCTAGATAGCGTACCATTAGGTAAGTATGTTTAGCTTTCTGTGTATCCTACAGCTGCATGAATTACTAATTGTTCATGTACACTAATTGTGGTACATCTTATTTTAAAGATTTTTATTGGCGGTCAAGTGGTTTTTGCATGATCTTTTTTGAAATGTATCCATGGCCACAAACACACTAAGTCTTTTATCTTTATTAAACATTCTTGATTTTAAAATTCTTAGATGTTTAAAGAAGTATGCTTTTGTTAGTTGTCTCTTTTATTATTTAAGTTCCAGTTGTGGCTCCAGTTTCATAAACCCCCTGTCTTCTTTCTCTTTCTTATAGAAAAACATAATATATATGTTCTGTTAAAATTTTTAAATATATCTATTAACGTACATCTATTGTTTTAACCTCATAAATAACTTTCTTCTGTATATATCTTTGTGTGTATGTGTGTATATATATATATATATGTATATTCTTATCTGTTTTATTTTTGTAAATTTAGGCACACACTTTTAAATATTGTAAACTGAACAAAACTATCCAAAGGATTTTATCAGAACAAGTTGAAACAATATTGGTCAGGCTGTTCAAGTACCTGGCATTATAACTAGCCTTTTTCCATTCCATGTGTTATCAAGCATGTTTCTTTGCCTCCTCCTTCCTCTGTCCCTCTCACTCTTCCTCTCCCTCTCTCTCTTCCTTCTCCCCAGTCCGTCCTCCTCTTCTTTTTCCCTCCTCCTCTTCTTTCTCTTCCTCCTTCTTCTTCCTCTCCTCCTCCTCTTCTTCTTTATCTTTCTCCTCCTTCTTCATCTTTCTCCTCCTTCTTTTTCTCCTTCTCCTTCTCTTTGTTCTTCTTAGTGGCTCAATTCATAGTAATATGTGCTCTCTTTTAACTCGAAAGATAAATTATTTGATGTTTTTATGTGCAGAAGAATATTAAATTGGTAATTCAATGAGCAGTGTTACTGTTTTCCAACTTTCAAACAAATTTCAATTTTCTGGAGCTTAAAGAAGGATCAGAAACAGAGAGTAGGAACTCATTCAGCTAATGTAACCTATGACTCATGGTAGAAATTTGCCCTAGGAACCGGGGCTCTTCTAGACGAAAAGAGCTAAATAAAAAGCATGAAATGAGAAAACAATGAAATTTAAATCCACAGAAGCTAGAAAGTCATAGGCACATTGCTTTAAAAATCATTTAGTTGTTCTCCAGTTTTATCACAATCATTGGGCTGTATGCTGGGATTCAAAGATGAGTGAGATGCTGATCTTGTCCTTATGGACTTGATGCCCTGATAAGGAGGAGAGACTATGAACGGATTATGATATATTGCAGTGAAGGCAATGATTGAGATCTGTAGATTTATGGGAGCACAGAGTAGGACCACCTAACAAGAATGGAGGAGTTAATGAAGGCTTTCTGGATGAGGTGACATTTAAGCTAAAATATAAGTGAAGAAAAAGAGTTAGCCAGGAAAAAGACAAGGTTGAATTGGGGCCAGAGAGTCGCTCCAGGCACAGGGGCAGCAAAAGCTAAGGCATCGGAATTTAGCCACACTTTTATGTACCTGAGGCCTACAAACAGCTTGATGCTCCAGAGCAGCAAGTTCATGACATGGAATGATGAAACTTAAGGCTAGAGGATGAACCAGGGCCAGCGCCCCATGCTCACAGGGTTGAACTTTTGTAGCTTTTAAAGAACATCCTGATTTTTCTGTATCTGTGTTGGGATCCCAAAGGTCACCACTATCATCAGAGATTTGCTAGAAGACTCACAGAGCTTAGCATATGGTTGTATTCATGACTTAAGATTTATGATATCAATGTTCATAAGGGGAAAAGACACAGATGGCCTCTGGAGGAATCCATGTCCAGGCATTTGTATCTCTCTCCCTCTCATGAGAGATCACACAGAGTGCTTTCTTTCCCCAGAACAAAAAACGCAGCAATATTGGTGCAATGTTTATATCCAGGAAAGTCCAGGAGATGCTCAGTGTCCAAGGGTTTTACTGGGATGGTGAGTGACATATGTACCTTCTGTTGGTCTAGACTTCCAGAAGGAAAGCAAGTGTTCAGCATAAGCCATATTATTTGAAGTTTCTAATGTACAGTGAGCCACTTTTATTGGTTAATAGTTGAGACCCTCTGAGAGCTGTTTTCATATGTCAGCCAAAGTCCAGTTTTCCAAACAGACCTTTCTTTTTTTTTTTTTTAATATACTTTAAGTTCTAGGGTACATGTGCATAACGTGCAGGTTTGTTACATATGTATACCTGTGCCATGTTGGTGTGCTGCACCCATCAACTCGTCAGCACCCATCAATTCATCATTTATATCAGGTATAACTCCCCAATGCAATCCCTCCCCCCTCCCCCCTCCCCATGATAGGCCCCAGTGTGTGGTGTTCCCCTTCCCGAGTCCAAGTGAACTCATTGTTCAGTTCCGACCTATGAGTGAGAACATGCGGTGTTTGGTTTTCTCTTCTTGTGATAGTTTGCTAAGAATGATGGTTTCCAGCTGCATCCATGTCCCTACAAAGGACACAAACTCATCCTTTTTTATGGCTGCATAGTATTCCATGGTATATATGTACCACATTTTCTTAATCCAGTCTGTCACAGATGGACATTTGGGTTGATTCCAAGTCTTTGCTATTGTGAATAGTGCCGCAATAAACATACGTGTGCATGTGTTTTTGTAGTAGCATAATTTATATCCTTTGGGTATATACCCAGTAGTGGGATGGCTGGGTCATATGGTACATCTAGTTCTAGATCCTTGAGGAATTGCCATACTGTTTTCCATAATGGTCGAACTAGTTTACAATCCCACCAACAGTGTAAAAGTGTTCCTATTTCTCCACATCCTCTCCAACACCTGTTGTTTCTTGATTTTTTAATGATTGCCATTCTAACTGGTGTGAGATGGTATCTCATTGTGGTTTTGATTTGCATTTCTCTGATGGCGAGTGATGATGAGCATTTTTTCATGTGTCTGTTGGCTGTATGAATGTCTTCTTTTGAGAAATGTCTGTTCATATCCTTTTCCCACTTTTTGATGGGGTTGTTTGTTTTTTTCTTGTAAATTTGTTTGAGTTCTTTGTAGATTCTGGAAATTAGCCCTTTGTCAGATGAGTAGATTGCAAAAATTTTCTCCCATTCTGTAGGTTGCCTGTTCACTCTGATGGTAGTTTCTTTTGCTGTGCAGAAGCTCTTTAGTTTAATTAGATCCCATTTGTCAATTTTGGCTTTTGCTGCCGTTGCTTTTGGTGTTTTAGACATGAAGTCCTTGCCCAAGCCTATGTCCTGAATGGTACTACCTAGATTTTCTTCTAGGGTTTTTATGGTAATAGGTCTAACATTTAAGTCTCTAATCCATCTTGAATTAATCTTCGTATAAGGAGTAAGGAAAGGATCCAGTTTCAGCTTTCTACTTATGGCTAGCCAATTTTCCCAGCACCATTTATTAAATAGGGAATCTTTTCCCCATTTCTTATTTCTCTCAGGTTTGTCAAAGATCAGATGGCTGTAGATGTGTGGTATTATTTCTGAGGACTCTGTTCTGTTCCATTGGTCTATATCTCTGTTTTGGTACCAGTACCATGCTGTTTTGGTTACTGTAGCCTTGTAGTATAGTTTGAAGTCAGGTAGCGTGACGCCTCCAGCTTTGTCCTTTTGACTTAGGATTGTCTTGGCAATGTGGGCTCTTTTTTGGTTCCATATGAACTTTAAAGCCGTTTTTTCCAATTCTGTGAAGAAACTCATTGGTAGCTTGATGGGGATGGCATTGAATCTATAAATAACCTTGGGCAGTATGGCCATTTTCACGATATTGATTCTTCCTATCCATGAGCATGGTATGTTCTTCCATTTGTTTGTGTCCTCTTTGATTTCACTGAGCAGTGGTTTGTAGTTCTCCTTGAAGAGGTCCTTTACATCCCTTGTAAGTTGGATTCCTAGGTATTTTATTCTCTTTGAAGCAATTGCGAATGGAAGTTCATTCCTGATTTGGCTCTCTGCTTGTCTGTTGCTGGTGTACAAGAATGCTTGTGATTATTGCACATTAATTTTGTATCCTGAGACTTTGCTGAAGTTGCTTATCAGCTTAAGAAGGTTTTGGGCTGAGACGATGGGGTTTTCTAAGTATACAATCATGTCATCTGCAAACAGGGAAATTTGACTTAGTCTTTTCCTAACTGAATACCCTTGATTTCTTTCTCTTGCCTGATTGCCCTAGCCAGAACTTCCAACACTATGTTGAATAGGAGTGGTGAGAGAGGGTATCCCTGTCTTGTGCCAGTTTTCAAAGGGAATGCTTCCAGTTTTTGCCCATTCAGTATGATATTAGCTGTGGGTTTGTCATAAGTAGCTCTTATTATTTTGAGGTACGTTCCATCAATACCGAATTTATTGAGCGTTTTGAGCATGAAGGGCTGTTGAATTTTGTCAAAAGCCTTTTCTGCATCTATTGAGATAATCATGTGGTTCTTGTCTTTGGTTCTGTTTATATGCTGGATTACATTTATTGATTTGCGAATGTTGAACCAGCCTTGCATCCCAGGGATGAAGCCCACTTGATCATGGTGGATAAGCTTTTTGATGTGCTGCTGAATCCGGTTTGCCGTATTTTATTGAGGATTTTTGCATCAATGTTCACCAGGGATATTGGTCTAAAATTCTCTTTTTTTGTTGTGTCTCTGCCAGGCTTTGGTATCAGGATGATGTTGGCCTCATAAAATGAGTTAGGGAGGATTCCCTCTTTTTCTATTGATTGGAATAGTTTCAGAAGGAATGGTAGCAGCTCCTCCTTGTACCTCTGGTAGAATTCAGCTGTGAATCCATCTGGTCCTGCGCTTTTTTTGGTGGGTAGGCTATTAATTGTTGCCTCAATTTCAGAGCCTGCAATTGGTCTGTTCAGGGATTCAACTTCTTCCTAGTTTAGTCTTGGGAGAGTGTAAGTGTCCAGGAAATTATCCATTTCTTCTAGATTTTCTAGTTGATTTGCGTAGAGGTGTTTATAGTATTCTCTCATGGTAGTTTGTATTTCTGTGGGGTCGGTGGTGATATCCCCTTTATCATTGTTTATTGCGTCTATTTGATTCCTCTCTCTTTTCTTCTTTATTAGTCTTGCTAGCGGTCTGTCAATTTTGTTGATCTTTTAAAAAAACCAACTCCTGGATTCATTGATTTTTTGGAGGGTTTTTTGTGTCTCTATCTCCTTCAGTTCTGCTCTGATCTTAATTATTTCTTGCCTTCTGCTAGCTTTTGAATGTGTTTGCTCTTGCCTCTCTAGTTCTTTTAATTGTGATGTTAGAGTGTCAATTTTAGATCTTTCCTGCTTTCTCTTGTGGGCATTTAGTGCTATAAATTTCCCTCTACACACTGCTTTAAATGTGTCCCAGAGATTCTGGTATGTTGTATCTTTGTTCTCATTGGTTGCAAAGAACATCTTTATTTCTGCTTTCATTTTGTTATGTACCCAGCAGTCATTCAGGAGCAGGTTGTTCAGTTTCCATGTAGTTGAGCGGTTTTGATTGAGTTTCTTAGTCCTGAGTTCTAATTTCATTGCACTGTGGTCTGAGAGACAGTTTGTTATAACTTCTGTTCTTTTACATTTGCTGAGGAGTGCTTTACTTCCAATTATGTGGTCAATTTTGGAATAAGTGTGATGTGGTGCTGAGAAGAATGTATATTCTCTTGACTTGGTGGAGAGTTCTATACATGTCTATTAGGTCCACTTTGTGCAGAGATGAGTTCAATTCTTGGATATCCTTGTTAACTTACTGTCTCGTTGATCTGTCTAATGTTGACAGTGGAGTGTTGAAGTCTCCCATTATTATTGTATGGGAGTCTAAGTCTCTTTGTAAGTCTCTAAGGACTTGCTTTATGAATCTGGGTGCTCCTGTATTGGGTGCATATATATTTAGGATAGTTAGCTCTTCCTGTTGAATTGATCCCTTTACCATTATGTAATGGCCTTCTTTGTCTCTTTTGATCTTTGATGGTTTAAAGTCTGTTTTATCAGAGACTAGGATTGTAACCCCTGCTTTTTTTTGTTTTCCATTTGCTTGGTAGATCTTCCTCCATCCCTTTATTTTGAGCCTTTGTATGTCTCTGCATGTGAGATGGGTCTCCTGAATACAGCAGACTGATGGGTCTTGACTCTTTATCCAGTTTGCCAGTCTGTGTCTTTTAATTGGAGCATTTAGTCCATTTACATTTAATGTTAACATTGTTATGTGTGAACTTGATCCTGCTATTATGATATTAACTGGTTTTTTTGCTCATTAGTTGATGCAGTTTCTTCCTAGCCTCGATGGTCTTTACATTTTGGCATATTTTTGCAATGGCTGGTACCGGTTGTTCCTTTCCATGTTTAGGGCTTCCTTCAGGGTCTCTTGTAAGGCAGGCCTGGTGGTGACAAAATCTCTAAGCATTTGCTTATCTGTAAAGAATTTTATTTCTCCTTCACTGATGAAACTTAGTTTGGCTGGATATGAAATTCTGGGTTTAAAATTCTTTTCTTTAAGAACGTTGAATATTGGCCCCCACTCACTTCTGGCTTGTAGAGTTTCTACCGAGAGATCTGCTGTCAGTCTGATGGGCTTCCCGGTAACCCGACCTTTCTCTCTGGCTGCCCTTAAGATTTTTTCCTTCATTTCAACTTTGGTGAATCTGGCAATTATGTGTCTTGGAGTTGCTCTTCTGGAGGAGTATCTTTGTGGCGTTCTCTGTATTTCCTGAATTTGAATGTTGGACTGCCCTGCTAGGTTGGGGAAGTTCTCCTGGATGATATCCTGAAGAGTGTTTTCCAATTTGGTTCCATTTTCCCCCTCACTTTCAGGCACCCCAATCAGACGTAGATTTGGTCTTTTTACATAATCCCATACTTCTTGCAGGCTTTGTTCATTTCTTTTTCTTCTTTTTTCTTTTGGTTTCTCTTCTCGCTTCATTTCATTCATTTGATCCTCAATCGCTGATACTCATTCTTCCAGTTGATCGAGTCGGTTACTGAAGCTTGTGCATTTGTCACGTATTTCTTGTGTCATGGTTTTCATCTCTGTCATTTCGTTTATGACCTTCTCTGCATTAATTAGTCTAGCTGTCAATTCTTCCACTCTTTTTTCAAGATTTTGAGTTTCTTTGCGCTGGGTACGTAATTCCTCCTTTAGCTCTGAGAGGTTTGATGGACTGAAGCCTTCTTCTCTCATCTCGTCAATGTCATTCTCTGACCAACTTTGATCCGTTGCTGGCGACGGGCTGTGCTCCTTTGCAGGGGGAGATGCGCTCTTATTTGTTGAATTTCCAGCTTTTCTGCCCTGCTTTTTCCCCATCTTTGTGGTTTTATCTGTCTCTGGTCTTTGATCATGGTGACGTACTGATGGGGTTTTGGTATAGGTGTCCTTCCTGTTTGATAGTTTTCCTTCTGACAGTCAGGACCCTCAGCTATAGGTCTGTTGGAGATTGCTTGAGGTCCACTCCAGACCCTGTTTGTCTGGGTATCAGCAGCAGAGGTTGCAGAAGATAGAATATTGCTGAACAGCGAGTGCACCTGTCTGATTCTTGCTTTGGAAGCTTCCTCTCAGGGGTGTACTCCACCCTGTGAGGTGTGGGTTGTCAGACTGCCCCTAGTGGGGGATGTCTCCCAGTTAGGCTACTCAGGGGTCAGAGACCCACTTGAGCAGGCAGCCTGCCCCTTCTCAGATCTCAACCTCCGTGTTGGGAGATCCACTGCTCTCTTCAAAGCTGTCAGACAGAGTCGTTCGCGTCTGCACAGGCCTCTGCTGCTTCCCCTGTTATTTTTTAGCTGTGCCCTGTCCCCAGAGGCAGAGTTTACAGAGACAGGCAGGTTTCCTTGAGCTGCTGTGAGCTCCACCCAGTTCGAGCTTCCCAGCGGCTTTGTTTACCTACTTAAGCCTCAGCGATGGCGGGCACCCCTCCCCCAGCCTCGCTGCTGCCTTGTGGTTAGATTGCCGCAGACTGCTGTGTTAGCACAGAGGGAGGCTCCGTGGGCGTGGGACCCTCCCGGCCAGGTATGGGATATATTCTTCTGGTGTGCCGGTGTGCTTACAGTGCAGTATTGGGGTGGGAGTTACCCGATTTTCCAGGTGTTGTGTGTCTCAGTTCCCCTGGCTAGGAAAAGGGACTCCCTTCCCCCTCGCGCTTCCCAGGTGAGGCGATGCCTCGCCCTGCTTCAGCTTTCGCTGGTCAGGCTGCAGCAGCTGACCAGCACTGATTGTCTGGCACTCCCGAGTGAGATGACCCCAGTACCTCAGTTGAAAATGCAGAAATCACCGCTCTTCTGTGTCTCTCGTGCTGGGAGATGGAGACTGGCGCTGTTCCTATTCGGCCATCTTGCTCCGCCCCCCCAAACAGACCTTTCTAAGGACAGCAGTCTCAGGGGCTGCAATGTTAAATTTTTAAATATATAATTAGTATATGGAAACTACACACACACACACACACACACACACACACACACACACACACACATGTTTTTAAAAGAATAACTTTAAAGGAAGACTTTTAAAAATCCAGCTATTCGGTTAACTTCCAGTGAAGTGAGAGAGTGAATCTTTATAGTGATATAGATTAACTTTAAGGTATTTGGGAGTTTTGTTTTATCTTTGGCTTTAAAGCTACTGTGATAAGAAAAGAAGCTAATTTTGGGCTAGAGTTGTGTTCTCAGAGTTGAGAGTACAATAGTGAGTTGTTGGTGTGCCCTGCTGCCCAGATAACTATAATACTTCAGACCAAACTTGGTTCTGAAGAGGGTCTGAGTTGATGACCCTCTGGGTGGGATCCTCTGGGCTCTGGCCAGACTGGTTCTGTGAAGACACCATTATCTCTAACTAAGGAGTACAGGCATAAGTAGGAGTTAAGAGCTTTTTATGAAGCACTTGCATGATGTTTAACATTTAATTCTGTCACACTCTGCAAGATAAATACTAGCAAATCTTAGCCTGCTGTTAAAACACATGGGAAAACAGAGGCTAGGTTTGTCATTTCTTCATAACATAATTTTCTATATTCTTTACTAATTCAGTACCTTAGAACTCAATTATCCTTTCTGTGAAGCAAGTCCTTGAGCCTTCCTCTAATGAGATACATATTGCCTTCAAAATCACCATTTTTTTTTCACTTCAGAAAATAAACCCCTTTGAGTGAGTTCTAGATATGATTCTATTTTAGATAATAGTACCAAGTCTTACTGAACAATGAGAAAGGAAGGGAACATTTGTGGAGAGAAATGAATCAATTGACTAATGGTGCCGTAGTCTACCTGTAATATATAAAATTTAAAATTAAAAGGGGATGAACTGTATATATTGTTCTTTAATGTATATGTTGCCCATAATTTTGTCTTTAGATTTATGGAATGATTTTTATAATAAAATGTATACATTAAAATAGCCTACACCAATGTTAGGGGCTCGCTGGCATTTTAAGTCGTTTACTTTCTGTGGCTGTTTTATTTACTGAGTTCCTAACAGTTTTATATGTTTAATTCTTCTCCCTTTTCACTAGTTGGCTACAGTTGTTCTGAAATAGCAGTGGTTTCTTTGTATTAGCTTACAGAGCTGTTGCATGCAAACCTATTGGTTTTGTCTTCTGTGTTCATGTGAATGAGCTGCATGCTGATATGTGCGTTCTGAACACCCTCATACACATCTTCTCTCTTTCTATATGAAGGCAAAAATACAGAAATTAAAAAAGGAAAAATATCTAAGTACATTGGCATAACTGATAAAGTATAACAACTATATTTAGACTTTATGTAGTATTCTTGGTTGGCTTAGTACATTAAAGGAGACCCATGTAGTGTTTACTTTATATTTTTAAACAGTAGATTCTTGTATGTTTGGATGGTACAGGATACATACATGATTCTGCAATAGTCATATGTACCCATTTCATTCAGAAGGATGTTATTCTTTTATACTCTACCATTCAAAGTCATGGTTTTCCTATTTGAACATGTTTTACTCATTCTAGAACACACAATCAAAGGAGAGTTTTTAGAAATACTTTTCTACAATTCTGTCTATTTAGATTCAGTTAATAAAACCATCGTGCCCATATTGAGATTTTGAGCTGTTGTTTATTACAGCATATGGATTGCAGTCACCAAACTGTGACATAGGGACAGTGCTTACATTTTAAACATTTTTTTGTAGAAAACATAGAGGATAGTACTGATGAGGATGCACCTTTAAACAGCCCAGGATCAGAAGGAAGGTAAGAAGGCCTTTAGAAACAATAGAGTTGACTTATTTACATAATATTTTAAATACTTTTATCTCGTTGTATCAAATAATTACTATAAAACAAATAATTTTCAATCTCATGGCCTAGTGAATAGCACTTAGAAACAGTAAATAGAAACCAAGGTAAGTTATGCTTAACTATCATACATTTAAAAATGAAAATATTGAAATATTTAAGAAACATAAATGAATTATTTTTAAATTAATTAATTTTGACTTTAAATATTGTCTTTCTGTATTTCCCATAGGCATATAAATTTTTTGTAGTCATTGATATAGAGGAGCTATAGCTTTCTATAATAATTTTCTATTTAATCTTGTGCTTAATTATTTATTTGCATATAGCACACTGTCTTCAGATCTCATGAAGCTTTGTGGTGAAGTGAAACCTAAGAGCAAGGTAAGAACTGAAAGTATCAGGTAAACGTTTTACACCATTATTTGTTATTGCTATTAAACACATAGGTTCAGATTTGACTCTTAATAGATAAACAAGAGGGCCTGGTTTTACTAAAGCTCTTCTTTATTTAGTTTTTTTTTTTATCATATTTCCCTTTAAGTGGTAACTGAAAAAATTTATATTAAAAAATTTCTCTGGCCAGGTACGGTGGCTGACACCTGTAATTCTAGCATTTTGGGAGGCTGAGGCAGGTGGATCACGAGGTCAGGAGATCGAGACCATCCTGGCTAACACGGTGAAAACCCATCTCTACTAAAAATACAAAAAAAAAAAAAAAAAAAAAGGCCGTGTGTGGTGGTGGGCGCCTGTAGTCCTGTAGTCCCAACTATTCAGGAGGCTGAAGCAGGAGAATCTCTTGAACCCGGGAGGTGAAGCTTGCAGTGAGCTGAGATTGCACAACTGCCCTCCAGTCTGGGCGACAGAGCAAGACTCTGTCTCAAAAAAAAAAAAAAGAAAAAAAAAAAATTATCCTTGGTGGAAATTGGGCTTTCCTGTATTCTTATATTTTTCCCACTGGATAACACAATTATGGATGGTGATTCTTAAGCTGCTGATTAACTAAATTGTAGACTGTGTAGTGCCATACAATTTCATTAGATTGGCAGGAGATTTCTTAAATTTTAGCATTCTAGTGTGTTCTTAAGTATTTCTTATTTAACTGTGCCTTGAGGTGGTTTTAATAATAATCCAGTCCGTAATTATTATGTGTTAAAAACTTAGGAAGCTATAATGCATATTTATACGGTTTTTAAAAAATGATATAAATTATACATGCAGTTAAATGTGTGAGCTGCCTAATGGTACATATCAGGTTGAATGCAGTAGCATTTGATAGTAGGTGATTTGACTAACAATCCTACAATGTTTGAAAACAAAGAATTCTTGCGGTGCTTATTGAATATTGTTGAGTGAATGGATTGAATCAGGACCTGAAATAATAATACTGTGCAATGGATAGTATATATTTAAGGCCCACAGTGGTTAATCAGATAATGCAAATGACTAATTTAGCTGGATATACAATAACAAATGGGTCATCATTATGACTACCTGGAGAGTACATGTTCCATCTAAAAGGAAATAGCCACCATCAAGTTTTGCTCATTTTTACCATGTGGGAATATGAGCCTAAGGCTACCAGATCCTTTGTTTTTTTCAAGAGAATTCTTAAATATGAATTTTTACATACATTTCTCAGATTATTAAAACACTGGTCAAGCCAATCAAAAAACATCTCCAGGCTCTTACACATGGTCTTTGAGCTATTGGCTTGGCAGCATGTAGTTTGTGTTTTATTGTTCTAAGTGTCTAAACAGAAGTTAACAAAACTCAAAGAAAACATTCTGCTATGGTTTGGATCTAATCCTAAGCAAAGGAGAGAATCTGTTAAGATAAATTTTATCTTTTGGGCCCTGAGAAAGCCTATTTAATTATGCCACTGTGGGACATTAGAGAGAGATGTGAAGTGGTGGCCTAAAGGTCATCTCCTAAAAGAACCACCTGGGTTAAGAATTCCCAAGAAAAATTTCATCTCTGCTCTAGGCTCTTGGCTGTGGAGAGAATTAAGAGTGTAAAAAATGGCTATAGGGCTTTCTCTTTTTAAACATTTTCTGAAGTGCTACCTGGTACTCCATTTGAACTGCTAAGATGCCTGAAAAGCATCTCATATCATTTCTTTTTCATTTATTGAAAAAAATGAAGTTCATTCTATATTTTAAATTTGTGTGTACCAGCACTGTGTTAAGAGCTGGGGCTATACAGCTGAAAAAACAGGTTTGCTGCTTTCTAGAGGCTTATAATCTGGTAAACCACTTGATTATCTATCTGTTCAGTGACATCAACAACTAACTGAGCAATAACCGGATAGTCACTTGGTTTTCAAGAGTAAGGAAAGGAATGCTTATAGTGAGTTTAGATTCTAGGAAAATAACCTTTACTTGCCTCAGCAGGCTGCCCAAAGCTGATACTGGCTGGTGTTGTCCAGTGGGCAGATTAAACATCTATTTAAGGTATCATGGGAAGAGGCTTACAATAACTGAAAAAAAACTTGTATTAGAAAAAGAAATTAAGCATGGGAAAAAACAGGATTTAGTTGAGCTTCCCTGCAATTATCTTTTGGTTTAATGTCTTTCTTCTTTTATTTTTTTTGTTACATTATATTTTGAGGGAGCTGGCTGCAAGTGGCAGGAGAGCACAGTAATGTTGGAGGCAGACAGCCTGGCTTTGAATCTGGCTTTGTCACTTACTAGCTGTATGACCTTGGGCAAATTACTTAGCTTTTTTGCGCCTCAGTTTCCTCGATTGGGAATTGAGATAATGATATTACTCCTGCTGATATAATAATGTGTGTGGAACAGTGCCTGGCATATAAGTACAATACAAATGTTGGCTATTATTTTGGCCTCTAAAGGTTTTGTCCAGCTATAGCTCTGGCTTGTCACTATCTCACATGCTATGTTTGGCACACCTTCTAGGAAAAGACACGCTAAATGTTTTTACCTATTTCAAACTCATATAAATCTCTGTTCCCTAATCATCTTCTATGCAAGAGTTTGCTCCTGATTGCTTTTCCTTCCGTTCTTTGACTAGGCCCGAAGGAGAACCACCACTCAGATGGAATTGCTGTATGCAGATAGCAGTGAACTAGCTTCAGATACTAGTACAGGAGATGCCTCCTTGCCTGGCCCTCTTACACCTGTTGCAGAAGGGCAAGAGATTGGAATGAATACAGAGACAAGTGGTACTTCTGCTAGGGAAAAAGAGCTCTCTCCCCCACCTGGCTTACCTTCTAAGATAGGCAGCATGTAAGTTTGGCCCAGCTACACTAACTTCTTTTCTTTTGGCTTTTTTTTTTTAAAAAAAGTATGCATGTTGCTAATTTCTTATTTCTAGTATTTAAAATTTATGTAAATTTGATCTCTGGTTTTCGAAATAATTTGTTAGGTGTTGTCTCCCCTAATTTTTTGGAGAGTTGAAATAATTTGAAAGGTCCTTTGCTGAATTGCTTTGTCTTGTTGCCAAGTTTTAGGATCATTCTTAAGAGTTATAATTTTTATAACGTCTGAGTTATGAATTACAGACAGTGCTTATATAGAAACACCTAAATTAAAGTTATACCTATAAAACTGTTATGTAACTATTATGTATAAACAGAAAGTTTAGACTCTTAAATTTTCTCTGAATTACCTATATCCTAGTTTTGAGAGGCCTGTCAGGATAGTAAATCTTTGCTGACTCTTTTTAAAGGAAAAAGAAAATACCAATTACAAATTTAATACATTTTGAACTTTCCTAATTTTTTACCTTGAAGCATATTGTTTATCTGGGATGAGTGACACCCCAAAAAATATTTGTATTGATATTATTAAAGATTTGAAGGAGGAAATATTCTCTTTCTTATGATAATCTGAACAGAAAACTTTCTATTCAAAATAAATCTTGCATAGACTATTTTTAATTATTATCTTGAGGACAAAGAAAGATTTTCCCACATAGTCCCGTGTGTGTGCATATGTGTGTGTGTGCATATGTGTACCATATGTGCATGTGTGTGTTTTGATAGTTATATTAATATTAGATTAGTCATTCACTGGTAAAGATTGTTAACATCATTTTTCAAACTAATCCTCACATGTGATCTAGCAGATAATTTATGGAATGAATACATCTCTGCACTGAAGAATATCCCCCCCCCGCAAAAGTGGCACACACTATATGATCAGTGAATAATACGAAATAACAAACTTTCCACACTTGAATAGCCGTTTCTCATAATATTCTTCATTTTATGAGGATATTTCCATTGTTTTCCATTCAGTAATCCCATCTGCTACCTTTTATTCCAGAATTAATTTTAATGATGACAGAACTTTCTTGCATGTGCTTGAGGTAGCCTATGTAATTAACTGTTGGATCTGCTGTTAGAGATTGCTAACCAGTATAGTTTATGGCTTCATTGCTTTTGTGATAAGAGTAGAAGAAATGCTTTTGGTGAAGGTAGTGATATGGAACTCAGGTCAGATTTTAGGAACTAGCATGTGTTAGGTGTTTAACCTGTCAGATGAGTGAGACTTTGGAACTTCAAGACTAAATCTAAGGCCTGGAATCCAGATTCAGGTAATCTCTTCTGTTTGTCTTTTTACATTTTAAAAATGTATCATTTATGACAGGTTGTAAAAAATATCTTTTGGCCTCTGCCTCTAGATAACTTAGTTTGTAGTTTTCATAAATTCACATGCTTATACTCATATATTTGTGATTCTTTATACATTGTGAGAGTTTGGTCACTCACTTAGTGCAGTAACTCTTCTAAGCCATTACTGTGTAACTTTTACTCAAGTGATCCTTGTAATTTAAATGATGCAGGATTTCTAAAATGTGATTTCCTGATTAGAAAAATCAAGCACACAAAATTTAATTACGTTTAGTTTTTGCTTTTAAATAGGAATCATGTAAACCCGTTCTGAAAGTCTTGCTAATTCCTTAGTGGGTTTTTTTTTTCCCCCAGACTTTTTCTTTTTTTTAGGTGGAGTCTTGCTCTGTCGCCCAGGCTGGAGTGCAGTGGTGTGATCTTGGCTCACTGCAGTCTCTGCCTCCTGGCTTCAAGCGATTCTCCTGCCTCAGCCTCCCAAGTAGCTAGGATTACAGGCGCCCACCACCACACTCAGCTAATTTTTGTATTTTTAGTAGAGACACAGTTTCACCATGTTGTCCAGGCTGGTCTTGAACTCATGACCTCAAGTGACCCATCCACCTCAGCCTCCCAAAGAGTTGGGATTACAGGTGTGAGCCACCATTCCTGGCCCAGACATTTTTTTTTTTTTTTTTCAGTTAAAATTCATTATCACCATATACAAAAATTATTTTCTTGAATTTTTAATTACAAGCAGACATTTGGCATTTAAAATATTTAAGGCAAGAATACTTTATTACTAAAATATACATAGATACAAATTAAATACTAGCTAAGTAAAATAATTATGTATTTTTGTGTGTGTATGATTACCTATAGAACTATTTTGTGATTGTGTCTCAATATTAATTCATTAAATCTCATTGTTTCTTAAATTCTGATATGCTAATATTTTTGTTCTTACAAAACTATAAAGATAATTTTTCTTCATCTGAAATAATTACCAGTGAAATTAAAACACATCCAAAATATTTGTTGTAGCTATTTGGCAGCATATCATTGATATTTATATTCAAAGATGATAAGTTGTTATATATTTAATAAGATCACCAGTTTAAAAATTATGGTTGTTGAGCTTCCATCAACTAAAAATAACTCATGTAATATTTTCCTATGTTAGTTTTATTTTTTGTTCTCAAGTAATAATCTTTCTCAGGTTCCAATTATTAACCTATTACAAATTTCAGATTGACTGTCTACCAAAGTTGTATGTGCAAATTTAGAATTAGGTAATTAAAGAATCTTATTTTACTTTAGTTCCAGGCAGTCATCTCTACCAGAAAAAAAAATTCCAGAGCCTTCTCCTGTAACAAGGAGAAAGGCATATGAGAAAGCAGAAAAATCAAAGACCAAGGAACAAAAGCAGTAAGTGACTAATGTTTTTTACCTGCTAGACTGTATTAAATGCCTGCTGCACTTACTGCTAAAGACAATCATGAAATTATTTTCCAGATTTAGGCTGGCACTGTGGTTATGACTATTTGACTAATCAAGACAGTCAAGTCAGCTTTTGGCTTGACTCGGTGGTCTAATATTCTTGGTCATATACATACTTGTAAAAATTTATAATTAATTTTGACCATCATTGCAATGTCAGCTAAAACTGACCTCGACCCTACCTCTTTACAGTGGCTGACAGAAAAACTAATAAATCATAGGGTGTGTTGTTGTGCCATTTTCTTGCTGCTCTCTCATGTTTACATTGTTGGTATTATCCTCAGTGTTTTTTTGTGTGTTTTGTGAGGGTTAGTTTACTTAGCAGTACATAATGTAATCTGATGATCCACTTAACTGGGCATTTAAAAATTGCAGCATGACAGCATGCAGAAGTTGATTGGATTAGAACCAGTGTTACCCTGCCACCCCTCCCTCAGTTTGCCTGTTCTGCATGTGACAGGTAGATCTCAGACATGTCCTTGAGGGAAAGCATTTATGCGAATTTACATTTAAATATTAGCAAAGTAAATTACTTTAATTTCTTTAACAAAAAATAAATGTGAATATATTTAAAGGGAAGTGTTCATTTATTTTCCGTGCCTAAATGGACAATTCTACACCATCCACTACCCTGTGCCAAGATGCACACTCTCTTTTTTGACCACGAGTTTAACTGACTTGAATATCATAGAAATTATCTCTTATCACCCTTGTTTCCTGTACTTAAAGACGTAGTTTGCCTGTTTGTACTGAATTGAATCTCTCAAGAATAATTGGGAAATGGGGATGGAGCGCGTAAGTGATTTAAAAATAGATGAATGAATCAACTGAATAAGCTAACTTCTCATAAGCTCTCTGGGTCTCTTTCCTCAACTGTAAAGTGAGAAACTTGCTCTTGATTCTAAAATTGTATGATTTTAAATGTGGCTTGCTTTATTTTATACTGACTTCTGATTTCATCAGACAGAATCTTCTCTTTAGTGCCATCTTGTGGCCAATGTGACAAAATCCAGTGAAAAGAAATTTTAAAAATTGTTCAGAATGCATTTTATCTTACCAAAAAGGAAGAGAGAAAGGAAAGAAGGAGTTCTCTAATAAAAAGATTTTTTTAAAGGGCATGTTTCTTATAACTTTTCTAACAAATCATAACAATTAAAGCCACCTACTTTATGTTCTTTTTTTCTTGTAGCTCAGATTCTGGAACTTCAGAGGCTAGTCTTTCACCTCCTTCTTCCCCACCAAGCCGGCCCCGTAATGAACTGAATGTTTTTAATCGTCTTACTGTTTCTCAGGGAAACACATCAGTTCAGCAGGATAAGTAAGTCATTATGGAAAAGAGCCCCAATTATTTATATAATATTCTGAACCTGTCAATACAGTCTGTAGCAAACATGTAGTCATCTCTGTGTAGGCGATGGAGCCTGACTTGTGAACTCTTGCCGTATTTTATGCATCTTTCCAATGGGAAAGGAGCCATGCAGCCAAAATTAGAGAAAATTATTTTCCTGCTGAACATTATTCCCTGTTGTAGATTTGTATTGCTATTCCTTCAGCACTTGTCTTGCCTTTTCTTTTACAAGTAAATTAGAACTGAAAAATCTTTGAGACCACTTGATGTTTAAATTTTTGGAGATTCTTTAGCTTCTATGAGCCCACAAAAGCCTCTAATTTAGATAGCCTGAGTTGGAAAGAGGCAAATTACTTTGCTTCTGGGGGATATAACAGTTTACAAAGACCATTGTTACATGTGCAACATGTTATTGTCATCTGATTGTTCTAGACAAGTTCACCACAAAATTTCAGTAATTGTGTTCTCGGAATAAAAAAAATCACCTTTACAGATGGAGAGAGTAGGACTGGGAGTGGGGTGGAGAAGTTGAAGGGATGTGGAAAATGTAATTGTCATCAAATTTGAAATGACAAAGTATCCACACATTGAGCCAGAATCTCTCTTGCAAGAATGCTGTACTAACAATACTGCCATAAGGTATTTATTAACTCTGACTTGTCTGCTTGGACTTGGAATGATAATGATTGTTTTTCTGCTATTACCACCCTGTATGTATCAATAATCTCTAAAATTTATAGGATGCCATTTAAGATCTGTCTGGCATGTTTAGGTCATTTTAAATGGCTCTATAAACTTAGAGAATCATGCCATAATTTTTAGAGAATTATAAATATGCTTAATTTATGGATAATTCTTTTATTTATGGATCCTTCATTAGATTTTAATATGGTTTAATTAGTGGAAGATATGTTCTTTAAATTGATATAGGTAGGTAAATATTTTCCTGCGTTATTAAACAAAATACTCTTTAACATTGTAAGTTATTTCTGTCATTAATTGAGAAAAGTTGAACATTAGGAATAGTTTTGGGAAGTCAGGTTTCACTAGGTATATGAAGACTTGCTAAATTTGTGTCTACCTTGCCTTCACAGTCAAAACATTTTCTTCCAATCTTTTGATAATCTTGACAACCTAATCACAGTTCCATATTTTTTACTGAAATACTTTATGAGCTACCAATAATTTGACTCTGTTGTCATCTCTATAAACTAAAATGTAGAATAACTGACTACTCTACACTTTCAAAAACTTGCCTACCTCCTTACATTACTTTCTCTGGGGCTGCTTTTTGAGACTACCATGTCCCACTAGCAAGATGCAGATCCCGCACGTTGTTTCTAGTTACATTCTATGCCAACACTCACCATATCCTCATTCTCCTCAAGCCTGTGGTACAGTCTAAATAGATTTTCATAATAACCAGACTCACTGCAGTCTTGGAGGCCTCAAGGTAGGGCTAACAAGAGTGACTTGTCTATTTTAAAAGCCCACTAAAGTACCCCAGCTATTATTAAGATGCTCCCTAGTCATAAGAACTCAGTGTTTTTGAAATAAGCTAAAACCAAAGGTTGTTAAATTTTGAGTGACTTGCTTTCTATGCAAAAACACAATCTATTTGTCTATTGTGTATTTCAACATTAGCGTCTGTATCTAAAGTAATCATTATCAAGATGAATGAAATTGATGAACTGTTATTGAAATGGGAAAATTTTTCCAGGACTAGCCAAATTAATGGAGCAAACCTTCAAGTGCTATATCTCATGTACTTGATATTTTTCTTCTCCAAGGCCTAAATTTTAGAAGTGAGGATAGATTTTGTATATCAGTATTAGAAAATTTTAGTCCCCAAAGTCTTGCTAGAAGACATAAATATCAAACTTTTTACGTGACTTAGCTATACCTTAAATATGCAAATATCCAGTGCAAATAGAAAAGCAGGGCACTATGAAGGAAATGTTTGCTATATATCTGTTATTCATGCTGTTGATTTTGAGTCCAAAGTCAGTGTCCTTACCTGTTGACATCTGTATTCTTTCTCTCATAATTCTAACTCTTTCACTATAGGTCTGATGAAAGTGACTCCTCTCTGTCGGAGGTACACAGGTACTTTCTTTCCTGCCTTTCCTACGTTCTGGAATTTCATTGATGTTCTAAAATGCCTTCCTAGAAATTCTAAGCAAGTCTCTTTTTTGTTGCATGCATCACTTGTTGTAAATCATATAAATGCACTAATATTTCTAAACATGATAATTTTAATACATTTTTGTGATCATACCTTTTAGATAAAGTAGTGGGGTTTTTTTGTATAATAGTTTAAAAATTGTGATACCTGTTTTCTGTCTGTAATCTAAATCTTTTCTTTAAAAGAAATCAAGTTTTGTGAATATTGATGTCAAGGTTTCTTATTCTCAATGATTAAGCATTTCTAATGCCTCAAAGTGTGTGAGGTAGATAAGGTATTTTTTCTTGTTGGTTTAGCAATTTTAAGTAAAAAGATTATATGATTAAAAATAAAAGTATGCTAGAGAAAAAAAGGATACTGTTGTACCAAAAATTAAAAAGAATAAGAAATAAACACTAAGGAAGCATTTTTAAAAATGAATATTTTTAAGAATAGGTGCAGCTTTAAAAATAACTGGTATTTTTTTTCTCATGTTATGGATTTTTCTAGGGGTCCTTAACTTCTCTTTCCCTTTCTCTCTGTCTCATTCCCTTTCACCATTATCATTTTATGTCCTCCCTCTTTGCACTTGTTTTCCTTGTTTTACGACCATTTTGCTGATCATCAGCAGATCCTCCAGAAGGTAGGCAGGGGAAGGGAGAGGAAATTAATTTCATTCCCAGTATCAAAAGACCTTACAGGTTTGCATGGGACAAAAATAAGTGTTTATTTATTTTTTTCTCCTTCAGATCAAGTCTGTTGTACAAATTTGCCATATTTAACCTTCAACTCTTTTAAAGTTGATTTTATATTTCAAAATGTGAATAGATTAATTTGAATAGAGAAATAAATACCATGGCTGTATGTTTCTAATATCTATAAGTTTCTGTTATCTTTGGTAGTTTATATAAAATATTAATCCTAATATTCTGAATATTTAAGAACATTTTAAAGTATCTAATTAATAAAACACTATGTTTAATATTGAGATTCTTTTTTCTCAAAAGACTGAATAACCAATGACATAAAAATACATAAGAATCAAAAAAAGACATCCTGATCTCCAGGAAATAACTGTGCAATACATAAGTCACTGGGGCAAATATTTACTGAGTATTTTATGATAGTATAACCTTTGATATGACAGAATTGTGTTGGATGTTACATTTAATATTAATGTAACATAAGGGAAACATTTAATAGATCATTAGGATAAAGCTTGTAATCTGAAGGAAATAAACCTTTGGAGACACAGTATTACATATCTGAGGGTACAGTTTAGTTTTTTCTTAAGATTTGTCATTAAATACACATTGAAAATAGCTCTTAGGCTGTTAACATGAATTGTTTTCTTACAACCAGCTTTTTGACCTATACATACATATATATTTTCTGTTTGAGAATTAACAGTAGCAAAGTAGCAACCTACTATTCTTTAAAATCATACCTTTTCAATATTTGAAGCCATATTTTTAAATTTGATGGCTTCAGTTTGTATCTGTGAACCTTAAGGCATCAAAATTTCAAAATGGCAGATTCAGACTTTTGAATGGGTCTTGCTCCAGTTTCAGTTTTAATCTGGTTAAATTGTTAGATTATAAATTACTGAGCATCAGTTTCAGTAATCTCAAATTGACACATGTATGCAAATCATGGCATCAGATTTCATAATTATATATCCAAAGATAATAATTCCTTATGTCGTTTATAGGGATAAGAAACTCCTATCACTTTTGTGATCATTATAACCAGACCCTAAAAACAAATGTTTTTTCTCCCCAACTCTAAATTTACCTCCTTTAAATTTCCATTTGTTAGTCTTCATCAGCCCTTTTTTACCTTACCAGAATTAATTTTACGTATCTTTTTGTTTATATATGACAGCTCTTCAAATATTCAGCGCTTTTAAATTATGCTATTGTATCCTCTCTCCAGTAAATGTTATTTTATCAGCTCAATAGTTTCATCATCTGTTCCTTATGTAATATAGTCTACAGATCCTTCATTCTGCTTCTACTGTTTTATAAAGGCTCCAATTTTTCAATGTTCTTCTTAAAATGGGACATCTAAAACTACACCTCATTCCATATAAGGCCTACATAGAATGCAGTAAGTCTATCGCTGTCTTTCTCCTGAAATATTTATTTCTATTAAACAAATCATTGATAGTGAGTAGGCATATAAAATAAATGAATTTTGTTTCAGTGATTTTGTTCAGGCAATATAATGTCCAGCTCCTTAATATATCCCTTTAATAAGTATGCCACTTCTCCCTAGGGCTAGGGAAAGATTGACTAGATACTAAAGATCTTCCAGATCAGCTGTGACCTTGACTCGTTAGGTGTGACTCTTCAACTACCTGTGGAAATACTTTACTCTGACAGTTCCATACTTATTCACACTGTCCACAAGTCAACATATATTGTGAATAGACATTCCCTTAAATTGGTATCTATTAACCGTACAAAAAACTTTCCCCATGAGATTGATGAGCCCATGTTATCTTTTGTTGGTGAGCATTTATTTTTAAGTGGATAGTGATTTGCTTAATGTATTCCTCTGTGAGACTCAACAAGAAGTTGAGTTTCTGAATTCCACATTTTTCCTGCTTTTTGGAAGATCAGGTCTACATGTTTTGTCCCTTTTTTTGATCTTTGTGATTTCTTAGAGTACTGACAAGGATTTTGCCTACACAATGGCGTATACTTTCAAAATCCTGTGATATAATGATTTAAAAACAGAAATACCTGAATTTATTGAATAAATCTCCATTGGCAGCTCTAACTTATCTTGGGTTCACGTTTCTTAATCATTTCTGCCCTCTTGCATCTCGAAGATTCTTCTCTTTCATTAAGAAGATGGAAACAAAACAGTTTTCCTTTATCCCTGTATTTATCCTAATATTATGCCATTTGTCTTACATAATGGACATAATTCAGCATAATTTGAAACATATAATGCTTTGAGCGAAGGTACGTTTGACTGTTTGTCATGTCTTAATTCATTATCATCTTTAGCCTCCCCAACACCATTATTTTAATTCAGACCTTATCTTAAACTCCTTTGGGAGAGGGACAATGTTTTGATAATCTTTATATTTCCATAGTACATAGCCCAGTGCCATAAAGCAGAAACTACAGAAATATCAAATTTATGAGAAAGCTCCCTAAAAAGGGTCATTGTTTTTAATTTTTAATTTTTTATTTTTGCAGGTACATAGTAGATATATGTTTATGGGGTACATGAGACATTTGAGTACAGGCATACAATGCACAATAATCATATCGTGAAGAATGGGATAGCTATCCCCTCAAGCAATTATCCTTTGTGTTACAAACAATCCAATTACCCTCTTTTAGTAGTTTTAAAATGTACAATTATTATCAATTATAGTCACCCTGTGGGCTATCAAATAGTAAGTCTTACTTATTCTTTCTATTATTTTTGTACCCATTAAACATCCCCACCTCTCCCAACCCCCACTACCCTACCCAGCTTCTGGTAACCATACTTCTACTCTCTATATCCATGAGTTCAATTGTTTGATTTTTAGATCCTATAAATAAGTGAGAATATCCAATGATATCCTCTTTCTGTGCCTGGCTTATTTTACTTAACATAATGGTCTCCAGTTCTATCTATGTTGTTGCAAATGATATGATCTCATTCTTTTTTTATGGTTGAATAGTACTCCATTGTGTGTATGTACCACATTTTCTTTATCCATTCACTGTTAAGTTCTCATTCTTTTAAAATTTTCTTTGAGATTGTCAGTTTTTTCTTTAAATTTTTGACATTTTTGACCCATTGTCCCTTTAGAATTTCTGTTCATTCAATTATTCCTATCTTCAATTTTTGTCTGAAATCTGCTTTCTTAGTATTTTAGGTGGCATGTAAGTTACACTTTCTTCAGCATGTTTCTTTACACCCCAGCTTGACATAGAATTATGTTTTCCTGTTATTTGACATTTCTGCTTCTTCCTTATTTGTCAGAATTCAGTACACTCAAATAATTCCCAAATGTGGTTTCATTAAACCTTGGAGAGATGAAATTGTTAGTAAGAAAATCTAGATGTACTATAGTCTTTGCTCTTTGCAGAATGTAGCTGTTAGCAGATGCCTGATGAGTTGATATACTCCATCACTATTACTATTTCACACTTTGTCCTTTTGCTTAAAAGACAGCAGTCTGGATTTTATTACTACTTACTTATAAAGACTTCTTAAAGTTAGGGGAAAAAAACAAAACTAGTCTCATGATATAGTCTCATGATATTTAAGTGAGTCTTGCTTTGTTTGTTTTTTCCCCACCTTAGGGGCATAATCAACCCATTTCCAGCTTCAAAAGGAATCAGAGCTTTTCCACTTCAATGTATTCACATAGCTGAAGGACATACAAAAGCTGTGCTCTGTGTGGATTCTACTGATGATCTCCTCTTCACTGGATCGAAAGGTGCCAGTAGTTGTCTAATGTAGATATTTAATAGTTTTTTAAAAAAATTACATTTTTAACATGCTCTAGAAAGCTATTTAAGACCAGAAAGAATCAGATCATCTGGTTCAACTCCTGAATGTAAAACATATAAAATTATTGCATAGTTGAGCAGCAAGTAAAACCTCTGTTGAAGTTTTGTAAATACACTGGTGACAGAATACATCTCTCTGCGGTATTTGGGCATGTACTGCATGTAGGGTCCTGAATTTTGAAATGCAGATTATATAAAAATCTATAAAAGGCTATTTAAATGTACAATATGGGAAAGAGAATAAGATGCGTAGCAACCACTATTTCTGCAACACTTACTACATATCGGGGCTATGCTAGGCAGTATGCTAATACTAATATATCTCACTTAATTCTCACAACAATCTCAATGAGATACATATTGCATTCTCATTTTGTAGACAAAGAAACTCAGGCTTCAAGTGAATAAATACTTTTCTCAGGTAAATTTAGCTAGTAAGTGGAAGAACCAGGATTAGAAACCTAGGTATACCCTTCTCCAATCCTGCACTCTTAACCCCTTTGGTACAATTGCAAGTAACTGGAAACCAGCTATAAATGCTTTGAAGAATTCTAGACTAAGAGTTTTGGGGTTCTGGAAAAGGAAGGAATTATACACAGCTGTGAGAAACAAGGAAGGCTTTGACAAGGAGTCATTTAGGATGTACCTTATAGGATGGTTTGGATATTGACAGGAATAAATAATCAAGATTACAGAATAACATAAGCAGAGACATGAAGATCAAAGTGGAGCATGTTTGGAAACTAATTCTACTTGGGTTGAAAAATGGAATATGTATAAGAGAAGTACTGGTCATTGAGGCTAGAAAGGTGAAAAGCAAGCATATACAGGAATTCAGGGAGCTCATAAAAGTTTTTAGCATTTAGGGATAGTCCAAGATTCACTTTAATCAGCGAATATTTATTTCTCATTGTCTATGAGGGAAGTATAAGATCCCAGCTAGAACTTATGAATTTAAGGTAAAAGAAATTCCCTAATTAAAAGAAAAATGTTCTTTGAAAATACTGTATTTTTCTAATGACTCAAATTAAATGTATCTCTCCAGTATAACTAGATATTCAACACATCAGAAAAAGAACAAGAATAGTTTTGTGATTATGTTTTTGGGTCAAAAATAAAATTTATATAGTCATTGACCCTTGGGAGGAAAAATGTGTGTATGTTTACTAGTGTAGAGAGTATGTTGTGAGGAGGTGGGAATATGATCAGAGAAGAATGTTTTGAAGAGGCTGACCTGAGACTGCCACTCTAAATTCAGGGGCAATTTGAAGCAAGACTCTTTTGTTATGACCGTTTCAAAATTTTTAATAAATATTTTTTCAATACCACATGATACATACAACAGACATCCCAGACTTTTATCTGATCCTTTATACATACCTTGTCTTTGAGCCTGTTGCAGAGGGTCAAGGATGATGTTAGGATCCTTGTTGTATGTTAATTCCTATTTTCGTTTCCTTCCCATAGAAGAGAAATTGTTTAAATAATTTTTATTATTAATAGAACCTAAAGTAGTTCATATTAACAGTGTTTTTTATTATTATTATTATTTGTTTGTTTTAGATCGTACTTGTAAAGTATGGAATCTGGTGACTGGGCAGGAAATAATGTCACTAGGGGGTCATCCCAACAATGTCGTGTCTGTAAAATATTGTAATTATACCAGTTTGGTCTTCACTGTATCAACATCTTATATTAAGGTGTGGGATATCAGAGATTCAGCAAAGTGCATTCGGACACTGACGTAAGTAACTTGAAGACAAATAGCATAAAGGAGGAATATCTCTTCTTTTTTTTTTTTTTACAAAATATAAGAAAAGAGAGGACTATAAATGCATTTTAACTTTTGTATACCTGTTCACTTCCTAGAGGATATTAAAAGTGTTCACAATGAAAAGCACAGATAAAATAAGAGGGGGAAAAATTTGACAAATGAAGTGTAAGAGCCTGGTATTAAACAGAAAGGGATAAGCCATATTTGATCAGTGACTAAGTATACATTTCATGTTTTCTCCCTCCCAAATATAAGGTATTACATTTTAATGCTATTTCTTATTTGATAGAGTTCAATGTTTTATATTACTTGCTTCAAATAACTACCATTCCTTGGGAAATGGCTGAAATCACCATGGTAGGCAGTGAAGAAGTACTTATAACCTTTAATTAACAGAGATTGAAAAGCTGAGAGTGTTTTTTAAGGACTGAGACTGCTTTGGTATGAGTGCAAATTTCATAACTCTAGGTGATGTTGGATAATTGGAGGATGAATTTGTTTTTTCTGTGCTCATTATCGTATTTGTCTTTAGAAGTGTAGAACAAGTGATTCTTTTTGCTGTAATATTGATGAATTATTTTAATAATCAAAATTGATGTAAACTCAGTAATCATTTAAATGAGAGAAGAGAGCATAAGAAAGGTTAATTTTTACTAATTTGTAGAGATAGTAGAGACTATTTTTAAGTGCTGTTTTGTAATTTGAGAACATTATTCTTTGTACTGAATACAAGTCTTGAAAATCTTGTAGAAAAATATTACTATTATATCGTATATTAAGATATAACATGTCTTATGGTAGAAATTTACCAATTCAGTTGAATCACTAAAGTCACATTTGAAAAGATTGATTATGGCTTAATATTTTAGAAGTTAGCTAAAAAAAAGTTTCAAAATTAAAAAAAAATTTCACCTAGAATTTATCTGAAGAAACAGGCATACGCTATATTTAGATACTCCATCTATGATTCGGTTAAAGTAAATGAAAACTGCAAATAATTCAAAAGATCTCTATTGTCTTTAATCCAGAAAGGCAATTCTTATACACAAAAGAGTATTGGTAAGCCTGGCCCTCCGGTGGAGGGGGGTGGTGCTGCTGGAAGCTGTAGGAAAATAAATTAGTTTTGTGGCAACGTATTATTTGTTGTTTTTTTTTTGAGATGGAGTCTTGCTCTCTCATCCAAGGTGGAGTGCAGTGGTGCATTCTTGGCTCACTGCCACCCCCACCTCCCAGGTTCAGCTTCCCGAGTAGCTGGGACTATAGGCATGCACCACCATCCCCAGCTAATGTTTTGTATTTTTATTATAGACGGGGTTTCACCATGTTGGCCAGGCTGGTCTCAAACTCCTGACCTCGGGTGATCAACCTGCATTGGCCTCCAAGTGCTTGAATTACAGGCGTGAGCCACTACACCCAGCCATTTGTTGATTTTTTTTATGTTTAACATAAAAAAAAAAAAATCTCATCTTTTCTGAAAGATGTTTTAGTCTTTCCTAACTCAGGGCCTGGAATTACTAGTATACCAAGTAAGAATTTTAAACCATGTAATCTTATTTTATTCATTCATCTCTTCACTTACCAAATATTTATTTATATGTGCCAACTCTGTGTTAGGTGCTGTGCTAGGTACTATGCGTACAGTGACAAAAGGACACTGTTCTTGTTGTTGTCTACAGCCAGTTTCCCAGGAATTCAAGGAATTCTAAGCCAAACCCAAGTCCAGGAATGTGACTTTTTTGCTTTGTTTGTATCTCTTAAGGTCTTCAGGTCAAGTTACTCTTGGAGATGCTTGTTCTGCAAGTACCAGTCGAACAGTAGCTATTCCTTCTGGAGAGAACCAGATCAATCAAATTGCCCTAAACCCAACTGGCACCTTCCTCTATGCTGCTTCCGGAAATGCTGTCAGGATGTGGGATCTTAAAAGGTAGATATTTTTAAGAAAACATACCTCTTGCCTATGGCAAATACAACTTCAGATATTAATAACATTAGTGCATGTGAAGTCCAATTTTTATGACCCCAGAAGTTAATGTAAAATCATAGGCTTTTTTATTCAGCATATACTTCTAAATGTCTCTTGTGTCCTTATTAACAAACTGACAATTTTCTCTTTTTTTAATCTCCATTGCTTGGAAAATAAGTATATGGGGGAAAAATAAAATTAAAACATTACAATTTCTTAATATTTGCCTACAAGTCATATTGTATACTAGAAGGAGGCTAAGATTCTCATCCTAGTTTTACCAGTACTCTTGATAGAGTTATTTTTGCAACATCACTTAAATATCTTATATCTTAAATGTTTTCATTGATAAAATTAAATTAACAACTTGAGCATAAAGTCCTCACAGAATTTTTGTGAATATAAAATAAAATATATGTAAACTATGAAGTATTAAGAAGATAAAATAGTTAAAAAGAAAAAAATGATAAATTAAAATTTAAGGCATTACATCTTTCATTCGATTTTTATTTCCTATGAAGTGTGAGTTTTTTTCCTTTAGTTGAGTGTTTATGTTAGCTTGTTTTCTAGTTCTTAAAATTTTGGCAGCAAAATTTTACATTGACTTATTAGTTAACATTGACTTATTAGTTAACAAATATTTATTCAACCCAAATATGTCAGGCATTGCACCAACAGTGTGGTGATATAGAGCAAGACAAATGTGGCTGGTTGTGAACTCCTGGGCTCAAATGTTTCTGACACCTAAGCCTCCCAAAGTGCTGGGATTACAGGCAGGAGCCACTGTGCCCAGCCTTGATCTACCTTCTTAGAGCTCATCTTATAATGGAGGATAAAGGCCATTAAACAGGCTATTACAGGATTCTTAGTAACATTTTCGATTCAGGTAACATGGGGTGCCTCTCATCCAGAAGGGATTTGCCAATGGTAAATCAAATGGATGTTTTTTTGAAAAACTTTGAGAAAAACTAGTGTTATAATTTATAACATTTAAGGCATGTTACAGTATGACTGACAAAGTATAATAAACATAATTTTTAGATGAATAGATAAGAGAAAAACCATGATCCTAAATACTATATTATAAATAAAATGTAGAAAATTGAAAACAGTACTTTTTTAAGAAAATGAGAAATGAGGTGAGGACTTGGCTTATTCTTAAAGATATTGAATTTGACTCATAGTAAGAGCACCATAGAAGAAATAGTCAAAATCATGACACAAGGCAGAAAAGATACCAGCTTTTCAAAATCTTTGCACTGTTTAACTTGCTGGTTGATTTCAGTAAGATATTACTAATTAAATGTAGATCTTAACAAAGGAACTAAAAGAATATTTTTCAAGAAACTGTAATATCTTAAAAGCTAGATACATGTCTTTATTCCAGCAGCTTGATTTGAGGTAGGACTATGAAACAAAGGTTCATTCTTACCCTCTGACAACTGACGTTACCCAGTTTTCTACCAGCCACATAGCTGGTCATTTTCATATCTTTATAATAATTGATGAAATTATTTTGACCACTTGTTTTCTGATGTACACATCCACACATATATGTGTGTACATAGATATATGTATGTATGTATGTGCATGTATGTGCATATATGATGTACATGCACTTACGTGTATTTGTGAAAATGTGTGTGTAATAAAATAATTTTACTTTCTCAGTATTGTTACTGATTTTGTAATTACATCAGTGATATCATCATTTTATTTGAAATTCAAATTGGACCTAATCGGTCCTATTCAGACATTTAGCAGATTAATGTTTAGGTGGATTTATGTTGGAGTTAAAATTAATCATTTTTTAGACTTCTGCTGCCTTTTTGCTTGCCTAAATTATGTTAGTCAGCTTTAGAATAACTGATTTATGACTCTCCCATTTGCATCATAGATTATATTAGTTTTGACTAATTTGAACAGAGTTTCGTAGATGTGGAGCTAAAATGAAAAAAGCTGGTGATGCTGTATGTTTATTGCGGCACTATTCACAATAGCAAAGACTTGGAATCAACCCAAATGTCCATCGGTGACAGACTGGATTAAGAAAATGTGGCACATATACACTATGGAATACCATGCAACCATAAAAAAGGATGGATTCATGTACTTTGTAAGGACATGGATGAAGCTGGAAACCATCATTCTCAACAAACTATTGCAAGGACAGAAAACCAAACACCACATGTTCTCACTCATAAGTGGGAATTGAACAATGAGAACACTTGGACACAGGAAGGGGAACATCACACACTGGGGCCTGTTGTGGGGTAGGGGGTGGGGGGAGGGATAGCATTAGGAGATACACCTAATGTAAATGTCAAGTTAATGGATGTAGCACACCAACATGACACATGTATACATATGTAACAAACGTGCACGTTGTACACTTGTACCCTAGAACTGAAAGTACAATAAACAAAAGAAAGAAAGAAAGAAAAAAAAAGCTGTTGATGCACACCTGTAAGTCCCAGCTACTGGGGAAGCTGAGGTGGGAGGAGGATTGCTTGAGGCCAGGAGATTGAGACTGCAGTGCGCCATGATCATGCCTGTGAATAGCCACCGCACTTCAGCCTGGCAACATAATGGAACCCCATCCCTTTTTTTTTTTTTTTTTCTTGAGATGGATTCTCGCTCTGTCGCCCAAGCTGGAGTGCAGTGGCATGATCTTGGGTCACTGCAACCTCCCCCTCCCAGGTTCAAGCGATTCTCCTGCCTCAGTCTCCTGAGTAGTTGGGATTACAGGCACCCACCACCACATCAGCTAATTTTCGTATTTTTAGTAGAGACAGGGTTTCACCATGTTGGCCAGGCTGGTCTCAAACTCCTGGCCTCAGGTGGTCTGCCCGCCTTGGCCTCCCAAAGTGCTGGGATTACAGGCATAAGCCACCGCACCCGGCCCAAGACCCCATCTCTAAACATATAAAAAGAAAAAAAAAGTGAACTGTTTTATGAAAGAATGTAGGTTGTCTATGTTGAGGCTTAGTCCCATAAGAAATATTTTTAAATAAAACCATTATTCTTTATTTTTAAAGGTTTCAGTCTACAGGAAAGTTAACAGGACACCTAGGCCCTGTTATGTGCCTTACTGTGGATCAGATTTCCAATGGACAAGATCTAATCATCACTGGCTCCAAGGATCATTACATCAAAGTATGTATAAGAGACTTTCTGAATTATATTTGTCTATTAGGTGATAATTTTGAAGTATTCAGATTCATCTAGGACCTCTTTCTCTTAATTTTCTTTCTTCCTTTCTAGTCTTTGCTTTTTCTTTTTAATCTTTTCCTCATTCATAGTTAGTGGTTTTATCGTCTTATTATTCAATCATGCATTCTCATTTTTCATAGAAGAAAGGTTGGAAACAATTTTAAAGCTCTTTTAGCTCAGTCTTCCAACTCATACATGAGTCTTATTGTCAAGATCTTTTATCCGGAAAATATTATGATCTTCAGAATTTTTTGAAATTAGCAGGTAAGGTAAGGAAAGATGCACAGTTTGATTCTAAAAATGTTAAATTTAAATGTTAAATGAAATACTAATAAAGGAAATTCACATGGCTAGAAGGCCATTAGAAATTCAAGTCTAGAGTTTAAATTGTGACTAGAGATGTAGGTTTGGGAGCCATTCAAAGAGAACCAGATGTTCCAGGAGTTAAGAGTTGATGATGTGGCCAAGGTGGAGAGAAGTTGACTGGGAACTCAGCCTTGGGGAATATCTGTGAGAACCAATAGGAAGAAGGTAAGAAAGAGAGGTAGGAAGAATGTAAGTACTCATTCTAGAAACTTTGATTAAGATATGAGAAATGGGTTAATGACTTGAAAATAGAATGGTTAAGAAAGGAGCATTTTATATCCTAGAGACATGAACATATTTATGTACTTAGGAATTGGGCTTAGTGGAGAGGGAATGAGTGAGGAGAAAACTAAAGTGGTGGCAATTGATGAAGGTGGTAGGGGGAGTTAGATCATAGATGTGAACATTGAAGATAAGTAAGTATACTTTAGCTTCTGATAAAGAAGGGAAGGATAAGAAGAAGTTTGAAGATAAAAAGAAACCTTTAGAATGGAAGAGATTGTCTAAAAAGTTTATTTTTTATTACACTAGCCTTTTCAGGAAAGCACAAGGTTATGGGCCAAGAGAGATGAGGGCAACTGAGGAAGGTGAAAAGGTTTTGAACAGCAGCTTTGGGGAATTGGAGATGACCTCTGGGACTGCAAAGTTACCTAATAGTCATTAAATAATAACCCTAATTTTTATTGAATTTCAACTGGATAGTTGTGTAATATTTTTATTATTAAACATATCATTTGTGCAGTTATACATAAAAAAATATGGTTTCCTTTCTTTTTTTTTTTCATAGAGAACATTCTTTATTTATTGAGCATTTACTATGTGCCAAGTACTTTTCATGCATCTCATCACTTAAGCTTATCAGCATCTCCAGCAACTATTGGGTAGGTAGGATCCATGAGCCCATTTTGTAAAAAGAAAACTGAAGTCCAAAGCATTTAAGCAACTTGCCCAGGACTTGAACTCAGATCTATTTGAAATTCCATTCAGATGTTTAACAATACTAAACTGCCTTCCTCCATTGTACTCTGAAGTGAGTCATATTCTTAGCTATGTGTCCCAAGCAGGCATATGTGGAGTATTTTATAGCTGTGTGTACCCATTTATAACAACTTCTTCATGGTGGTGTGAGGCATTTCAGAGCATTATATAAGAAAGTCTCTTCATGTTTGTGCTGTTTTTAAATTAGACTTGGTGCAAGCCAAGAAGAAGCCAAGGGCATTTTTTTATTATTATTATACTTTATGTTCTAGGGTACATGTGCACAACATGCAGGTTTGTTACATATGTATACATGTGCCATGTTGGTGTGCTGCACCCGTTAACTCGTCATTTACATTAGGTATATCTCCTAATGCTATCCCTCCCCACTACCCGCTCCCCACAATAGGATCCGGTGTGTGATGATCCCCTTCCTGTGTCCAGGTGATCTCATTGTTCAATTCCCACCTATGAGTGAGAACATGCGGTATTTGGTTTTCTGTTCTTGCAATAGTTTGCTGAGAATGATAGTTTCGAGCTGCATCTATGTCCCTACAAAGGACACGAAGTCATCCTTTTTTATGGCTGCATAGTATTCCATGGTGTATATGTGCCACATTTTCTTAATCCAGTCTGTCACCGATGGACATTTGGGTTGATTCCAAGTCTTTGCTATTGTGAATAGTGCCACAATAAATATACGTGTGCATGTGTCTTTATAGCAGCCTGACTTATAATCCTTTGGGTATATCCCCAGTAATGGGATGGCTGGGTCAAATGGTATTTCTAGTTCTAGATCCTTGAGGAATTGCCACAATGGTTGAACTAGTTTACAGTCCCACCAACAGTGTAAAAGTGTTCCTATTTCTGCACATCCTCTCTAGTACCTGTTGTTTCCTGACTTTTTAATGATTGCCATTCTAACTGGTGTGAGATGGTATCTCATTGTGGTTTTGATTTGCATTTCTCTGATGGCGAGTGATGATGAGCATTTTTTCATGTGTCTGTTGGCTGTATGAATGTCTTCTTTTGAGAAGTGTCTGTTCATATCCTTTGCCCAGTTTTTGATGGGGTGGTTTTTTTCTTGTAAATTTGATTGAGTTCTTTATAGGTTCTGGATATTAGCCCTTTGTCAGATGAGTAGATTGCAAAAATTTTCTCCCATTCTGTAGGTTGCCTGTTCACTCTGATGGTAGTTTCTTTTGCTGTGCAGAAGCTCTTTAGTTTAATTAGATCCCATTTGTCAATTTTGGCTTTTGTTGCCATTGCTTTTGGTGTTTTAGACATGAAGTCCTTGCTTATGCCTATGTCCTGAATGGTATTACCTAGGTTTTCTTCTAGGGTTTTTATGGTTTTAGGTCTAACATTTAAGTCTCTAATCCATCTTGAATTAATTTTCATATAAGGAGTAAGGAAAGGATCCAGTTTCAGCTTTCTACTTACAGTTAGCCAATTTTCCCAGCACCATTTATTAAATAGGGAATCCTTTCCCAATTTCTTGTTTTTGTCCAGTTTGTCAAAGATCAGATGACTGTAGATGTGTGGTATTATTTCTGAGGGCTCTGTTCTGTTCCATTGGTCTGTATCTCTGTTTTGGTACCAGTACCATGCTGTTTTGGTTACTGTAGCCTTGTAGTATAGTTTGAAGTGAGGTAGCATGATGCCTCCAGCTTTTTCTTTTGGCTTAGGATTGCCTCGGCAATGCGGGCTCTTTTTTGGTTCCATATGAACTTTAAAGCAATTTTTTCCAATTCTGTGAAGAAAGTCATTGGTAGCTTAATGGGGATGGCATTGAATCTATAAATTACCTTGGGCAGTATGGCCATTTTCACAATATTGATTCTTCCTATCCATGAGAATGGTATGTTCCCCCATTTGTTTGTGTCCTCTTTTATTTCACTGAGCAGTGGTTTGTAGTTCTTCTTGAAGAGGTTCCTTACATCCCTTGTAAGTTGGATTCCTAGGTATTTTATTCTCTTTGAAGCTATTGTGAATGGGAATAATTCATGATTTGGCTCTCTGTTTGTCTGTTACTGGTGTATAAGAATGCTTGTGAGTTTTGCACATTGATTTTGTATCCCGAGACTTTGCTGAGGTTGCTTATCAGATTAAGGAGATTTCGGGCTGAGACAGTGGGGTTCTCTAAATATACAGTCATGTCATCTGCAAACAGGGACAATTTGACTTCTTCTTTTCCTAACTGAATACCCTTGATTTCTTTCTCTTGCCTGATTGCCCTAGCCAGAACTTCCAACACTTTGTTGAATAGGAGTGGTGAGAGAGGGCATCCCTGTCTTGTGCCAGTTTTCAAAGGGAATTCTTCCAGTTTTTGCCCATTCAGTATGATATTGGCTGTGGGTTTGTCATAAATAGCTCTTATTATTTTGAGATACGTTCCATCAATACTGAATTTATTGAGAGTTTTTAGCATGAAGGGCTGTTGAATTTTGTCAAAGGCCTTTTCTGCATCTATTGAGATAATCCTGTGGTTTTTGTCTTTGGTTCTGTTTATATGCTGGACTACGTTTATTGATTTGCGTATGTTGAACCAACCTTGCATCCCTGGGATGAAGCCCACTTGATCATGGTGGATAAGCTTTTTGACGTGCTGCTGGATTCGGTTTCCCAGTATTTTAATGAGGATTTTTGCATCGATGTTCATCAGGGATATTGGTCTAAAATTCTCTTTTTTTGTTGTATTTCTGTCAGGCTTTGGTATCAGGATGATGTTGGCCTCGTAAAATGAGTTAGGGAGGATTCCCTCTTTTTTTATTGATTGGAATAGTTTCAGAAGGAATGGTACCAACTCCTCCTTGTACCTCTGGTAGAATTCGGTTGTGAATCCATCTGGTCCTGGACTTCTTGTGGTTGGTAGGCTATTAATTATTGCCTCAATTTCAGAGCCTGCTATTGGTCTATTCAGGGATTCAACTTCTTCCTAGTTTAGTCTTGGGAGAGTGTAAGTGTCCAGGAAATTATCCATTTCTTCTAGGTTTTCTATTTTATTTGCATAGAGGTGTTTATAGTATTCTCTGATGGCAGTTTGTATTTCTGTGGGGTCGGTGGTGATATCCCCTTTATCATTTTTTATTGTGTCTATTTGATTCTTCTCTCTTTTCTTCTTTATTAGTGTTGCTAGTGGTCTATCAATTTTGTTGATCTTTTCAAAAAACCAGCTCCTGGATTCATTGATTTTTTTGGAGGGTTTTTTGTGTCTCTATCTCCTTCAGTTCTGCTCTGATCTTAGTTATTTCTTGCCTTCTGCTAGCTTTTGAATGTGTTTGCTCTTGCTTCTCTAGTTCTTTTAATTGTGATGTTAGGGTGTCAATTTTAGATCTTTCCTGCTTTCTCTTGTGGGCATTTAGTGCTATAAATTTCCCTCTACTCACTGCTTTAAATGTGTCCCAGAGATTCTGGTATGTTGTATCTTTGTTCTCATTGGTTGCAAAGAACATCTTTATTTCTGCCTTCATTTCGTTATGTACCCAGTAGTCATTCAGGAGCAGGTTGTTCAGTTTCCATGTAGTTGAGCGGTTTTGATTGAGTTTCTTAGTCCTGAGTTCTAGTTTGATTGCACTGTGGTCTGAGAGAAAGTTTGTTATAATTTCTGTTCTTTTACATTTGCTGAGGAGTGCTTTACTTCCAGTTATGTGGTCAATTTTGGAATAAGTGCGATGTGATGCTGAGAAGAATGTATATTCTGTTGCTTTGGATTGGAGAGTTCTGTAGATGTCTATTAGGTCCACTTGGTGCAGAGTTGAGTTCAATTCCTGGATATCCTTGTTAACTTTCTGTCTCATTGATCTGTCTAATGTTGACAGTGGGGAGTTAAAGTCTCCCATTATTATTGTATGGGAGTCTAAGTCTCTTTGTAAGTCTCTAAGGACTTGCTTTATGAATCTGGGTGCTCCTGTATTGGGTGCATATATATATTTAGGATAGTTAGCTCTTCCTGATGAATTGATCCCTTTACCATTATGTAATGGCCTTCTTTGTCTCTTTTGATCTTTGATGGTTTAAAGTCTGTTTTATCAGAGACTAGGATTGCAACCCCTACTTTTTTTTTGTTTTCCATTTGCTTGGTAGATCTTCCTCCAGCCATTTATTTTGAGTCTATGTGTGTCTGTGCATGTGAGATGGGTCTCCTGAATACAGCAAACTGATGAGTCTTGACTCTTTATCCAGTTTGCCAGTCTGTGTCTTTTAATTGGATCATTTATTCCATTTACATTTAAGGTTAATATTGTTATATGTGAACTTGATCCTGTCATTATGATATTAGCTGGTTATTTTGCTTGCTAATTGATGCAGTTTCTTCCTAGCATCAATGGACTTTACATTTTGACATGTTTTTGCAATGGCTGGTACCTGTTGTTCCTTTCCGTGTTTAGTGCTTCCTTCAGGATCTCTTGTAGGGCAGGCCTGGTGGTGACAACATCTGTAAGCATTTACTTGTCTGTAAAGGATTTTATTTCTCCTTCACTGATGAAACTTAGTTTGGCTGGATATGAAATTCTGAGTTGAAAATTCATTTCTTTAAGAATTTGAATATTGGCCCCTGCTCTCTTCTGGCTTGTAGAGTTTCTGCAGAGAGATCTGCTGTTAGTCTGATAGGTTTCTCTTTGTATGTAACCCGACCTTTCTCTCTGGCTGCCCTTAAGATTTTTTCCTTCATTTCAACTTTGGTGAATCTGACAATTGTGTATCTTGGAGTTGCTCTTCTCGAGGAGTATCTTTGTGGTGTTCTCTGTATTTCCTGAATTTGAATGTTGGCCTGCCTTACTAGGTTGGGGAAGTTCTCATGGATGATACCCTGCAGAGTGTTTTCCAACTTGGTTTCATTTTCCCCATCACTTTCAGGTACACTAATCATACGTAAATTTGGTCTTTTCACATAATCCCATGCTTCTTGGAGGCTTTGTTCATTTCTTTTTCCTCTTTTTTCTTTAGACTTCTCTTCTCACTTCATTTCATTCATTTGATCTTCAGTCACTGATACTCTTCCAGTTGATTGAGTCGGTTATTGAAGCTTGTCCATTTGTCACATAGTTCTCATGTTATGATTTTCATCTCTATCAGTTCTTTTAAGGTCTTCTCTGCATTGATTATTCTAGTTATTCATTTATCCATTCTTTTTTCAAGGTTTTTAGTTTCTTTGCATTGGTTATGTAGTTCCTACTTTAGTTCTGAGAAGTTTGATCAACTGAAGCCTTCTTCTCTCAACTCGTTAAAGTCATTCACTCTCCCGCTTTGTTCCACTGCTGGCAATGAGCTGCGTTCCTTTGGAGGGGGAGATGCGCTCTGATTTTTTGAATTTCCATCTTTTCTGCACTGCTTTTTCCCCATCTTTGTGGTTTTATCTGCCTTTGGTTTTTGATGATGGTGACGTACTGATGGGGTTTTGGTGTGGATGTCCTTTCTGTTTCTTAGTTTTCCTTCTAACAGTCAGGACCCTCAGCTGTAGGTCTGTTGGAGTTTGCTTGAGGTCCACTCCAGACCCTGTTTGCCTGGGTATCAGCAGCGGAGGCTGCAGAAGATAGACTATTACTGAATAGTGAGTGTTGCTGTCTGATTCTTTCTCTGGAAGCTTCGTCTCAGGGGTGTACCCTGCCGTGTAATATGTGAGGTGTTGTTCTGCACCTAGTGGGGGATGTCTCCCAGTTAGGCTACTCAGGGGTCAGGGACCCACTTGAGCAGACAGTCTGTCTGTTCTCAGATCTCAACCTCCGTGCTGGGAGATCCACTGCTGAAGATCAACTCTTCAAAGCTGTCAGACAGGGGCATTTACCTCTGCCGAGGTTTCTGCCGCTTTTTGTTTAGCTATGCCCTGCCCCCAGAGGAGGAGTCTACAGAGGCAGCAGGCCGGCCTCCTTGAGCTGTGGTGGGCTCCACCCAATCCGAGCTTTCAGGTGGCTTTGTTTACCTACTTAAGCCTCAGCAATGGCCCCTCACCCAGCCTGGCTGCCACCTTGCAGTTAGATCTCAGACTGCTGTGCTAGCAATGAGGGAGGCTCCATGGGTGTGGGACCCTCTGGGCCAGGTGTGGGATATAATCTCCTGGTCTGCCATTTGCTAAGACCCTTGGTAAAGCGCAGTATTAGGGTGGGAGTTACCCGATTTTCCAGGTGTTGTGTGTCTCAATTTCGTTTGGCTAGGAAAAGGAATTCCCTTCCCCCTTGTGCTTCCCAGGTGAGGCGATGCCTCGCCCTGCTTCAGCTCTCGCTGGTCGGGCTGCACCCATGGACCAGTGCCAACTGTCCGACACGCCCCAGTGAGATGAACCTGGTACCTCAGTTGAAAATGCAGAAATCACCCATCTTCTGTGTCACTCACACTGGGAGCTGGAGGCTGGAGCTGTTCCTATTCGGCCCTCTTGGGCGCACTCCCTGGTTTCCTTTCTTAAAAACCTACAGACACAAAGCATGTAACATGCAAGCAAAAGTAGTGTTAAAAAAAGGGCACTGGTTTATCCTCAGTTGTCATTCATGTCAGGTTAACTTAATTAACTTAATAAAACTTCCATAACAACAAATAACAAAACAAAACAATAATTAAGATCTAGGGCCATGATGAACGCCTGTAATCCCAGCTACTTGGGAGATTGAGGTAAGTGGATCGCTTGAGCCTGAAGTTAAAGCAGCTGTGCAGTATGATTGCACCTGTGAATAAGCACTGCACTCCAGCCTGGGAAACATAGTGGGACCTCATCTCAAAATAATAAATAAAATAAGTAAAAAGAAAAAATTTAACAAACCAGAAACAGTAGGTAACAAAACAAGTCATGTCTGATTATCATACATGTGTATGTGTTTCTAGGACTGTACAAATATTTGTGTTTGTTTGCAAGTTAAATAGGATAACTGCTTTGTTTCTACCTTTCTAGATGTTTGATGTTACAGAAGGAGCTCTTGGTACTGTGAGTCCTACCCACAATTTTGAACCCCCTCATTATGATGGCATAGAAGCACTAACCATTCAAGGGGATAACCTATTTAGCGGGTCTAGAGATAATGGAATCAAGAAATGGGACTTAACTCAAAAAGACCTTCTTCAGGTAATGCAGAACCTTTTCATGGTTTAGAGTGGGCATTTCAACACAATCCTGTAGCCTGTAGAAGAACTTGAAGAGTTTCTATGTAGATTTTTATCATTTATGGATAATATTAATCAGGCCTTTTTCTTGAAGAATGTTTCATCCTCCCCAGAGTTCTTCACTGGGAGAAGGGAAACATTCAACATTGAATAATACCTGCTAGATAAGAGAAGAGATGCTGATAAGAGTTGAAAGATCTAGGGTTGCTCCATGCATGTGTTTATTAAATAAAATCAGCCTGGGAGTAGTGCAGTTGCAGTTTCTCATTTTGTTTTGCTTTTGTTTTATGTACACATATTCCAAAGAGTTCTAAGTTTAGCTAAAGTCAAGAGTAATATAAATAATTCCTTATCTGTAAGAGCATTTTCATGCATCTAAGAGTGGTGGTTCTCTCATTTCCTACAAAATGATAGTTGGGTTGAATAAATTCAAATATTGGTGTCTTTTCCTAATTCCCTGGAAAAGAAATTAGTTAACAGATTAAATTCTTTTCAATTTCAAGTTTTTCCTTATATATACATATGTGTGGGTATGTATATGTAGTAGTTGCTTCCACTTTCCTGCTTATAATCAGCAGATGAAAACCAAACAAATAAGAAACATAAATATTAATAGGAAAAACTTGGCAAAAGATACATATACAGTGTTACATTAAAAAGCTTTTTAAAAATAAACATACATTCATGATTATAATTTTATATTTTGCATATAAATACATTTATGCATGAAGTGTAGTCAAATAGTCTAATCTTGTAATTATTGTTTACTCATCATAAAATATATAGATTACCTCTGGTCTTCTGCAGAAATCTTCAGGCCTCTATATTCTCTATTGAAAGTTTAAACTAGTGATATTATGAGCCAGTCCTTATAATCCACATACAAGGTTGCAGTTTTCAAACTTGCTTTATTTAATACATTTTGGAGAAAGGTAAGATATTTACTGCCCATGAAGAGGATATGATGCTCGAAAATTCTATATACTTTCAGGATCTTTTACATTCTGTAGATTATAGCCCTTAAATGCTGATAACAATGATGAAAATTAGTGAGGCAAGTTGGGAAGCAAATTACCCATTTATTTCTTTAAATCACTAAGAGTGATTGCATAGAAAGTAAACTTTATTCAGGCAATTCCGAATATTAGGTTTTGCAACAAAATGTTTTTCAGTTTATTTTCATGTGAAAATGTCAGTTTGGAAGCTCTCCTTAAGCTGCTAATTTCACTTTTTTTCTTTTAGCAAGTTCCAAATGCACATAAGGATTGGGTCTGTGCCCTGGGAGTAGTGCCAGACCACCCAGTTTTGCTCAGTGGCTGCAGAGGGGGCATTTTGAAAGTCTGGAACATGGATACTTTTATGCCAGTTGGAGAGATGAAAGGTCATGATAGTCCTATCAATGCCATATGTGTTAATTCCACCCACATTTTTACTGCAGCTGAGTAAGTTTTCTTATATGATTTTTCTCTATATTGGTTGCTTTTGTTCAGATTTAATACATATGTTGTAAATATCTAAAAACATTGAATATACAAAATCCTTATAATCGTTCTAATGTCTGTTTTAAGATGTCTTACTTATATTTTCTGATATACACTGTGGGCACTGAATTTAGGCACCCAAGTTACATGACAATACTGTTACTCCTGTATAGCACTCTGCTTATTTTAGGAAGTGTGCTGTCACATGTTTCCTTGATGGTTTTGACTTTTAGAAAATAATGACTAATTTCTAAAGATTTTTATTTTCAGAAAGGCAACAAATTTGCCATTCTTCATATTTGGAACAAACTATTTAAAAACTCTCTCTGCTTCCTCCTCCCTTTAAAGTATAAATACATAGTAATAATATCTGCTTCCACCCGCTTGTGGATGACTGGATTGATTGACTCATTTGTTCATTCACAGTGAATCTCCTAAGTGCTGGGAATTGTTCCAGACTCCTGGAAACAGAGCAGTGAGCAAAACAGTTTCCAAACCCAGTCTATATTCTTATGAGAAGAAATGGGAAATACATTAAGTAGAATGTGTTAGATGGTGACAAGTGCAGTGGTGAAAAATAAAAGAGAGAAAGGGGATGGGATTTTCCTAGGGCAGGGTTACAAAACAGGGTGGTCAGTGAAGGCCTCATGGAAAAAGTGACATTTAAGATACTTGAAGGAGGTAGAAAGATGTTGTGACCGTAAAATGACAGTTTATATATATGAATGACATTATATATAGTACACATATATGTACTTTGAAAATGAAAGTGTATGTATTATATAATGTGAAGTATAGGTCTCATTCAAATAAAATGTAATTTCCTGTGAATATCTATCTAAAACACCTCCCAATTTTGTTTGTGTACCATATATATCTATTTAATTTGAGCACTGACTTTATTCAGGGTGTCCCAAATGCATGAACACCCTGATTTTATTTTGAAGCCTTTATTCCTGTGTCATTTCTTTGCATTTGTGCAGTTTCCATTGAATTTCTCTTTTCATTTAGATTTACTTTCATCTTGAAGGTGCATCAGAGCCGATTTATTTTGTTTTTCTAAGGTGCTTACCTTTGATGCTTCATTGATGCTATTTCTAAGATGCATTACTTTCTGAACAGTCACCACTTTTGCTTACTTCCTTGGAAACTTGTTGTGTCCTTGAAAATTTACCGGTTATATCTCACATTGACTGTGGGACACCCAATACAAAACTTACTATTGTATATCAGTGAGGCCTGGGGATCGACATGTAATGTAATTGTACTTACTTATCTTCCAGGATATGGTCTCAGTTTTGAAGAGCTAAGCTTTTTTTTTTTTTAAACTTTTATTTTAGGTTCAGGGGTACATGTGCAGGTTTTTTATATGGGTAAACTTGTGTCACCAGTGTTTGTGGTTCAGATTATTTCATCACCCATGTGCTAAGCCCAGTACCCAATAGTTATTTTTTTCTGCTCCTCTCCCTACTGCCACCCTCCACCCTCAAGTAGGCCCCAGTGTCTGTTGTTGCCTTTTTTGTGTCTATGAGTTCTCATCATTTAGCTTCCATTTATAAAAGAGAACATGTGATATTTGGTTCTCTGTTTCTGCATTTGTTTGCTAAGGATAATGGTCTCCAGCTCCATCCATGTACCCACAAAATATGTGATCTCATTTATTTTTATGGCTGCATAGTATTCCATGGTATATATGTACCACATTTTCTTTATCCAATCTGTCATTGATGGGCATTTAGGTTGATTCCATGTCTTTGCTATTGTGAATAGCGCTGTTATGAACATTTGTGTACATGTGTCTTTATGGTAGAATGATTTATATTTCTCTGGTATACACCCAGTAATGAGATTGCTGAGTCAAATGGTAGTTCTGTTTTTAGCTCTTTCAGGAATTGCCACACTGCTTTCCACAATGGTTGAACTGATTTATATTCCCACTAACCAGTGTATAAGTGTTCCCTTTTTCCACAACCTTGTTGACATCTGTTATTTTTGACTTTTTAATAGTAGCCCTTTTGACTGGTGTGAGATGGTATATCATTGTGGTTTTGATTTGCATTTCTCTGATAATGTTGAGCTTTTTTTCATATTCTAGTTAGCAGCATGTATGTCTTCCTTAGAAAAGAGTCTGTTCATGTCCTTTTCCCACTTTTAAATGGGTTGATTGTTTTTTTCCTAGTAAATTTGTTTAAGTTCTTAAGATGCTGGATATTAGATCTTTGTCAGATTCATAGTTTGCAAATATTGTCTCCCATTCTGTAGGTTCTCTGTTTACTCTATTGATAGTTTATTTTGCTGTGCAGATGAAGAGCTAAACTTTTTCTCAGCTTTCTCAGTGTATATCGCATGCAAATATGTCTACTACATGTTTTCAAAATCACAGGAAAATAACCAAGAAAATGAGAAAGACTTTTAAAAAATTAGTTCTACTTATTTGTTATTTAACAAATATTATATAGTGCTTACTATGTGCGAGGCATTGTTCTAAGTGCTTTGCAGACATTAACTCATTTAGTCCTTAGAATAACTCTAGAAGTTAAGTATTGTTATTGTAATCTCTATTTTACAAGTAGGAAAACTGAGGCACTTTATAACTTACATAGATAATTTCATCATACCTGTCATTTATGGATCTGATATCATTGATTTTTCTCATAATTACTGGTGTCATTGTCTTCTGCTGCTTTTCATGTCAAGTAATATTTTATTAAATGTTAGACATTGTAATATTTTGGGTATCTCAATTTTGTTGTACTTTGTATTCCTTTAAGGAGTTTCAGGCTTTGTTTATCAGGCAATTGGATTACTTGTGGTTCAGTTCTAAGTTTTTAACACTTGTTTTTAACCTTTATTAGGTAGGTCTAGAGTAGCCATTACTCTGGGGTTAGTTGGCTGTCCTGTGAAAGTTTAACTCTTCCTGCAATTCTACTGAATGTCCCAGGTGTGCAGTGGTATCTCTCTACTATACCTGGTCAGAAATTGAACATCTCATAGCCCTCTATGAACTCTGGGAGGTTTTCAATATATAGCTCCCTGGTAGCTGTTTGTTGTCTGACCTTATAGTTGCACTCTACTCATGTACAACTTAACATTCAGTCAAAGACTTTAGGAGACCCCATGTAGATTTGTAGAGTTCTTTCCCTGCATAGATCTCTCCTCTTCTCTACTTTCTGGATTTTGTTTTCTGTTTCTTCAACTAAGTGCTCCTGTGATTCTCTTCTTGGGTTCCCTCTCACTTTGCTGTGGTATTCAAAATGCTTCCAGGCAGACAGCCGGGGCTATCACACAGCATCTTCTTTGTTTCCCTTTTCTCCAGGATCACAGCCTCGCATTGCCTGTTGCCCAATGTCTGAAAACAGCTGCTCCATAAATTTTGTCAGGTTTTCTCTTTGTTTACAATAGGGGGGTTAACCTGGTGTGAGTTACTCATGGCTAGTAGTGGAAATTTAATCATCTCAAACTTAACATATCCAAAATTGAACTCCTAATCTTTTCAAGAAACCTACTCATTCTACAACCTTCTCCATCACAGTTGATGGCTTCCCTGACATTTCTGTACTCAGGACAGAGCCTTTCATTTCTCCCCTTCTTTTGTACTTCATATCTAATCCATCATCAAGTCCTGTTAGTTCTACCTTTAAATTATGTCTAGAATCTAACCACTTCTTACCACACCCTCTACTTCTTCACCAGACTTAATCACCATCAGCTCTTGGATTGCTATAATAGCCTTCTAAACAAAGTCCTTTGCTCATATGTAGTCTACACTCAACACAAAATCTAGAATGATCCTTTAAAAGCATAAGTTAGATCATATTCCTTCTCTATTCAAAACCCTACAGTCGTCCTCCATTTCACTTAAGAGTTGAGTCCATACTTGATTTTGCCCTCTGAACATCTGTTTTCACCCTTGCCATATCATCTGGTACCCTCTGGCTTGTCCTTTTCTTGCAACCCCAATAACCTCTTTGCTGGTCCTTGAACATTCCAAAGCCACTCCTGCCCGAGGGTATTTGCCCTAGCTGCTCTTTTGGCCTGGAATGTTTTTCTCTCAAATGTCCTGACCCCGCAAGTCTTTCTTCCTCAGTAAAAGTATCCTGGCCATTTTATTTAAAATTGTAATCTCGCCTATCGCCTAGCACTCCTGGTCCCCTTGGCTGTGCTCTCCTTTTTTTTTCACCCCTGTGGCACTAATCACCTTCTAATATACTCTATAGTTTAATCATTTATTATGGTTTATTGTCTGTCTCCTGTTGCTAGAATACATGATCTACAAAGGCAAAAGGTTTGAGCTTTTAAATTTTATTTTTGTTTTTTTAAAGCAGCATATCCTGGCAAGGTGCAGTGGTTCACGCCTGTAATCCCAGCACTTTGGGAGGGCGAGGCGGGCGGATCATGAGGTCAGGGGATCGAGACCATCCTGGCTAACATGTCTCTGCTGAAAATACAAAAAAATTAGCTGGGCGTGGTGGTGGGCACCTGTAGTCCCAGTTACTCGGGAGGCTGAGGCCGGAGAATGGTGTGAACCCGGGAGGTGGAGCTTGCGGTGAGCAGAGATGGAGTCACTGCACTCCAGCCTGGGCGACAGAACGAGACTTTTTTTTTTTTTTTTTTTTAAAGTATATCCCAGGGTGGGTGCAGTTGCTCATGCCTGTAATCCCAGCACTTTGGGGAGGCTGAGGCAGGTGGATCATGAGGCCAAGAGATCAAGACTGGCCAACATGGTGAAACCTCGTCTGTACTAAAAATGCAAAAAACTTAGCTAGGCATAGTGGCATGCGCCTGTAGTCCCTGCCGCTCAGGAGGCTGAGGCAGGAGAATCGCTGGAACCCAGGAGGCGGAGGTGGCGCAGAGGAGCTGAGATCGCGCCACTGCATTCCAGCCTGGCAACAGAGCGAGATTTTGTCAAGAAAGAAAGAAAGAAAGAAAGAAAGAAAGAAAGAAAGAAAGAAAGAGAGAGAGAGAGAGAGAGAGAAAGGGAAAGGGAAAGGGAAAGGGAAAGGGAAGGAAAGGAAAGGAAAGGAAAGGAAAGGAGGAAGGAAGGAAGGAAGGAAGGAAGGAAGGAAGGAAGGAAGGAAGG